>NC_048448.1:23570750-24170750 GCF_004353265.1 Vitis riparia
GTTTTAAGAGTTAGTGTCCATTCAATGTGTCTGCACTGCACAATGTTTATGCTCAAACATTTATTATCAATGCTTTACTTTTCTGAGGTTTTCAGTAGTGTAACATCCTTTTCTCAAACAATCATGCATATAATTTGTAGCATTATGAATCTGATGTTGTACACTTACACATACACGCACACTTATTTAAACTAGCAGATGTGCTTATGCTAATAACATTGTAGAACTGTACGCGTAAATTGAATAAGAATAGACTATTAGTGCAGACTCTGTTGTAAAGAAAGCAAAAGAAAAAAAATAACTAAGATGTGGACTGAGCTTCTAAAAATAGCCATTCAGGTGAGATGATGGAAAGTTATCTTAAAAATTGGTGAACTGTGCTAATAGATATAAAACGGATGATATGTAATCAATAGAACGAGGAGGTAGATTTGTTGTGGAATGCAGTATTAATGAACTCATTCATGTTGTTTACTGTGAATGAAATTGTGGATTTAGAACAGATTTAGACATTGTTCAACTAATGAATTCAGTTGTCATCAATGCTCATATCTAAATTGCTTTTCTTATTGATATAGCTCCCAAGGAACTGGATGCATTTGCATTTCTTGCGTGCAATTGGTACTGCAATGTCCATGAGAGCAGGGATTGCTGCAGATGCTGCTGCAGCATTACTTTTTCGCGTACTTTCACAGCCTGCATTGCTTTTTCCTCCTCTAAGACAAGTCGAAGGATTTGAATTTCAGCATGAACCTTTAGATGGTTATATTTCATCCTACAAGAAGCAGGTATTAGTGACTTGCTTTCATTGTTTGTGTCCAACTAATTTATTCTTTGGGATGAATGCCTCCAGTTTTTGGAGTGCAGATCATGCATTCATCTACCTTAACCTGTTATTTTACACACACACACACACACACACACACACACACACACACACAGATGCATATGCAAACATATGTATAACTAACTTCGTTTGAAAAAAAAAAATCCCTCTTACCAGATAGAAGTGCCTGCAACTGAAGCAACTATTGAAGCCACTGCCCAAGGGATTGCATCAATGCTTTGTGCACATGGTCCTGAGGTTGAATGGAGAATTTGCACCATATGGGAAGCTGCTTATGGCCTAATTCCTTTAAGTTCCTCAGCTGTTGATCTTCCTGAAATTATAGTTGCAACCCCATTGCAACCTCCCATTTTATCATGGAACCTTTATATACCCCTTCTTAAAGTCCTGGAATATCTTCCTCGTGGAAGTCCATCTGAAGCATGTCTCATGAAGATATTTGTTGCTACAGTGGAATCAATTCTTCAGAGGACATTTCCAGCTGAGTCCTCCAGAGAAAATATCAGAAAAACAAGATACCTTTTTGGAATAGGGTCTGCCTCCAAAAACCTGGCTGTGGCTGAGCTTCGTACAATGGTCCATGCACTATTTCTAGAATCATGTGCATCTGTAGAGCTTGCTTCACGCCTTCTTTTTGTTGTGTTAACCGTTTGTGTCAGTCATGAAGCTCAGCAGAATGGAAGCAAAAGACCAAGAGGTGAAGATAGCCATCTTTCTGAGGAAATCACTGAGGACTTGTCAGATGCATCTGGAAATCAGAGAGACATGAAAACCAGAAAAATGAAAAAACAAGGGCCTGTAGCAGCTTTTGATTCTTATGTTCTTGCTGCTGTTTGTGCTCTTGCATGTGAACTTCAATTATTCCCTTTGATTGCTAGGGGAAATAATCATTCAGCCTCTAAAGATGTACAGATCAGAGCAAAGCCTGCAAAATTAAATGGATCTTCTAGTGAATTCCGCAATAGCATTGACTCTGCCATTCGTCATACCCACAGAATATTAGCAATTTTAGAGGCACTCTTTTCACTGAAGCCATCTTCTGTTGGCACCTCTTGGAGTTACAGTTCAAATGAAATTGTTGCTGCTGCTATGGTTGCTGCTCATGTTTCTGAACTATTCAGACGTTCAAAAGCTTGTATGCATGCCCTCTCTGTCTTGATGAGATGCAAGTGGGATGAAGAAATCTACACCAGGGCTTCTTCACTCTATAACCTCATTGACATTCATAGCAAAGCTGTTGCATCCATTGTCAACAAGGCAGAACCACTAGAAGCACACTTAATTCATGCAACAGTTTGGAAGGACAGCCCTGGGCATAAAGATGGCAGCAAAGAAAATGACTGTGCAAGCACTAGCTGCTTCAAATCAGTGAATCCCTTGCTTCTGCACTGTGAAGATTCAGCTTATTCAAAAAGTTTACCTAAATTTGAGAAAGCACCACATTTAAATGAAGGCACAGGAAATAGCTTGGGTAAAGGTATTGCAAGCTTCCCATTAGATGCTTCAGAATTGGCCAATTTCCTCACTATGGACAGGCATATAGGATTTAGTTGCAGTGCACAAGTTCTTCTAAGATCAGTACTCGCAGAGAAACAAGAGTTATGTTTCTCTGTTGTTTCACTTCTTTGGCACAAGTTAATTGCAGCCCCAGAAACAAAACCTAGCGCAGAAAGCACTTCTGCCCAACAAGGATGGAGACAGGTAATATTTCAATTCTCAGGTCTCATGCACCATTACTCTAAATCTATTTTGATTTCCTATTTTTGGTACAACATAAGAAACAATAAAGTAAAAATCTAGCTCATAATCTTCATTATGGACTATTGTAGGAAATCAAAAACAGCAAAAAAAAAAAAAAACAGAAAAGAGGAAAGAGCTTTTTTCTATTCTAGGAAATCTCTATTAACAAAAAGGAATTAGTCAACTAAACTACAAAGGAAAAATCTTAATTCACAAATATTTCCTAGCTGGAAAATCCTTATACAGGCTGTGCATACTTTCCAAAGCCCTAAAACCTTTATTTTATCTACCTGTTCTTTTGTGTTTAAATTGGGTGGTCAAACTACTGCAGAAGTTTAAAACAAGGGAAAACTTTATTTAATAATAAGTAGATCCGAGTTTGTCACCAGCAGTTATACACAAAACTAGAAAACCAATTATGACAACTAAATGAAATGCAGCAGGATCCTGAAAAGAGTATACCTTTTATCGATACCTGGTAAATACAAAGTTCTATGATGTTTTGCAAGTTTGCTCTGTTTTCATTTAAACATTATGGCTACCAATTATCAATTAGTGAACAATCCTTTAAGCAACCAAAAAAGGGAGAAAAACAAAAAAAAAATGTCTTGATCTGATATCACATGAACAGTTCATTAAGAGAGGTACAAGGTGATTGTTGAACTGATGTCATTACTTGAAGGCTACTGATTGCATCTTTATCTTGTTTCCATTGTCAATGATCCATGTTGCTACTAGGTCCCAAATAGCACTATGTGAAGGATAAAAAGCCACACATCATCAATGCTTTGTAAAAGATCCGAAGGATACTTGGAATATGCAGTATATATGTAAGAAGTTGCAAAAGAGTAATTGGGATATTGTAAGTCATAGAAATCAATGAGTTGATTGGTTATTCTACTGTTATCCTTTCCTCGGCAAGTAGTATTTTAAGAAAATGAGGTTGGCATAACTACTCAGTGATAATCGACTGCCCTTTGAATAAAACTCTTGGATCCTCCTATTTATACAAATTTAAATATGAGATACACAGATGCTCTTAGATCATCAATTTATACAAATCTAAATTAATAAGGTATAGATGCATAGATAGGCATAACTACTCACTGATCTTTCACTGCCCTCTGGATGAAACTCTTGGCTCCTCCAATCTGTAGAAATCTTAATATAAGATACAGAGATAAAGGTAGATAGATAGATAGGTAGATAGATAGATAGATAGATGGATGGATAGAAGATACTGAGATGCTCTTGGCTCCATCGATTTATACAAATATTAATATAAGATACAGAGGTAGAGATATAGAGATGCTGATACTGAGATGCTCTTGGCTCCACCAATTTATACAAATATTAATATAAGACACAGAGATAGAGATACAGAGATACTCTTGGCTCCTTCAATTTAGACAAATTTTATTACAAGATACAGAGATAGAGTACAATGGTAATCTGAATGTACAAATAAGTGTAACTTGGATACATGAGACAATATGCAGTTTGGAACATTGAATTGTATTGGATCCATTTGTCTTTTTTTTATCATTGTGCATGTTTGTGCAACTTACATGAAAATTTCTCTGCGTGACCATCCTATCCAAATGTATGTAGGTGGTTGATGCGCTATGCAACGTCGTATCAGCATCACCGGCAAAAGCAGCTACAGCAGTTGTTCTTCAGGTCCAAATTTTGTTCATCTTGTAGACCTTTTTTTTTGGAAACAAGGCTGTTTGCTTTTCTGTTTGTAGCTGATTTGAACACTATCTAAGTTTCATTATGAATCATTACCTCCCAAATAAGGGGCTAAAAAGTAAGAAAGTTTTTTTTTTTTGGTAGACAAAGCATTTTATAATTAAAAGTTGCTTTCATGTTTCATTGTTCGAGTTTGTGGGAGATGTTGTTTGCAGGTGTCCAAATCAGCAACTTATTTTCTAGTCTATTTTAAGTTCAACCACATCATATACTCACTTTTATTGCATTGTGTGTTTGTCAGGCTGAGAGGGAATTGCAGCCTTGGATCGCTAAAGATGATGATCTAGGTCAGAAGATGTGGAGAATCAACCAAAGAATTGTAAAATTGATCGTGGAGCTAATGAGGAATCATGATAGACCTGAATCGCTAGTAATTTTGTCAAGTGCTTCAGATCTTCTTCTACGTGCCACAGATGGAATGCTTGTGGATGGAGAAGCATGCACGTTACCTCAATTGGAGGTAGCATCTTAGGAAAATAAACTTTAATTTCATTCACATAATAGATAGACAAAACATTTATAGTAAAAAATACACTCAACCAATTCATTTCTCAGTTCTTTGCGAATTGTGCATTTTTCTTCCAGCCTACCTTTTTTCAATACATGCTTGCATTTTGACTATTTGTATTTTCATCTCTTTAGAAATAATAATGTATCATTTTGTTTGAACGTTTATGACATAGAAAAACTAATCTCAACTTTGCATATGGGGTTCCTATTTGATCCCCAAAGCTTTGGCTGTGTATTAACATTTTGATCTACATAACAAATGAGCAGCTTCTGGAAGCAACAGCTAGAGCAGTTCAACTTGTACTGGAATGGGGAGAATCTGGATTGGCTGTTGCAGATGGCCTTTCAAACCTGTTAAAGGTAAAAATTGCCCCCTATTAAATACATTCAGTCTGGTGAATTTGAAGCCTGAAACAGAAAAACACACACACACACACACACACTACAAACTCATCGTAGGAGTCTTCCTATGCCAGATGACATGGTGACCTACCATTCAAGGACATTTGAGTGAGAAAATGTGGAAGAAGAAAGTAAGAAAGAGAGAAAATACTCTGTTCATTTTTAATTTGCAACCACTTGTTTGCAAGTGGCAAATTGACATCCTCATCAGCAGAAGATTTTCACATGCTTTGATTTCTTTAATTTTTATACACTACCTTTTGCTAATGTGATTTATCTGGGTGATTCTTGCAGTGTCGTGTACCAGCTACCATCCGATGCCTTTCTCATCCAAGCGCACATGTCCGTGCCCTCAGCACATCAGTTCTTCGTGATGTTCTGGAAAGTGGCTCAATAAAACCTCATATCAAACAAGGGGGCAGAAATGGCATCCACTCTAATCAGTATGTAAATTTAGGCATCATTGACTGGCAAGCAGATATTGAAAAATGCTTGACATGGGAAGCTCATAGCAGGCTAGCTACTGGAATGACTAATCAATTCCTTGATGCTGCTGCCAAGGAACTAGGCTGTACTATTTCCATTTAACATCAACTAAGATTTGGCAACCTCTCTTGCTTTTATGAATATATTCATTTCCAGTGAGACTTACAAATAGAAACAACATAACCAATCGGCTTGGGGGATGTTGGTAGGCCAGAGGAATAACTGATTAATTCTGTTATTCTAGTTATAAAGCCACAGATGCCACTACAATCCTCATGCAAGGACAATTGATGTACAGTTAGACTGTAGACTGGGCCAAAATGGGGCTTTGTATCGTGTTGTATTAATTTCAACTCTGCCCAGGTTAGTTTCTTCTGTTATAGGCCTGAATCACTTCATGTAATTTGGTTACCTTTGACAGAGATGGCAAAATCAGGTGGTAGCATCATGTTGAATAGATTCCACATCGGCTACATTTTGAAAAACTCCCACTCTTTGTTTTGTTTTTCCCGTTCATTACTCTTTGTCATATTAGTTCTTAATGAAGATTGTAGTGGTAGAACTAGGGTTGTCATCTCACCATCCAGGCACTGAAAGCTTAAACTTGGTTTGTATCTTGATAACCTCTTACAGAACCTTCATCTTCCCATATCTTTAATGGGTGAGGTTATTCAATTTTAGTCCTTTTTTGGCTGTACATACTACCTGATCAATTCATTGCAGAAACTAGGAGACTGAGAGCCAAGGCCCATACCCAGACAGTAGAAAGGATACACAATCAGGTTAGAACTAAAAACAAAATACCTGGGTTTACTGCTATTTGTCAAGGTAAGATTTCAAATGTCACCACCATCTTTAAATTGTAGTGTTGTAAGAACGTGCTGTCTTTGATGTCTGAGTCACACAAGTGTTCCTCTTGGACCTGGTAGTTACTTCAAAATACTAGAGATCATTTATTTATTATTTTAATTATAAAATCATTACTTAGAAAAAAAGGAAAAAGAAAAGGACCAACTTTATATGAACTTGGATGGGGCAGGGATAAAAGAAACCAAAACACTGGTTACATTGATTCAACCAAAAGTAAAAATCAATGGCTGGGCTGGTGGTGAATGACCCAATTGGATGGGATGGAGACTCAAGATGAGATTTAATTTTAAAAGGACATGCATTATCAGATGTTCAGTTCATATCCAGGGAGGACAATGGCACAGGCTTTGAAACAGAATCGGGAGAAAATGGGAAGTTTCCTCATTGAGAATGAGGGAGACAATAAGGAGAGAGAGAAATTGGCATGCCGCCAAACCCATCATCACCATTTCCGTCATTTTCTCCAACACAATCCATTAAAAGAAGGGGAAGTTGTGTTTCGGGAGGCCCATTTGAAGGTTATATGGGAATGAAACCCATAGAAAGTGGAATATGGGTTTTATGCACTAAATACTGTTTCAAAAGTTATTCCAAAATTGCCCTTTTGTTTTCCTTGTCAGCAGCCACCACGGTCTCCATGTAAGCAGCCACTGGTCTCCAAAATATTCCATGTAATAAGCACTCAAATCTGAACCGAGAAGAAGCCGATCAGAGGAAACACAACATGAGCTATGTAGGTCTCCGTTCAGTGGGTTTCCACCTTCAAGGAGTAATCCTGTAATTTTTCCTCAGAAAAGGTAAAGAAGAAGACCATTTCTGTTGGTACGAATTTCCACCTTGAAGGAGTAATGTTGTCTTCTTCTTCACCTTTTCTGAGGAAAAATAAATAATAATGGTACCAGCAGAAAACTATTTAAATTCAACACTTCATCCCCAATCAAACCAGCAGAAAACCATTTAAATTCAACATTTCAGTGTATTTTGGGAAGTAGATAAAAAAGAGGCTCTCTTTTACATATGGGGTCGAAATTGATTTGATGATTTTGGTGAGCACTTCTCAATTATATAACCATTCATCCAATGACCCACCTCAAGTTAAGGCTCAATAATAATATTTTAGAAGGTAATTTTGGGAAGTAGTCTCGTTTTTTAGGGACTGTACCTTAAGTACTACCTT
Organism: Vitis riparia; assembly: GCF_004353265.1. Taxonomy (NCBI): domain Eukaryota; kingdom Viridiplantae; phylum Streptophyta; class Magnoliopsida; order Vitales; family Vitaceae; genus Vitis; species Vitis riparia. The sequence continues at coordinate 23,578,535 of NC_048448.1, forward strand.
AGTGGCCTTCAGGTACTACCTTAAGGGCCCCTAGGTACTACCTTAGCTAAACCTCAACTCAACCTCTCCTAAGCTCGGGCCTTCCTTTCCTACCCTTACACCATCCCCTTACGTGCTTCTCTCCAGTGCTCAAGTGGTCCACAAGTGCTTTTTATGGACTGTACCTTAGGTACTACCTTAATGGCCGTTAGGTACTACCTTAGTTGCCTTCAAGTACTACCTTAAGGGCCCTTAGGTACTACCTTAGCAAAACTTCAACTCAACCTTTCCCAAGCCGCGGGTCTTCCTTTGTCACCCTTAGACCATGCCATTATATGCTTTTCTGGATCCTCAAGTGGTCCACCAATGGTTTTTTGCTACTGTTTCTTAGGTACTACCTTAATGGCCTTTAGGTACTACCTTAGTAGCCTTCACGTACTACCTTAAGGGACACTAGGTACTGCCTTAGCTAAACTTCAACTCAACCTCTCCCAAGCCTCGGGTCTTCCTTTGTGACCCTTAGATCATGGCATTATATGCTTCTCTTGAGTCCTCAAGTGGTCCACTAATGGTTTTTTGCTACTGTTCCTTAGTTACTACCTTAATGGCTTTCAGGTACTACCTTAATGGCCTTCAGGTACTACCTTAAGGGCCCTTAGGTACTACCTTAGCTAAACTTCAACTCAACCTCTCCTAAGCCTTGGCTTTTCCTTTGTCACACTTAGACCATGCCATTATATGCTTTTCTTGAGTCTTCAAGTGGTCCACCAATGGTTTTTTGCTACTGTTCCTTAGGTACTACCTTAATGGCCTTTAGGTACCACCTTAGTGGCCTTCAGGTACTACCTTAAGGGCCCCTAGGTACTACCTTAGCTAAACTTCCACTCAACCTCTCCCAAGCCTCGGGTCTTCCTTTATCACCCTTAAACCATGCCATTATATGCTTCTCTTGAGTTCTCAAGTGGTCCACCAATGGTTTTTTTCTACTATTCCTTAGGTACTACCTTAATGGCCTTTAGGTACTACCTTAGTGGCCTTCAGGTACTACCTTAAGGGACCCTAGGTACTACCTTAGCTAAACTTCAACTCAACCTCTCCCAATCCTCGGGTCTTCCTTTGTGACCCTTAGACCATGCCATTATATGCTTCTCTTGAGTCCTCAAGTGGTCCACCAATGGTTTTTTGCTACTGTTCCTTAGTTACTACCTTAATGGCCTTTAGGTACTACCTAAGTGGCCTTCAGGTACTACCTTAAGGGCCCCTAGGTACTACCTTAGCTAAACTTCAACTCAACCTCTCCCAACCCTCGGGTCTTCCTTTGTTACCCTTAGACCATGCCATTATATGCTTCTCTTGAGTCTTCAAGTGGTCCACCAATGGTTTTTTGCTACTGTTCCTTAGGTATTACCTTAATGGCCTTCAGGTACTACATGAAGGGACCCTAGGTACTACCTTAGCTAAATTTCAACTCAACCTCTCTAAGCCTCGGTCTTCATTTGTGACCCTTAGACCATGCCATTATATGCTTCTCTTGAGTCTCAAGTGGTCCACCAATAGTTTTTTGCTACTGTTCCTTAGTTACTACCTTAATGGCCTTTAGGTACTACCTTAGTGGCCTTCAGGTACTACCTTAAGGGCCCCTAGGTACTACCTTAGCTAAACTTCAACTCAACCTCTCCAAGCCTCGGGTCTTCCTTGTCACCCTTAGACCATGCCATTATATGCTTCTCTTGAGTCCTCAAGTGGTCCACCAATGGTTTTTTGCTACTGTTCCTTAGGTATTGTCTTAATGGCCTTTAGGTACTACCTTAGTGGCCTTCAGGTACTACCTTAAGGACCCTAGGTACTATTTTAGCTAAACTTCAACTCAACCTCTCCCAAGCCTCCGATCTTCCTTGTCAACCTTAGACCATGCCATTATATGCTTCTCTTGAATCCTTAAGTGGTCCACCAATGGTTTTTTGCTACTGTTCCTTAGGTACTACCTTAATGGCCTTTAGGTACTACCTTAGTGGCCTTCAGGTACTACCTTAAGGGCCCCTAAGTACTACCTTAGCTAAACTTCCACTCAACCTCTCCCAAGCCTCGGGTCTTCCTTTGTCACCCTTAGACCATGCCATTATATGCTTCTCTAAGTCCTTAAGTGGTCCACTAATGGTTTTTTGCTACTTTTCCTTAGGTACTACCTTAATGGCCTTTAGGTACTACCTTAGTGGCCTTCAGGTACTACCTTAAGGGCCCTTAGGTACTACCTTAATGGCCTTTAGGTACTACCTTAGTGGCCTTCAGGTACTACCTTAAGGGCCCTTAGGTACTACCTTAGCTAAACTTCAACTCAACCTCTCCCAAGCCTCGGCTCTTCCTTTGTCACCCGTAGACCATGGCATTATATGCTTCTCTTGAGTCCTCAAGTGGTCCACCAATGGTTTTTTGCTACTGTTCCTTAGGTACTACCTTAAGGGACCCTAGGTATACCTTAGCTAAACTTCAACTCAACCTCTCCCAATCCTCGGGTCTTCCTTTGTGACCCTTAGACCATGCCATTATATGCTTCTCTTGAGTCCTCAAGTGGTCCACCAATAATTTTTTGCTACTGTTCCTTAGGTACTACCTTAGTGGCCTTAAGGTACTACATGAAGGGACCCTAGGTACTACCTTAGCTAAACTTCAACTCAACCTCTCCCAAGCTCGGGTTTTCATTTGTGATCCTTAGACCATGCCATTATATGCTTCTCTTGAGTCTTCAAGGGGTCCACCAATGGTTTTTTGCCACTGTTCCTTAGTACTACCTTAATGGCCTTTAAGTACTACCTTAATGGCCTTCAGGTACTACCTTAGCTAAACTTCAACCCAACCTCTGCCAAGCCTCGGGTCTTCATTTGTGACCCTTAGACCATGCCATTATATGATTCTCTTGAGTCCTCAAGTGGTCCACCAATGGTTTTTTGCTACTTTTCCTTAGGTACTACCTTAATGGCCTTTAGGTACTACCTTAGTGGCCTTCAGGTACTACCTTAAGGGCCCTTAGGTACTACCTTAGCTAAACTTCAACTCAACCTCTCCCAAGCCTCAGGTCTTCCTTTGTCACCCTTAGACCATGGCATTATATGCTTCTCTTGAGTCCTCAAGTGGTCCACCAATGGTTTTTTGCTACTGTTCCTTAGGTACTACCTTAATGGTCTTTAGGTACTACCTTAGTGGCCTTCAGGTACTACCTTAGCTAAACTTCCACTCAACCTCTCCCAAGCCTCGGGTCTTCCTTTGTCACCCTTAGACCGTTCCATTATATGCTTCTCTTGAGTCCTCAAGTGGTCCACCAATGGTTTTTTTGCTACTGTTCCTTAGGTACTAACTTAATGGCCTTTAGGTACTACCTTACAGAACCTTCATCTTCCCATATCTTTAATGGGCGAGGTTATTCAATTTTAGTCCTTTTTGGCTGTACATACTACCTGATCAATTCATTGCAGAAACTAGGAGACTGAGAGCCAAGGCCCATACCCAGACAGTAGAAAGGATACACAATCAGGTTAGAACTAAAAACTAAATACCTGGGTTTACTGCTATTTGTCAAGGTAAGATTTCAAATGTCACCACCATCTTTAAATTGTAGTGTTGTAAGAACGTGCTGTCTTTGATGTCTGAGTCACACAAGTGTTCCTCTTGGACCTGGTAGTTACTTCAAAATACTAGAGATCATTTATTTATTATTTTAATTATAAAATCATTACTTAGAAAAAAAAGAAAAAGAAAAGGACCAACTTTATATGAACTTGGATGGGCAGGGATAAAAGAAACCAAAACACTGGTTACATTGATTCAACCAAAAGTAAAAATCAATGGCTGGGCTGGTGGTGAATGACCCAATTGGATGGGATGGAGACTCAAGATGAGATTTAATTTTAAAAGGACATGCATTATCAGATGTTCAGTTCATATCCAGGGAGGACAATGGCACAGGCTTTGAAACAGAAATCGGAGAAAATGGGAAGTTTCCTCAATGAGAATGAGGGAGACAATAAGGAGAGAGAGAAATTGACATGCCGCCAAACCCATCATCACCATTTCCGTCATTTTCTCCAACACAATCCATTAAAAGAAGAAGGGGAAGTTGTGTCTCGGGAGGCCCATTTGAAGGTTATATGGGAATGAAACCCATAGAAAGTGGAATATGGGCTTTATGCACTAAATACTGTTTCAAAAAGTTATTCCAAAATTGCCCTTTTGTTTTCCTTGTCAGCAGCCACCACGGTCTCCCTGTAAGCAGCCATTGGTCTCCAAAATATTCCATGTAATAAGCACTCAAATCTGAACCGAGAAGAAGCCGATCAGAGGAAACACAACATGAGCTATGTAGGTCTCCGTTCAGTGGGTTTCCACCTTCAAGGAGTAATCCTGTAATTTTTCCTCAGAAAAGGTGAAGAAGAAGATCATTTCTGCTGGTACGAATTTCCACCTTGAAGGAGTAATCTTGTCTTCTTCTTCACCTTTTATGAGGAAAAATAAATAATAATGGTACCAGCAGAAAACTATTTAAATTCAATACTTCATCCCCAAATCAAACCAGTAGAAAACCATTTAAATTCAACATTTCAGTGTATTTTTGGGAAAGTAGATAAAAAAAAGAGGCTCTCTTTTACATATGGGGTCGAAATTGATTTGATGATTTTGGTGAGCACTTCTCAATTATAGAACCATTCATCCAATGACCCACCTCAAGTTAAGGCTCAATAATAATATTTTAGAAGGTAATTTTGGGAAGTAGTCTCGTTTTTTAGGGACTGTACCTTAAGTACTACCTTAGTGGCCTTTAGGTACTACCTTAAGGGCCCCTAGGTACTACCTTAGTTAAACTTCAACTCAACCTCTCCTAAGCCTCGGGCCTTCCTTTCCTACCCTTACACCATCCCCTTATGTGCTTCTCTCCAGTGCTCAAGTGGTCCACAAGTGCTTTTTATGGACTGTACCTTAGGTACTACCTTAATGGCCTTTAGGTACTACCTTAGTTGCCTTCAAGTACTACCTTAAGGGCCCTTAGGTACTACCTTAGCTAAACTTCAACTCAACCTCTCCCAAGCCTTGGGTCTTCCTTTGTCACCCTTAGACCATGCCATTATATGCTTTTCTGGATCCTCAAGTGGTCCACCAATGGTTTTTTGTTACTGTTTCTTGGGTACTACCTTAATGGCCTTTAGGTACTACCTTAGTAGCCTTCACGTACTACCTTAAGGGACACTAGGTACTGCCTTAGCTAAACTTCAACTCAACCTCTCCCAAGCCTCGGGTCTTCATTTGTGACCCTTAGATCATGGCATTATATGCTTCTCTTGAGTCCTCAAGTGGTCCACTAATGGTTTTTTGCTACTGTTCCTTAGTTACTACCTTAATGGCTTTTAGGTACTACCTTAATGGCCTTCAGGTACTACCTTAAGGGCCCCTAGGTACTACCTTAGCTAAACTTCAACTCAACCTCTCCCAAGCCTTGGGTCTTCCTTTGTCACACTTAGACCATGCCATTATATGCTTTTCTTGAGTCTTCAAGTGGTCCACCAATGGTTTTTTGCTACTGTTCCTTAGGTACTACCTTAATGGCCTTTAGGTACTACCTTAGTGGCCTTCAGGTACTACCTTAAGGGACCCTAGGTACTACCTTAGCTAAACTTCAACTCAACCTCTCCCAATCATCGGGTCTTCCTTTGTGACCCTTAGACCATGCCATTATATGCTTCTCTTGAGTCCTCAAGTGGTCCACCAATGGTTTTTTGCTACTATTCCTTAGTTACTACCTTAATGGCCTTTAGGTACTACCTAAGTGGCCTTCAGGTACTACCTTAAGGGCCCCTAGGTACTACCTTAGCTAAACTTCAACTCAACCTCTCCCAACCCTCGGGTCTTCCTTTGTTACCCTTAGACCATGCCATTATATGCTTCTCTTGAGTCTTCAAGTGGTCCACCAATGGTTTTTTGCTACTGTTCCTTAGGTATTACCTTAATGGCCTTCAGGTACTACATGAAGGGACCCTAGGACTACCTTAGCTAAATTTCAACTCAACCTCTCCTAAGCCTCGGGTCTTCATTTGTGACCCTTAAACCATGCCATTATATGCTTCTCTTGAGTCCTCAAGTGGTCCACCAATGGTTTTTTGCTACTGTTCCTTAGTTACTACCTTAATGGCCTTTAGGTACTACCTTAGTGGCCTTCAGGTACTACCTTAAGGGCCCCTAGGTACTACCTTAGCTAAACTTCAACTCAACCTCTCCCAAGCCTCGGGTCTTCCTTGTCACCCTTAGACCATGCCATTATATGCTTCTCTTAAGTCCTCAAGTGGTCCACCAATGGTTTTTGCTACTGTTCCTTAGGTATTGTCTTAATGGCCTTTAGGTACTACCTTAGTGGCCTTCAGGTACTACCTTAAGGGACTCTAGGTACTACTTTAGCTAAACTTCAACTCAACCTCTCCCAAGCCTCCGGTCTTCCTTGTCACCCATAGACCATGCCATTATATGCTTCTCTTGAGTCCTCAAGTGGTCCACCAATGGTTTTTTGCTACTGTTCCTTAGGTACTGCCTTAATGGCCTTTAGGTACTACCTTAGTGGCCTTCAGGTACTACCTTAAGGGCCCCTAAGTACTACCTTAGCTAAACTTCCACTCAACCTCTCCCAAGCCTCGGGGCTTCCTTCGTCACCCTTAGACCATGCCATTATATGCTTCTCTTGAGTCCTTAAGTGGTCCACTAATGGTTTTTTGCTACTTTTCCTTAGGTACTACCTTAATGGCCTTTAGGTACTACCTTAGTGGCCTTCAGGTACTACCTTAAGGGCCCTTAGGTACTACCTTAGCTAAACTTCAACTCAACCTCTCCTAAGCCTCGGCTCTTCCTTTGTCACCCGTAGACCATGGCATTATATGCTTCTCTTGAGTCCTCAAGTGGTCCACCAATGGTTTTTTGCTACTGTTCCTTAGGTACTACCGTAAGGGACCCTAGGTACTACCTTAAGGGACCCTAGGTACTACCTTAGCTAAACTTCAACTCAACATCTCCCAATCCTCGGGTCTTCCTTTGTGACCCTTAGACCATGCCATTATATGCTTCTCTTGAGTCCTCAAGTGGTCCACTAATAATTTTTTGCTACTGTTCCTTAGGTACTACCTTAGTGGCCTTGAGTTACTACATGAAAGGACCCTAGGTACTACCTTAGCTAAACTTCAACTCAACCTCTCCCAAGCCTCGGGTCTTCATTTGTGATCCTTAGACCATGCCATTATATGCTTCTCTTGAGTCTTCAAGGGGTCCACCAATGGTTTTTTGCCACTGTTCCTTAGGTACTACCTTAATGGCCTTTAAGTACTACCTTAATGGCCTTCAGGTACTACCTTAGCTAAACTTCAACCCAACCTCTGCCAAGCCTCGGGTCTTCATTTGTGACCCTTAGACCATGCCATTATATGATTCTCTTGAGTCCTCAAGTGGTCCACCAATGATTTTTTGCTACTTTTCCTTAGGTACTACCTTAATGGCCTTTAGGTACTACCTTAGTGGCCTTCAGGTACTACCTTAAGGGCCCTTAGGTACTACCTTAGCTAAACTTCAACTCAACCTCTCCCAAGCCTCGGGTCTTCCTTTGTCACCCTTAGACCATGGCATTATATGCTTCTCTTGAGTCCTCAAGTGGTCCACCAATGGTTTTTTGCTACTGTTCCTTAGGTACTACCTTAATGGTCTTTAGGTACTACCTTAGTGGCCTTCAGGTACTACCTTACCTAAACTTCCACTCAACCTCTCCCAAGCCTCGGGTCTTCCTTTGTCACCCTTAGACCGTTCCATTATATGCTTCTCTTGAGTCCTCAAGTGGTCCACCAATGGTTTTTTTGCTACTGTTCCTTAGGTACTAACTTAATGGCCTTTAGGTACTACCTTAGTGGCCTTCAGGTACTACCTTAAGGGCCCCTATGTACTACCTTAGCTAAACTTCAACTCAACCGCTTCTAAGCCTCGGGTCTTCCTTTGTAACCCTTAGACCATGCCATTATATGCTTCTCTTGAGTCCTCAAGTTGTCCACCAATGGTTTTTTGCTACTGTTCCTTAGGTACTACCTTAATGGCCTTTAGGTATTACCTTAGTGGCCTTCAGGTACTATCTTAAGGGACCCTAGGTACTACCTTAGCTAAACTTCAACTCAACCTCTCCCAAGCCTCGGGTCTTCCTTTGTCACCCTTAGACTATGCCATTATATGCTTTTCTTAAGTCCTCAAGTTGTCCACCAATGGTTTTTTGCTACTGTTCCTTAGGTACTACCTTAATGGTCTTTAGATACTACCTTAGTGGCTTTCAGGTACTACCTTAAGGGCCTTAGCTAAACTTCAACTCAACCTCTCCCAAGCCTCGGGTCTTCATTTGTCATCCTTAGACTATGCCATTATATGCTTTTCTTGAGTCCTCAAGTTGTCTACCAATGGTTTTTTGCTACTGTTCCTTAGTTACTACCTTTATAGCCTTTAGGTACTACCTTAGTGGCCTTCAGGTACTACCTTAAGGGCATCTAGGTACTACCTTAGCTAAACTTTAACTCAACCTCTTCCAAGCCTCGGGTCTTGCTTTGTCACCCTTAGACCATGCCATTATATGGTTCTCTTGAATCCTCAAGTGGTCCACCAATGGTTTTTTGCTACTGTTCCTTAGGTACTACCTTAATGGCCTTTAAAAACTACCTTAAGGGACCTTAAGTACTACCTTAGCTAGACTTCAACTCAATCTCTCCCAAGCCTCGGGTCTTCATTTCTGACCCTTAGACCATGCCATTATATGCTTTTCTTGAGTACTCAAGTGGTCCACCAATGGTTTTTTGCTACTGTTCCTTAGGTACTACCCTAAGAGTGCTTAGGTACTACCTTAATGGCCCTTAGGTACTACCTTAGTTGCTAAACTTGAACTCTACTTCTCCCAAACCTCGAGTCTTCCTTTGTGACCCTTATACCATGCCATTATGTGGTTCTCATGTGTGTTCAAGTGGTTCACCTTTGGTTTTTTTGGATTGTAGCTTAGGTACTACCTTAAGAGCCCTTAGGTATTACCTTAATATCCCTTAGGTACTACCTTAAGGGTCCTTAGCTACTACCTTGTCTAATGTTTGGTTTTTTGTGACTGGCTTGTTGGTTTAAGTGGGTTTTCCCCATTTTATGCCATCTCTCTCGGTTTGGTACTTCTATCATGCTTCATTGAACTTGCCATGTCAAAATTGATGATTCAATGAAACCTTCTACACATACCAGATATAGGATTCTTAGTGCCTGATTTGTGTTCTAATACCGATATCTATTCATATTTGCATCTACGGTGAATTTATTCTATCATATGGTATTATGTAAGACTTGGCTTTCTTGCTAAATTTTTTCATTAATTATTTGTTTAGGGAAAATCAGCTAATCCTATGACTAAAGTAGAGGTTGGAAGGGCTACTTGGACTTTTCTCCATACTCTTGCAGCTCAGGTCTGTTTAAACTTGTTGCTTTGGAGGTTTGGATATGATTTTGACATTATCAATCGGTTAACTTCTACTTAGGTCTCAACTGTCAATTGTTATTTACTTCAAATCAATCTAATTTGGACAATTTTGATGCAAAACTAATCTAAGCAACTTAAAAGCAAAACCACTGTATTTGATAATCTTTGCCATAATAGTTTATCTAAGCTTGAATTTTAAACACTATTTCTGAAGTATGTTAACAGTTTCATGTACTTTCACTTGTCAAACTTGGTAATTTGTGATTTAGGAAAAATGTAACAATTTTGCACTATCAGAGTCTATGAACTTTCAATTAAGGCAAATAAATCTGTGTCCTGAGTCTTAATACTATCCGAATGCATTTAGTTATTTACCTTGAGTCAGCTTTGAGCATAATGGGAAGGCAGAAGTTTTAATGTCTCTGTATGCTTCTGTAGTAACTTAGTAACCTCCCATATTACATGTAAACCCTCTATGTATGAGAATGGTTGTACACTTGGATTATATGCTGCATAACTCGGCTGCTATTGCTAGTTTGTATGTGTTGCCTCATGAAAACTTTTAGTTTCAAATATAAAACTATCTTGATTGATTTGTGCTAGAATGTAAGCAAATACAGTGTACTGGAAGATAACTTCAATCCTTACATGCACCTGTGTCAGAATAAAATGCTATACTATTTCATGATTGTTTTCTTGATTCTTCAAAGTAGAAGGAATTTTCAGAAAGTTTTTCAACTTTTCAGTTTCCATTAGTAAAGCCATTGGTATGGTCTTCAGAAGGATTTAAGTTGGGTTTAAATCAAATGTCTAAATGCACAAGGAGAAGGCCATGATGTGGCTGGAGTTGATGGGAAAATGTTCCATTCCACATCTCTAACCAAGTATGACATCTGCATACTTGGTTAGAGATGCTGCAATAGACTCTGCATTATTTACCAATTTCAATAGGCTAGTATCACCTTTGAGGATTAATGCATTATTTTTCAGTAAAAAGGTAGACAATGGAGAAAATGTGAGATGCTGGATGCAATCCTATTGTGCGAGATGGAAAGAAGGCAGGACTGTGCTTATGAGGGGCTTGAGGAGTTGTAACAATAGGCCATAAAGGAAACAAAAATAGAAAAAGATAAATGAGCCATGGAATCAGTTTGGAAACCAAAGCCAACCAATTTCAGGAGAGATATCGATTTCAAGTAGGAAGGTTCAACACGAGAACGTGCATGAAATTGGTTTACCAATTTGAACCCGATTTAGTATCCCTGAAACTGATTTGGATGGCTAGGCAGTGCATCATGTCAAAATTCCAATATGAGAAGTCCTGAAACTGATTTGGCATTTCGGCACAATGGAGAAACATTGAAATTCCTATTTCAACATCCTGAAATTGATTTCACCATGTTCCTTGCATTTTTCAAAATGAGAATTCTGCTTTTGGAGATTGTTTTAATGAATTAGGGGTTTGAAACAATATTTTGGTTCAAGTGACCCATGAGAGTGAGCCATGTGTCATTCTAAGGCTAGGATATAAATATTTTCACAATTAGTTTTGAGAGAAGAGAGGATTCTATGTTGAACAACATTTTTTTGATTTTCTTTTGATACTTTGAACCCTGGTTTTTTTTTTAACTTTTCAATAGAGACATCTTTAGTTTTTCTTATGGAATCTGTGTGACAACCACTCCATGGGAGGTCAGAAAGCCTTTATTTTAGAGATGTAGCATGAAGGTGGAGTAAGAGGACAAGGAGGACTAAGAATGAACATGGAAATGTGGATTGTTAGATCAGGGTTTTAATGTTTAAATCTGACAGAAAAAAGCCTCTGAGTAGGTTGGATTAGATGCGATACAGTAGATGTTCTTGAGGTACTAGTGATACTAGGCACTGCTTGATCACTAGTTGACTTGGTTTAATCTATTGTGATTAAGTCTAAAGTCAAATATGCAAGTTGGATGAATGAACTGAATGAATGAACTTAAAAGGCCTAAACCACCATTCAAGTTGATTGGGTTTAGTGATATGAATATAAAAAGAATCAATTTTTAGGGTTCAAATTTGAATTGGTCCCTAGGCTTGATTTGATCTCAAACAGATCTTGAATCCTAAGCCATAGATCTCAATATTGCTCTCTCTTGTGTACTGGATCCAAAGCTGGATTGTGAAAACTTGTAGTTACAAATTGATTTAAATCATTTTCAACTTGGAAACAAAATTTGATCTTTTAATTGGAAGATATTTTTAGTTATGTAAAGGTAATCCTAGGTATATTATACTCAAAACAATTCACAAACAATCAACTATATCATTCCCGGAGGACGACAATCCAGATGCTATACACTGTAGTTATCCTATTTCTGTGTTTTTCTTGGCTAGGATTTCTACATTCATAAATATTTTAATAATAAAAACAGAAAGTATTGCAGCCAAAGTTCTAAGATCATAAATAGGGTAATAAATAGCAAGTATATTTATTTCTAGGAGCTGAAAGAGTATTTAAGCGCACTTAATTGACTGGCTTGTTACAAATTATCTCCTAAGATGAAGAGGAATTGTCACATTACTACGATGCATACCTACTGGATTTTCAAGTCCTTCTCCATCAGTAAAGTTCTAAAACATGCAAAGAAAGAAGGTTCTGGACTTCGTAGCTCAGCTTCAAGTCGGGCAACCTCCTTTTGTAAATGCTTTACTAATTTCTTGTCTGGTACAACCTAACCATAAAAAATCATTTTCTGACTTAGAAAACAAGTCTTTATCATTAGAGTGGTTAATTGGTTTGTAAAATACATATAATAGGTACCACAAATAATCAGTGGGGAGAAACTAGCCTGCAGGTGTGTTAACTCCTTGTCAGATATATTTAAAAGTGGTCCAATGCAACCTTAGTAATCAATGGATTATTGTTGTGGTGATTCATTGAAATGGATTCACCTACTGCTCTAGAGAAGTTAAACTTGTCCATCTCAGTGGTCACAAAGAAGTATTTTCCTTTGTTTAATTTCTCTGAGGTGAATTAAGTTAAATATGGAGTTCGTGAGACGGAGTTAGGTGTCTTGTACATGTGTTGTATTATGTATCTTTGCATCCTGTTGTGAAAATGAATCCATTTGGGAATTGGATGAGGAAAAAGGTATTAAATATGAAGGGAAGTAGCAAAAGAAGCTATTGGTTTCAGCTATAACTAAAGAGAGAAAAACTATTTTTGAATTTGATTTTTTATTGTCAGTACAAAAGCTATTTGTGAATTTGAATTCTTTTTGTCATTGAAGGACGTTATAGCAGTAAGCTGTTACAATCACGTGTGTGTGTGTTTGTTTGTACGACAATTCACAATTCACAATCTAGGAAGAAAGTAGGAGCAGAATTTTATGGTTCACCTGAAGCATTGTTCCTATTCTGTATTAAGAAAACTGACATAATTGCATTTGGCGTGCAGATGGCAATATTATCTCGTTGTTGCCATAGCATTAGAGGCTGCATTTGTCCTTTAGAATCGATTCAGTGCAGAATAAATGGTGTCACTAGCAGAAGTGAGGTTGAAAGTGCAGAATAAATCGATTCAGTGCTGAATAAACCAGAACCGCCTGATCAACATGCGAGTTGGTTTTGTTTGTGTTAATTTGTAATTGTTTTGTGTTTCAACAGCCTTAGTAAACCAATATTTCCCTGTAATGCAAGGTGGGCCAAGCTGGACAGCAAGCTGCGTGCATGTTATCTGCAAGGAACTCCAGATTTTGGTGAGGGAGCTGCACGCATGTTATCCCAATTCATTATAGGTCTACTTGAGGATGAAGTAAAAAACATTTTCCATTGAAAAATAAAAACAATCTCCAATCTACAAAACCAACTACGCACCTGCAACCTAGCCAATAGTTTCTCATATTTCATGGCTCTCTTAGAACTACGCACCTGCAAAGAGGTCATGGAGTAACCTCTTTAGCTCAACGAAAATTTCATATACCAATGTATTTTTCATAGTTAGTGGTAAATTAATCTAAAAGCACCTAACAGAAGGGGGGTCACAACCCAAATATATCGGAAGTATGCAATGGGTTCCCAAAGTAAAAATGGTAAACCAAAAAACCAATTATGATGTATCTATATAGTTTTTAGAGGGCTTCGGTATTGGGCATGCCTACATTTACAAACAAAAATCAAACTAGGAACAGTTATATTATAAAGTCTGAGTCATGATGAGAATGTCTTATGATCACATCCCTTTCTCCAGCAGCCACGATTCCGAATTGTAACATTGCTCATGTCTTTATGGTTGTCAACCATCTTGTTTTCCAATTGTCGCCTGCAATTAAGAAAAAATAATAATAATAATAATAACGTAATTTTTATCTGTATCGTTGAAAGTAGCAAAAAACAGAAGCACCTAATGAAATTCACAACACAACAAAAAAATGAAGTCAATAGTATGATGGTAGCTCTTTCACATGATACTAACAACTTTAACATAAAGATCCAAACCATCTAAGAAATGAGAACTTACAACTGGCATGTGCAAGTGAGATCGCATTAATGAGGAAAACCTTGGTATTTTCTTGTTCTTCTTTTCTTAATGCTTTCCTAGTTTACGAACCACCTCCAGATTCTGCACCATTAAATTTCCACTGATAAAGCCTACATGCTAAAATATTCAAACAATAAGCCTCTATATGTTTCAGCAGATATAATTCTGGTATAAAGTTTTTAGTAATAAACTATCAAAATCACTTGACAAGGTACTTATCACAGAAAAAAAAAATTAATAAATAAAATACTTCACAGAGTATTCATTCTAGTTTGTCTTCTCTTATCAAAACTCGCAAGGACACTAATTTATTGGCTTAGTTCATATGTATTTAATTGTGATTCCAGGAAAAAATCTACTTTCACGCCTAAGCATTTTTTATTGGAAAGGTAATTCCCTCAAATATAAATTTTCAAGAGAAACAAACAACAGAGAAAAAAATAGAGGGCACCACCTTCTGATTATGCACTGCCGGCACCACCAGCCCCATTCTCATGCAAGTACGATTCCATCATTGACCTTGTCTGTCCAAGTTGGCCTCTATTAATCAAATTCGACATGCCTTCAAGACCTTATCTCTAGCATTGTTTGCCGCATTAGTAACCAAAGTAACGACCAGCCTCAATTGATAAAGATGCATCTTGTCCTGCATAACACACACCAAAATCATAGGCTGGTTTGGTAAAAATTCAAATAAACCAATTTCTAAAGTCTTGGTTTCACTTACCTTTGCGATTGAATGTGCTAGTGTTGCCCCGTTCCAATGTTCCATGTACTTGATTGTGAACATGCCACATTCATATCTATACCACCAATTGCATTACACCAATCATATGCATACATCAAGCATAAAAGACAAATACATCAGTACCGCATATTTAATGATACGTAAAATAATAACGGTTAAAGTAATCTACCTATTTAGTTGTTGCACAATTTAGGGTTGCACATGCTAGAATTTTGAGACCTCCAATCGCCTGAGCATGCCATGAGCATGGAATGCTTTATCAATTGCATCAGACAAGCATCTCGATACGACACTTATCCCGTTACCCCTTCTTAAAGGCAATGAAGATAAGATTTCGACCCTTGAAGCTGGAATATTGACCACGTGCACGTGTCAATGGTTGCTATTGCAGACGAGAAAAAATAGCTACACACATATTGATGACATTGCCATTAATATGTTAGTAGGGCACTATAATATGATAATTAAATGAAACAAAGACTTTGACCATGATGCCATCGTACTAGGTTTGACGTACCATATCACAACTTGAGAAATCATGGCCCACAAATTCAACATGAAGGAACATCCGACACCGTTATTTAATTTCATGTTTTTTGGCATTTGTCGTAAGGCTGGCTAGCACCACCTGGCCATTTGTTCTTACAGCTCACCACATAGTCTCCAATTTAAAATAATAGAGAAATGCATTAAAGAATTATGATTAAGGCCTCACAGAGAATGATGGGTCGAAATAGTGTGCGCGCGATGGTATAGCTTGTTCTGCATTCATCATTTGGCAGACCACTCCGATAATCTGAAAATTTACACATGTAAATGACCATAAAACATAATAATGTGCATTTTATATAACGACCAAGGCAGAATAAAAATCTTTGAGACATACCGCACTATTTACCCAACGGCCTCCATTGAGCGAAGAAAGCTCATCCCGTGTTATAAATGTGTCATGCATCTCGCACAAGATCTCGCTGCAATGTCAAAAATGTGTTAAGTCAATAGCCATAAACATTAACAATAATGTCAACTTTAACAATAAATGGTGAATTCATGTGAAGTACCTTGGCTCACCGTCTTCTGACAACGCATAATCCGCAACCAACCTTTCTTGTTGGCTGATTTTAGGAAATAGTTGAACACATTGAGAGACGAAAGGGGATTTGCAAATGGCGGCTGGCTTGACAAGCCTTTTCGCTGTGTGTTTAAATCTCCGCCTAGGGGTAGGAGAAGGTTGTTTGCTGCCACAGTCTTCTTGAACACCCATTTGCACCCCTTTAAGTGATTGCAATTAAGCACTCTTTTATGAAGGTGAGAATGTGTCGTGGTCAATACATGGGTCATCATCTACTACTGCACCGATGACTCTTTGCTGGCCAGAATGAGTGTTTGCGGCACCGGTTCCTTTTCTCATCATTTCATCACTACAAGGATGCACACCGGTGCTTCCCTCGTCTTTCTTTCTTTCTACATTCACAACTTCTTCTGGTGGGGTAAGTGCACAGCCACTTTGTCCTCCACTGGACCTTGCACGTAGTGTGGCAATGTCTTGTGCCACAGATGAAGTGAAGCTCATAAGATGTTCGAAATTCCGACTCAGCCGTGCTTCAATGGTCTAGTGTTAGGAAAAAGGAATATCAATTAGCACGGTCAAATAGAATGAGGATGGTGCTCAAGTTTGTTTGTGAAGTAATAAAGTCGTAGTGTCATGGCGTACCTCAGTTGGGTCATCAGAGTGTGAGCAACCCGCCTTGTATGGATGTCCATCATTATGTGCAGAAGGTTTGCTTCCTTGTATAACCTACCCATACATCAAACAAACATTGATGATTACGTTTGAAACATAAATTAATGATAACACCAACCTACGTTTATGGAGTTGTTGAATTTTAGCATACCTGGACATGGCCATAATTGCCAGAGGTGTGTATTTCGGTAGCCAAGCGCCTCTTGACTTGTTCATCTGTCCATGCAGCCGAAAGTGGACTGCAGACTTCAACTTGGAAAGTCCTCATATAGAATTTGGTGATATAGAAAAGCTGTGAAGTGGGAATCAAATATAAGTTGGTTAGAGAAGCTATTACAATATCAACAAAAGAAGAAATTATTTTGGTAGACGCATATGACATTAATGTGGAGGGGTTGAGAAACGAATACCTGAAGAAACAAGACACAACCTCTAATGTATGTCGGGTGACTTGCACGATAGTCCTTTATCCCATCCTCGACATATTGGAGAACAAACTTGGCCCAATTTTTGCGCACCCCCACTTCACTATCCCAAACCGTGTCCCACAAGTCATGCATACCTTTTTGTTTTGAGTTGGGGGCAAGGATAGTGGCACAGGCGAAAATGAGGAAGGATTTCATGAATTCTTCGCCAACTGGTAGATCACGCAAATTAGCTTCCAATATTTTAATGTCATATGTGCAGTTGGGTGTGCCATGCCTATTGTAGATGAGAATTTCAACGCCATTGTTCGGGATGCCCAGCACCTCTCTAACATCTTTGGGCGTGACTGGGACAACAACTTTTGTTTCCATGCATAAGCAGTGGTAGCCAATGTCGTATTTGGCGACTATCCACGTTATTAGCTCATAACGCAATTCTTTACAACCAAGCTGCAGTAAGCCCCTAAATCCCATATCGCTGATGACATTTTTCTTATCCATTGGGAGGGTATTCATGATTGATAGGAATTTCTTTCCCGAGCAACGGGATTTTGGTAACTTAACCTACAACATGAAAGAAGGAAAATATATTACAAATATGTCGCAATTCTAGAGTTAAGCCTCAAGGGCAATAGTTTTAAAAGTAGGTTAAAGGGCTGTCGAATATTTTAACGCTTCAGATCTTGATGGAACATGGCTTCTCCGCTTCCTTTGTCTGCTATCCATGTGTTTAATAAATGAAGTGCTTCTTTTCCTTGACTATTTTCAACAACGGCGTAGACTAGTAGTTGGGGAAAATTATTCACCAAGAGATTGTGAATGGAACATCACCATGACAATAGCAATATAAGGGATAGATGCTGCATCTGCACAATGAAATGAGCAGTTTTATATATGTATTCCTCATTAACAACATAACAATCTTAAAAGGCCACATGTATAGTGTTGTAGTTGTATCAGTTAATAAAAATGAGTTCAGAGGTCAAAGAAAATTCATAAAGTTTACATAAAACAGTTGTCCCTATGTCTGTGAATGATGGATTTTGATTTACAACCTGTATAAGCTTGTTTAGTACAACAATAACATTTGTTCAAGTATTGTACAACACAGTTCTTAATAAATGGGAGCTTGATATTTACAATATACCTTAAATTGGAATAAAAAGTACACCACTATATGGTTTTCAATAAAATTAGCCTACTAAGAAATGAAGCAAAAGGAATTATGATAACAATCTTGATGTAATATTACCCATTACAACACACCAATGATAAATGTTACATATGTGTTCTTGGTTGGTAACAACCTTTAGAAGAGTGTTCAAAACATGTAATGGATATACAAAAAAACACATAGTTTCAGTCATAGAAGAATGTGACAGCATTGCACTTAAGACAAAGGGTTCTTGCACGTTTTCCTATTGTGCCCGGAAGTATGACATCTTGAGTAAGAGACAGTCCGTTTATCTTGAAATTGGGACTTAATGCGCTTCTTTCTTGGTTTGTCGGGAGACCGCTTGGTATGGAGAGGGTTAAGAGAGAGGAAAACTTCACCGATGATAGATAGAACCAAACCATCATTAGCGACTATTGGCATGTCATGGGTCTCTATACAGGAGAAGGAGTCCGAGTAAATCAGCTCTTGCATTAGGAATTTGTACCAATCTTGAACAAAATCAACAACATTCTGACGATGGAAAGAATAACGGTTGTCGCATGTTCACAAGGAATGCCCAACATTTCCCAACCCCTACATGTGCAAGTACGCTTAATAATGTCCACATTCAAGAAGATGGTTCCGATAGAAACCCCAAATATTCCGTTCATGAAAGGAGCGATCGGATACACCTCACTCTTGACAATTTTCTACTACACTTTTTCTTCAATTTTTGACCATATGCATTCCTTCCAATTGTTTGATTCCTCTTTATGTTTGACAAGCATAGAAACTAACTTAGCCATATGCTCCATTAGAAATGTACAAATGGAGTGATGTCTTTCATTCCTTAGCCAAGCATTAAACGACTCGGCAAGGTTTGTGGTCATTTTATCCCATCTTTGTTTTGGGAATTTGGACATAGCCCAATGTTCAAGTTCATTTTCTTCAACCCATTTGGCCAAAGCGTCATTGTATTTCCGTAGTTCAAACATGGAAACATTGTAATCGTGCTCTAACCTTGCATAGGCAATACTATCAAGGAATTGAAGTGCATTTTCTTTACCTTTGTTCCCTCTTGTGTAATGTTTGCTCAAGAAAGAGCTGAAATTTTCCTTCAAGTGACGGTAACAGTAGGCGTGGTTTTCAAGCCCAAACACTTTAGGAACACTACGAAGGAAAGCGGGATGTCTATCCGAGATAATAACGACTTCCTTATCTCCAACAACCTTCTTCAAATTTTGCAAAAACTAAGACCAATTGTCATAATTTTCTAAGCTCATCACGCCAAAGGCTAAGGGGAACATGGCGTCATTAGTATCGTATGCGGTCACCGAAAATAACGCACCCCTATATGGCCCACTCATATGGGCGGAGTCAATAGCTATGATTGGCCGATACCCCATTGCAAACCCTTGGATAGATACTGAATGAGCAACAAAGAGTTGCTCAAAATGTCCATCACTTGAATACCCCAACTCAACAATGCTTCCTGGATTTGTTGCAACCATTTTCTCACACATCCAAGGCAACAATTTGTAATAATATTTGGGTTCTCCATAAATGCGCTCATTTGCCTTCTCCTTGATATTCCATGCTTGAAGATACGTCAATTGCATCCCATGTTGCCTTTGAAAGTTCTTACAAATTTGGCGGGGTTGGTAATCGGGAGTGGACCGGATGACATCATCAATAAGCAATGAAGTCCGATTAGATCTCACTAAAGGTTGGCATACGGCAACATCTTCCAAACTATGATTATGGTGGTTATGAAAAGTGTGAACCTGGACGATGTTCGAATCCCCAATTGCACGAGCTGTGACTTTCCAAGGACATTTAGTAACTGTGCAAACAATTGTCATGTGTTTCGTACTATTCCTCTTGAAGTGATAACAGAATCTACTAGCAATTGACATCAAATAAACAGCATCACGGAACTTGGCAGCATTGGGGAAGGTATGTCCACTACCCATAAAGGAATTTTCAAACCGCCTTGAGTCACGTTCGAGTATATTTGCTTCCGCACATCTATGGGAAAACCCATATGACTCAATTGTAAGAGAGTCATGACATATATTAATTGGCATATCGCCACCGGATGGAAGTAGGTGTGCAGAATTCGAACCAACAATAGGAGAAGGGGCACTACAAAGGAAAAAAACAAAAACAAAAAAAAAAATTCATTCATTTATATATATTTGAAGAAAAGTTAATAAACATAGTGGATGTGATGTTGGGAATGCTATCAGTACCTATTCGATGCTATACAGCCTTCAACAACTTCACTTGATGATAAGACATAGACGTGACAAAACATTTCGTTGAATCAAAACATCTTAAGTAGGGTTGCATCATCATGCAATGGTAGTAGACATGATGGCTCAAACTTGACCGTGAATTCCAATTTGATAGAATTCTGGTCAAAGTGCAGTGCATCACACAGTTTTGAAACGAAATCACTATGTGCCATATGTCGGCTAACAACCATCGATTCGCTACGACCACCCTGATATTGAACAGACCCTCCAACAAATTTAACTAGCTGACCGCCTTCATGAATGTAGCAGAACATGTCCTCTTCCATCACCTTAATTAAATAGAAACTTGTTAAAAAAAAATGACAACAAAAGTAAATAGGGATTATGTATGAATATAATGATGAAGGAAATAGGAGAAGAGAGGGTGGAGAGAAATGCCATAAAGGGGTCATCCTTGGGCCATGTGATGGTAATCGAACGTCTAAGATTTTTTTCTTAGTGACACATAAGACATAGAGGAAACGAGGGAGCATGGATTGAAGGGCCCCTTTTATATTCAAATCCTTAATATATACATGTATCCATAATCTAATGCCATGTAGTTGCTTAAGGAATATGAATGGTGGCTTCCTTCCTACCCACCTTTCCCATGTCCTCATCTCCAACCGATTTTCTATGTTTCTTTCCACTTCCATTCCTCATCATCCTAAAAACATAATTACATCTTATAATAGTTATCAAAAAGAACCTTTTACCAGGGACAAGACATTAATAGTTAAATGATCGCACATATCGAAGATGGACATTCTTTTGATGCAATTAGTTTATGACTCTCACTCTCACTCTCATGTACATAACTTTCTATCTTAACTTTGTAGGTGTATACCTAGGCCTAATGTGTTTATACATGGACCTTGATTCGAAAGTGAAAAGTCCATCGTATCTTCACAAAGATCTCAATAAATCCCATATTATAGTTTCTTTTCGAAATCAATTTGTATAATGCATCAAATTTGTTCATAAAGTTAATATTCAATCACCTCATCCTTTCAAGGTAAGAAATTGAAAGCAATTTTGGTGGACAAAGACAAAGCAAAAATATGTGGTAAACAATGAGTGATTAATGGGGCTGACTATAAACAAATAAGTTACTGTCTTAGTGAACATAACAGATGATAATAGTTGCACAGTTAGGAAGAAAAGTTGATTGCAGAAACATCACAATAATTATGGGTTTTCCCTACATTTGCATGATGTTCTCGCAAGAAAATGAGAGAGAGACAAAGACAAACACACAGAGAAGAAAGAAGAAGGAGCATAGGAAAAAGAGAATACCTCAAAAATAGTTCCCAAGTAATCTATGAATGCTACAAAGTTGGTTTCTTCAAAAAGTCCGTATATATCTGTAGTCCAACAAGGAGAAGCTGAGAATGGGAAGAGAAAAAAGGACAGGAGAGGAATGTAAAATCTTAGATATAGTACATAATGAATAAGCTAAGAAGGATTAATGTTTATTGTAAATAACATAGGACTTTTCTGGTATGTTTGAACAAGAAGAAGTTAAAGTCACTTATGTTTGGAAATAAATATGACAACAAAACAAACATTTTATATAGGTAATATTTTTGCCCTCTCCTGAAAATTAAAGTGGAAACCTACAAGGATCCCACCCCAACACTTTGCTACGCCAACCAGGTTTCAAGGGCTATGAAAAGGGAGGCCAAAATAAGCATTGAAGACAACTTTTAAGAAGCAAGAACTAGCAAGAAAGAGTTTGGAAGCTAATATAAACAAATCTCAATCAAATTACAGCATATACCCTGACTATGCAGATTCTATCACTCAAAATATTATGTTCAACTATTGACCATTAAGCATGCGAGTAGAGGTGGCCAGAAACAACATGACAGTGAAGGGTTGATTCAAACATGAAGTTGGTTGGCAACGAAGGATTCATATAGCAGTACTAGTGAAATAGCTAGATCAAAGACTAGTTGAATTAATTTGTTAGGTATATGCAGGTATAATATAGTCTTTGCAACATATTGTGGTAAGTATCCAATATGAACTTGAAGTTGTATTTACTAATAGATAGTGCAGGCATGTGATATTCTATATAGGATTGGTGAACAGTAGAAAATGCAACAAAAAACAATTGAAAACACCTCAATTATTCTAAAAATCAATATGTTTGTAGAATAATTTATGGAAACACCGTTTTCAGTCAAAAGTTTTCCAAAAGTGTTTTTTAATTTAGAAAACAGTTTTATTTTCGAGAACAGTTACAAAATGGACCCTTGGTGTTTGTCATATATATATAAACATATATATTATTGAGTTAACTTACATTTTACTTCTTTCATTCTCCCATGTATTGGATTCACTATTTTCTAGTGCGTTAAATATAATTTTCTTACCTATGAAAGCAGAATTAACCTTTTATATCTCATTGTAATTTTTTTTTTCTGATCCTAGGACAACTTCCGTTAATAAAAATATTCCATAACTTTAATAATCATCAAAGACAGAAGTTTGTGTCCATCTTCTACATCTTGGAACAACATTAAAATATCACTCTTTGAGTAGCAAAATTAGGTGTAAAAAATATTGGGAGTCAAATGCCAGGACTCATAGAAGTACAAAGTTTTCTTGTACCTTTAGTCTCTTTTTACAGATATATTTCAGAGGATACACTAAAAGAAAATGAATAAAATAGATAAAATCCTATGTTTTCTGTTCATTGGAAAGGAAAACTCACACTGCCTACTGCCAATAACTAAAAAACATGATATTTATCATATGTAACCCATAAAAATAAAATAAAAAATCAGATGTACTGTGAGGAACAAGAAATATAAAATAGAGAACTCCACAAAATGGACAACCTCCACACTCCCAGAAGGCCATAATGCACCCCCTACCCACATGAGGATTTCCTTAAACTATCCATACAAATATATTATAAACTTATATATATAAGAAACCATACTGGCAGGAACTTTTATACTCAATTCATTTATAAACCATACTGACAGGAAACTTTATATTCATTCATTTACAAACTATACTGATAGGCACATTTATACTCGTTAATTAATAAATGTAAGAATCCATACTAATTGGCACCCTTACACTCATTCAAATATACATTTACAGGATCCTCTGAGCCAAGGAAATTAAGACAGTCAATGCTCCATTGTTCTTGTATGGAAAAGTTCAACAATTTTTTTCCATATCAGATTCCATTAATGAATTACTACAAGTTATAACCACACATGCCCACTTTAGAACCATTGAATTGAATTAGTTCACACAGTTACAACATTTTTGTGAATCATGAATAAAATTAGTAGATACTGGTATAGTATAAAATTCCTCAGCAACTTTAAGAATGAAACAAAATTGCATTTAATATTGGTGTGCATATGGAGGAGAGAAATCATTTAAACAACACCTAAATATCTGTAAGAAACTGAGAAAAAGGAAAGAAAATAGCAAAGCATTACAAAACATTTATTAAAGAATTAAAATATAATTTATTTAATGAAAATTAACTCTTAACTGTGAAAAACGCTTCACACAGAAAAGTCTAAAGTTTTTGCTTGATATGAAACTTATGACATGCCATGGAAAATGAATGCATGAAGCATGAAAACTTTATCGTATAATCACTAAAAATAAAGAAATTCTAAATTAGAAATTTACTTGCCTGTCCATTCAATATCTTCCCCTGAACTTCCTGAGCAGCCTTCTTAAATTTCTCGATTCCTTGAAGATTTTTTTATTTTTTATTGATAGGTAAATGCAAATTGTATTAAAATTTAAAAGTATACACGAAGTATACAAGGCAAACAAAAAGAAAGAAGGTGGGAGTACATAAAAACCAACAACCAACCCCTATTCTCAATTCCCTGAAGATAGATCAATCATCAGTATTACAAAATTCAGATTGCCATAAGAACCCTAAAAAGGCATGGATGCATTATGTACACTGCAATTATATTATATGGGTTCACCAATAAACCAGCTTGCCTATTGTTCCATGGTTTTTAAGGGCATTCCCCTTAATGTGTTACAACTAGATTGTCTAGCAGTGTGTAGCTCCAATGGGATGGTCTAGCCAAAAGAGCTTGTTTGTAGTTTTTACATTGTAGCTTCTTGTTTTTTTATTCTTGTTGTTTAGTTTTTTCTTTGGTGGGAGGAGTCCTCATCCTTCTTTTGTACTTCTTATTTCTATCAATATATCTCTTTCTTGTTTCCTATCAAAAAAATAAACCAGCTTGCCTAGAGATAAAATAGGATACCGGTCTAGCATCTTACTCTCCATAAGGGGTTGTTCATCTGTTCCATGCACATGTCAAAAAGTGTGAAGTATGCATGTCAAATACAACATAATATGAAGAGAGGCATGGGGCATGAGTGCAACAAGCCTATTGTTAGATTTTAAATTCGATAGGCATACTCATTTAAGGAAGAGAAAATATGCATGCTCACTATAAGTCCCCAAAAATACATCTTTTATCTGCTTATTAGTTACATGGATGTATTTGTAATAGTGAAATACTGTTCTTGGAAGCAAGCATGTTATGTGTGTGTGTATTAATTCACCTATCCTTGATGAAATTTGACAACTACAACACCTACTAAAAATACTTGTAAACAAAGGGTGTTCCTCTCTTTGTCTCATCCCTGAAAGACCTCCTAATTTAATAGGTTCAATGTCCCTCTCCATCTCCCCCCAACGCACACACAAAAAGTGAATACTTCAAAACCCATGAAAGGGAAGATCTTCCATAATGGGCATCCCTCTACCCATCTACTTATCCAACAACATTTAACCCAACTTGGGAGAGCTTCTAAGATGTTAAAAGTAGGGTTTGAAGGTCAAATGCAACTTTTAAGAGAGTATTTGGATAGAACTTTCAACAATGGCCATGTACATTCAAACATGATTTATTCACATTTTGGAAAATCAGGAAGACCCAAGGTTTTCCTCAAACATGAAGCAGGGAGAAAATTTTTATTTGATTAAAATGTTTAAAAATGTGCAAATTATCCTTTTTTTGAATAAAAGTATTTTTAAAATACAATTCCCAAACATAAAATGCAACCTGACAACAATATCTACTTCTACTTCCACCTCTACTGCACAAAAGTTAATGCTATCCCAAACAAGCCTTTAAGATCAACTCTTTATGTGGAATATGTAAGCAGTGCACTAACTACAATAGGCAACACAAAGAAGGACAAAATCCAACAACACAACCAAAAAGATAAATTAAAATTAAAAAAGGATCATAAAAGCTCTCTTTGTATTAAACTAACAACATAATTTCAAAAATAATGGTTTCAACAAGACACAAAATAATTCCCGTTAGCATTCTAGCAACATCAGACAATGAAAGAATAAGAATTTGAAATTATTTTAAATTTTAGAATATATGCCTAGCAGTGAGAAAGTTTCTGAAATTATTCATGTTCACTGTTCTTTTATAGGAAAAAAAAAACACGGAGCACTAGAACTTGTAAAGTTTTTTAAATCCATTTCTGGGGAGTTCCACAACATGTCATATAGATTTGACCTAAAGGACAAAAAAATGTCACCACAACTTCTAAGTTCTACCCATTAGAAATATAATAAAGTTTCCCATTTTCAAAATTTTCAATATTTCTAGCAATGCTAAACTGTGAACCCATAAAAACAATTCAGTGAAGTCCACAAATGTTAGAATTTCAGACCAAAACATCAAGCACAAGGTAAAGAAACTTAGCAATAATTATATACATATACGCACACATACCTTAAGTAATGTCTTGCCAAAACTTGCTTCCTCTTCAGCAATTATAAACTGATGTGCACTTCATGTTGTTTCAGTTCAGGGAAAACATCACCCATCACCTTTACAACAATGTTTACGAGGCTAGTTTCAAAAAACCATTAACAAAAATGGTCAGTATATAGAGTTATGAATTGGTAACAAAAACTGTGAACGAAGTTTCAAGTAGTCCTTTATGTGAAAAATTAGGGAAAAAGATACAAGAAAAACTTCATTAAATGCCTACACTGGGGAAAATTAAAAGAAACCTAAGCATCATTGTCATTTCTACCTATTGAAGAATCCTTCTTGTGCTTTCAGAACTTCACTTCCATAACGAACAGCTCTACGGAGAATATGCCTCAAAACGTATTCACGACCCTCATTGTCTACAGAGTAAGTAAGGTAGTCATGAATACTGCTTTGAAAAAAGTTACACTGAGATAATAAACAAAACAAGGAGAATTAGATCTTCATACACCACTCATCCCCACCATCTACTTCCTCCCAACACCACTCATCCCAAAAAAAAAAAAAAAAAAAATTAAAGCACAAATTTATTATGAGAAAATAATCAGCATATATTATTTCAAGTACAGGATAAAATAAAGAATCAATATCCATCCAAGAGATTAAATATATTTCCATAAGATCTTTTTAAACTTTGCCATCAGAGAAAAAATGATAACATAAAATCCTTCCATTCATTGGTTGCTGTAAAATTATATAACTAAACTTCAGACTTTCATAGTACAACAACAAGAAGATAGACAAAGAGAGTGAAAACAAAAAATTTCCAATCATAACACTACCCCACCCCCATATACTTTCTTCTCTTCTAGAAAGACAAGAAAGAAAAGTTATTATATAAAAACACACAAATATTTTCCTAGAAAGATATCTTTAACCAAACCAATGATATTTCTACAGTTTAAATACAAAATCCCAAACTTTTGAACAAGTTCTTCATAGATAAAGATGAAATGTGAAAAAGAAGCCATGTATCCAACCCTAAGTAGTCAGAATTAAAGCTTTGGTGAGCTAAGTTGAATGTTCTCTGTTTATTGTTTCACAAGTTAGCAAGCTTCCACAGCCCAACAACGTCAAAAGATACTTTAAAACGCAAAGGGAATTTTTATTCAAATCTCCATCAATTAAGATTAAAGCTCTCAAGTCTCAATAACAATCTCTATCTAGCAACAACTAGAAGAGAAAGTATCAGTTAAAGAGGATTAACTTCATAGTTATTTGTTTACAGATGAGAGAAAAAAAAAAGACCAATATCCATAAAATGCCTGAGTGCCTAGCTTCTAACCAATCCAATAATAATTCCTAAATTGTACCACAACAGAATTGCTAACAACTATGATGTCTTACTGTTTTAGCAAGCTTCCAATGACCAAATCAATAACTATAGATAAAAGGCTTAAGAACTATCCAAAGAGAGAAAAGATAAATAAATAAATAAATAGTAGCAGAAAATTTTATTTCTGAAAAGAAATATAGAAAAGGAAAACAAAATAACCATAGAGATCAAAACAGAGCCAAATGACGGTTTTCTGATCTAATATAGCCAGAAAAATAAAATAGAAGCATTATACCTTCAATAAAAATAACTAGCAATTTGGATAAATTGATTGCAATTTCTCAGGACCCATTTATTAGACCTAGTGGTAACAATTCCCAGTCATCATACAACTCTAATCTTGTATGTATATTCCCAGTCATCAGAATCTAAGATCATGTTTAGTAGAGAGACAAATGGAACACAGATTTATGAGAGGACAAGATTGAAAGTTTGCATAAAGCAAATCTCTAAATTAAGGACATATTGAATAGTTGACTAGGATATTACAAGAGGAAAGAGAGAAGTATGGCTTACGAGCTGACCATGCGTATCTTGATGTATTTGGAAGTGAAGGAATAAAACAATCTTTGATGATGTTGATCAATCAGAATTGTACCTGAAAAATGTTTTCCTGAATTTTTTGTTGAATGGTCTGCTACATCAGTAAGAAATAGAGGCCTTTTTCTGTAGATTTCATTTAATATTTCAGCTGCTACTTTAAGGATCAAGGAGTTTAATTCCCCTCCCCCCCCCCCCCCCCCCCATATTTTTTCATTTTAAAATCCTTATGAACATCACAATACTAGGGAAGTGCCCTCTTATTGGCAATTGTTTCACAACATTATAAATATTATAAAAACATTAAATCAAGTTCAAGTTAGGCTTAGGTTGTTTGAACCTTGAACTAAACCCATCCCTGATTAAGTTCGGGAAAAAAAAAACCTAATTTTTGTCCAACCCGAGTACTGAAAATGATTGTCCAAGTCTACAGGTTGGGTCCGTATTCTGCCTAAGTTGCACCTCTAACTTAATATCTATCTAATTATACTTCTTGTCATAAATTTTAAAAATAAAAAATATTAATATTTTTTTATATGAGATACAAAAGTTCTTAAAAATGTAATGATTTTTAAAATTATTTAAATAAATTGAGATATCCAATATTTTTTCTCATGGCACTAAAAAATCTCAAGATCTTTCTTTTGCCCAAACCAAACTCATTTTTCCACAACATTGGAAACTCTGGAGATTCAAGCTCTTCATTTTCATTTTAGAGAGGTGTAAACACTCTATTTCAATTCAACTTGCAAACTTGAATTGAAACCATGTATGAGGCAGGAAGATATCACGAACCGCATCATAAACTGTCTTTTGGTTGCTCCAGAAATCTAGGGAAGGTAAAAGTAGTCTTCCTGAAAAAAATTAAACTTGATAAACAGAAAAGCTAACACAAATGTGGAAAGCAACAGATGAGTATACATAGAAAAGGAAAGAACATTTTTTGGTTTATAAAAGGTGTATCCAAACATCCCATGGAGATAAAATCATTCATTACCAAATTTCATAGCATAGCAAGGCAAAAGGTTCATGCTTAAAAGATTTCAAGAAATTATATCATTTAGATTTTCTACTAACTTTTTTGGCATAAGTTCAAAATTGATCCTACATGAAATATCAGACTTTTGGCTATGGGAATAGCTTCTTATTTAAACCCTTTTGTGGGGGATTTTTTTTCACTTGAGTTTGTTACTTTTGCTTTGGTTATCCTTATCCATGTCTTGGTCTGTTGTTATTTTTTTCTTAACAATAATTAATCCTTCTTGTCGTGTTATATTCATTTTCTGTTAAATGAATTGGTTTGTTTTCAATTAACAACTAATAATTTGTAATATATTAGACTCAGTACAAGCAATATAATAAACAAAATGAAAACATCCAAATGTGATGCAAAATGTAATACAATGAGTTCTTCCTTTCAGAACTACCATCGTCTTCCACCACCCCAACCCCCACAGGGGACATTAATTTAACCAATAACGAGTATAATTTGTAGCAACAAATTTATTGTGAAGTAAAATAATAACACTATTGAGGAGTTCACCAAAGATAGGTTACAATTAAAAAACATACAGAAAATAAATGCATGAGAGGATGAAAAACAAGTAGGTCAATGCTCTTTTATTTTAGCTATTACATAAACAGGACACCAGGGGAGGGATTGCTACAAATTTATCTGATCTAGATCGTTTCAAACTCAATAATTCTGGAGAAACAATTGACACTTTCGTTCTCTCTTTGATGCTAGGATGCGTTACCTAAATAAAACACATTAAGAAAGAAAGAAACAGAGATATAGAATAAAGTTAAGAAACAATAAAACAGATAAATAAAAACAAACCCAAATAAATTAAAACAAATAGGCAACAAAACTGTAGATAGAAACATGCTGAGAACATCAGAAAGTTACATCAACCAGCCAACAATAATAACTGCGTTCTATCCCATCTCATGACCCCTAATTTCCAAGTTACAGTAATCATGAGTAAGAACTAACTCAGGGTTAAATGCTATTTCAAGCACCAAGGTTGTTAAGGTACCTAGATGATAACATTTCATCTGCTATCTACGTATATGTTATAGGAAACCCAAATGCTAACATATCTCAGTTAGCAGCACCATTATATACAAGACTTATCATATTGCATTAGATTGTTATATTAGAATAAGAATTGTCTCATCAATTCCTTTACTTAGAAATTAATTCCTAACTAGAGATTTTAATCACCTTCAATCTCATAATCACTATATAAATTGAGAATCTATTGAGAATATATCTGGTTGATCATAATGGAAATGTCAGTCAATAAATAGCCATCAAATTGTAAATCAATATGTTTGATGAGCAGCTAGGTTTTTATAATTAATGCACATAAGTTAAAGGAAAAGTAAAATAGACTTTATACAGAGAAGTCCTGAGAACAACTGACCTGTATATTGTAATCTAATTTCCTTTTAGTCTTCTTTCCAGAACTGCTTGCTCTTTCCCCAACTGGGGTTTTCAGGTCGATTTTTTGGTTTGCCTTACCAGGCCTAGTGGAAGGTCTGACTGATTCATTTGTGTTCTTACTCTGTATTTTGGCATGAATCATAATGTTTTCATGGTTTTGTTTGCATTTTGCATTAGTATAAGCAGGAGGGAACTCAGAATTCTGTTGAGAACCATCTTTTAAACACTCATCATCTAGTTTTTCCACTGTTATATTATGATGCTCTTGAGGTCCAACATCAGACAAATTCGAGATACTTTCTCCTCCTATTTCATGGCTAATATTTCCTATAGTGTTGTTTGAGTTAGTTAAAACTTGATTAGGGCTGCAAAACCAATCATATTTTTAACCTTACCATTTTCTCGATTTTCCAATTTTCATAGATTTCCATATTGAAACTTTTTTGTTTTTTTGGAAATAGTAATTCAATCTTCAAACTGAAGAGCAAGCATAATTTTCACAAGATATCAAAATGTCATGGACATAAATCTTAAAAATTGTAGTAGCCATACTAATTACTCAACTTAGCTTGAAGGCATAATTTTCTGGGTAACAACAAACAACATGTGTATTTGTGGTATCCATAGCCATGAATTGGAACTCATTTCAACCAAATCATAAATGAAGTGTAAGACACAATAGATTATCAGCTGATTTAATAAAAATTAAAATGGATAATTAATAATTAATAATTAATAATTATTTATATGGAGCAAATTGTTCTTATGATTTGTTTCCTTTTTTTTTTTCATACTAAATCCAAAATTCAAAAGGGTGACCCACTTCTCTTACTCGACCATCAAGGAGCCATTTTATGAAGTTTCCCTCCAGACGAGAGAATCCCTAAAAAGGCCCTATTTTCCTCTGCCACTCTCAATCCTTGCAGGTACTAATCTAATTATTAATTTTTTTTTTTTTGAAACCCCCGTTTGATTCCCAAGAAAATCCATCCCCCATTTGATTTCCAGGAAAATTCATCCTCATTTGATTTCCGAGAAAATCCTTGCAAAACCCCCAAGGAAAGCAAAAAAAATTGCTTTTTTTTTTTTTTCCATCCCTGTGTTTTATGGATCTGCTCATATGAGCCTCCTAAAACACAACTTCCCCAAAGAAATTTATAGCCTATTTGTTTCCAAATGTGCACCACTCAAAACCTAAATCGAATCATAATACCTGGATTCCAAAAATGTTGTAACCCTACATAATCTCCCCCCCCCCCATCAATGTGAAAATAAACCAACACAAATAAACCATAAATAAATCAACACAAAAAATACATCAACAAAAACGGAAAACGAGGGAGAGAAACATGATTCAAATGACTAGTCAATAAGATAATCACCTGATGATGGTGATGAAGATAGAGATTCGGAGCCGGATCTGTAGACAGAGACAAAAAGAGCAACTACAGTTTCCCCAAATTCTTCGATCTACGTTGTTGACTCACGAAGAAGAGGTTAGGGTTGGTTTCTCGGGATTCTAGAGATTTCGGGGATATATAGGAAAATAGCAGGTTAGGCTTCACGGGATTTAGGTTTTTAAGATTAAGAGGAAGACCAGGTGGAGGTTAGGGTTTCATAAATGGTGGGATTTGAGAGGGAGATGAACAGATGGAGTATTTGAGTTCAGTGTCGGTGGAGAGAAAGTTAAGACAGAGAGTGAAATGTGTGAGGAGGGATGTATCGTTTTTTGGTTCTTTTTTTTTTTTTGGTTTATCATATGTGGATGCTGACATGGCTGAATGGGGAGGGCAATTTGGGTATGAAATCACACCTCAACCCGGAGTGCTCAAAATCCAAATTATTTTTGGGACCATTGTATTTAACTTGATTATTTGCATATCAAAGACCCATAACATACTTTTCCCGAAGAAGAACATCGAATTTATATATGTATATATATATATATATATATATATTAAAAGTCAAAAAGAATAAGGGAAACAACCAATAGGAAAAAAAAAATTGGAAGAAGAAAAAATAAACAAATAGAGGAAAAATAAAACCATAAATGAAAGGATTGGGCTGGGCTGGGCTGTCTTGGTTGGGCTAAAATTACTGTTCTGATGAAGAAAAATGTTGGGTCACGTCAGGCTGTGTTAGGGTTGTTGGGCCTTGGAGCCCTGTATATACACTCAAAAACCCTAACTACCCCATTTGAGCTTCTTCAGACGCCGAGAATCAAAAGTAACATCAATCTTTGCGTCGACAATGGTAATCAGGGTTTCAATCTCTTCTCGTTCTTCCTTTAGAATGCCTATAATTTAATGTACGTTTGTTCAATCTTTCGTTGGGTTACAGTCGCTAGTGGCGAACGAAGAATTCCAGCACATATTGCGTGTCCTGAACACGAACGTGGATGGGAAACAGAAGATAATGTTTGCCCTCACGTCAATCAAGGGTATTGGGAGGCGATTCGCTAATATTGTTTGCAAGAAGGCCGATGTTGACATGAACAAAAGGTCTCTGCCTTTTCTTTTATTCTAAGCCCTCTGTTTGATTTCACGGAAAATATGGGAAAGGAAGGATTTGGAATTTTAGTTAATGCACTTCTTAATGCTAGATATGACGAAGAAAAAGCTAAAATGGGGTTCAAATTTGTTGTCATGTATACTAAAACTTTGCTTTTGCTGAATATGATTATTCCAAGGTGAAATAACTTGTGAGATTGGGGAACACCAAAATTAGGTTGGATTACTGGAATTTAAAATGCTTCATTCTTGAACCAGGGCCAGCTTTGTAATAATTTAATCGGACATAGCCTCGTATCAAGTGAATATGTGTTCTACAGTATCAGATGGCTTGGTATTAACCATGTGGAGCAGTCACTAACTCAAATATAGCCTTACTAGTGTTCCTATTATTCAATTTTTGAACAATTTTTGGTTGGTCTACCATGCTAGGTAGTTTTGTGAACATGTGCATGAAAAGCATGTCTAGTGATTTTAATTGAAATCTCTGAAAATCTATTTTGAACAAGAAAAAATTTTGTTTCGAGAGGGCTAGGATTGCTTATTTCTTTTTTATTTTTCTTAATTTCCATTAATTACTGGCCTTCTTTACGAGGTTTTCATGTACTCTCATTTTAGGTTTGCATCTTACGGTATTTTTGGTTTATGGTAGCGTGTTGCGTTTTTTTTGTACTTTCATTATTGATTTGCATCTTACGGTATTTTTGGTTAATAGTAGCTTGTTGCATTATCTAATGTGACTTTAAATATTGTGATATAATTTGTTCCAACCATATTTTTTATTCTTAATATGATATACAGGGGCCACTTTTACAAATGGTACTACAATCTTGATCTTGAAATATTAATTGGTTGTTGAAGCCTATGAATTACATGAAAGTAAGATACTCAAAATTCAAGGTCAAAGAGTCCTACAAAACATTCTAGGTGGAAAAAAAATGTGAATGAAGGATTGAACTGGATTGAATTGAGTCATGGATTTCAGAAATAGTGAGGATTTTTTCTCTCTCAATGTATATTTTAGTGCTACTAGATATAAGTCATGTGTTATATATGGACAATTCAAAATACTTGGTTCGAGGATTAATAATCATGATAGTTGTACAACAAAATCAATTCAGCTTTCACATCAGGTAAAATCCATTCACAAATTAATGTATTACACAAGAAATAAATAATAAGAATAAGAATAAGAATACAAACTAATGTGTATTTGATCTCATCCAATTATAACTGTTGATGTGAGAATGCATCTACACGGTAAACCTGTCTTTAATTGAAGGCTAGGTGGACAATAACATAAAAGGTATTCCAAATAGAATTAGTTACAGATAAATCTCTTTAGTCAATCAAATATACATCAACTTATCAACAAAAATAATTGATTTATCGTTTAAGCAGCAGAGTCAAGGAATTGGAAGCTTGGCCGCAAATTGTATTCATGTTGATATCGATAGATGTTATATATTTTTCTACTTCTATTTTGAATAGTTCTAGTTTTATATTGAGGCCATGCTAATTAGTTTTTTATTTCATTATTGAGCATCCCTGTTTATTAGGTCCTTTGGATTTTCAATATTTTACTAATTTATGCAGAAAATGTTTTACTTATATCCTAGCTTCTAATGGGTAGTGTAGCTAGCTTTTGTAAACTTTCCCTTACTCAAAACTTTCAAGAACTTTGTGATTGGTTGGGCATCCATTTTTTAGAGGGATTCATATTTTTGTTTGTCTTTATGTTTTTATCTGTTACATGTTAAGTTTTTCAAAGCATCTGATTTGCTATCTGAATTGGTTTAATGCTGTCAGGGCTGGTGAATTATCTGCTGCTGAGCTGGAGAACCTCATGGTTATTGTTGCTAATCCTAGGCAATTCAAAATTCCTGACTGGTTTTTGAATAGGAAAAAGGATTACAAGGATGGCAGATATTCTCAGGTGGTTTCAAATGCATTGGATATGAAGTTGAGAGATGACTTGGAGCGATTGAAGAAAATCAGGTTATTATTTCCCATGTTATCCTTAATGATTGTTCTATTTGAACACAGATCCCGGTCTCTTTCTTGTTACATGAATCCATTGATTTCTGTCAACCTGCAGCATTTTTCTTATGTTTCTTGGATTTTAGTCATGTTATTGCTTACTGGCAGCATGTTCTCTCTATCATTATATTCTTCATTTGTATTGTCATCTTATGATTGATTGAATAATTGCTTATTTGTTACAATGTGGGAAAAAAGGTAATATTGATTTCTGTTTCTGCAGGTGCTAGGTCTTTTAGTAAAAAAATGTGTTATGGTTGGAAGGTGGCAAATGATGGCAATTTATTTGTTCACTAGTCCAGGAGTTGAAAAACACACCTTTACACCCCCGCCTCCATCCCATCCCTTTTCCTCTTTCTCTCACTATATTCACACACAACACCCACACCTGTGTCCACTGCACTCACAACTACTAACTCCTTGCACGGCACCGTGTCCACTGTTTGTTGTAGTAGGTTGTGAATGAAGTTTAGGCTAGGTGGGGAAACATGATACTTTCAGCTAATCTTGATACTGTTATGCAGGAACCACCGTGGTCTGAGGCACTACTGGGGCCTCCGTGTTCGCGGCCAGCACACCAAGACCACAGGTCGTAGAGGAAAGACTGTTGGTGTCTCTAAGAAGCGTTGAGCCTTGGATTGTTTTTGCTTTGAACAATTATATATTATGATGAAACACAAGTCCTTTGCAGTTAAGAAGAGTCAGATTTTTTTATGCAAATTTTCTTATATTGGTTGAATTTCAAATCCAAAATCTGCAGTCTTTCTAATCAACCACCTACCATGGTGAGATCTTATGTGAAGGATTTAGATTATAGCTACATCCGTGGGTGAGATATCACCAAATTAGCATGAATTGATATTTAGCATTTCAATTTTCTACTCTTTTCTTTGCCTTTTTTCCAATGTTGCTTGTGA
Source organism: Vitis riparia (assembly GCF_004353265.1). Lineage (NCBI taxonomy): Eukaryota > Viridiplantae > Streptophyta > Magnoliopsida > Vitales > Vitaceae > Vitis > Vitis riparia. The sequence goes on from NC_048448.1 coordinate 23,614,507, forward strand.
TTCCCAGAAATCTGACATGTTTGTTGATGGGATTATTGGTTGTGGTCCTTGTGTTTGTTATAGGAGGCTGAGCGGGTGACGAGGGTTGGGTTGGGGTTCTTGCCTCGAGGTAAATGAATGGTTTTGCAACTAAGCTTGTTAAAGGGATTCCTAACATTAACAGGAGTGGAGGGAGCAAATGATATTTATTCATTGTCCCTTCATTGTCCTGACACTAAGTTGGCATTAACTTAATGTTGGATTTTCAGCATGCCTTTGTGGCGTGGAGATAAATTTTGGATGTTGTTTTGATAGCAAATGAAGTCATTGATTCTAGAGTTAAAGCCAACTTGAGAGGGGTCATTTGTAAGTTGGATATTGAAAAGGCATATGACTATGTAAACTGGAGTTTTGTTCTTGCAGTGTTGAAAAAAATGGGTTTTGGTTGTAAATGGATTAGTTGGATTAGATGGTGCATCTCTATAGTTCGTTTCTATGTCTTGGTCAATGGGTCCCCTTCAGACTTCTTTCAAAGTTCTAAGGATCTGAGACATAGAGATCCTTTGTCCCTTTGCTTGTTCATCTTTGCAATGGAGGCCCTTTTCCTCGTTCTTATGAGGGCAAACGAGGGAGGCTTTTTCGATGGCTTTCTAGTAAGGGGAAGAGATAGAGGGGGGTGGAGGTTTCTTATTTGTTGTTTGTGGACGATACTTTCATTTTTATGATGCTAGTAAGGAAAACCTTGAGTACTTGAGTTGGATTTTTATGTGGTTTGAGGTTATGTAAGTGTTAAAGATGAACTTAGAGAAAAGTGAGCTCATCCCTATTAGGGAGGTCTCAAACTTAGAGGATCTTGTTAGAGTTTTAGGTTGCAAGATAGGTGCCCTCCCAACCACCTATTTAGGGCTTTTGTTGGGAGCCTTTTTTAAATCCCTTAGGGTTTGGGAAAGGGTGGAAGAAAGATTCCAAAAAAGACTAGCTTTATGGAAGAGACTATCTTTCAAAAGATGAAAGGTTAAATTTGGTGAAGAGCACTTTGTCTAGTTTGCCAACTTACTTCATGTCTCTTTTTGTCATCCCAAAGAGGGTAGTTGTTAGATTGGAAAAAATTCAAAGGGACTTTTTGTGAGGAGGGCTTAGGAACAAAAGTTATACTTGGTGAATTGGTCTATTGTTCGCTTGGAGGAACAAAAAGGGAGTTTGGGCATAAGGGATTTATCCATCTTCAATGAGGCTCTTTTGGGCAAATGGTCTTGGAGATTTGTAATTGAAATGAATCATCTTTGGAAACGGGTAATTGTGGGCAAGTTTGAATAAGTTAAGGGGATGTGGTGCATTAAAGAAGTGAGAGAAGGGTATGGTGTGGGGTGTAGAAGGCAATCGGAGGTAACTAAGAAATTTTCAAGATTAGAATTGGGTTTAAGTTTGGGTTTGGCAATAGGGTTAAGTTCTAGAAGGACAAGTGGTGTGGGGACTCGTCCTTGAAGGAGTAATTTTCAGAGCTATATTCCATAGCTACCTCAAAAAATGCTTGGATGAGTGACCTTTGGGAGGATGGTAATTGGAGTCCTAGATTTACTAGGCAGGAACTAGAGGAGGTACAAACCTTCTTTAGGAGGTTGTTTGCACACTCCCATCTCTTTGGAGACTAACAACGTTATGGTTTGGCTGCATACAAAGGATGCAGCTTTTTTTGTTAAGTCCTAAGAGTGGAGTCATTCGCTTATGACATGGTGTTGCCTTTGAGAATTAGCTTTTTCGCTTGGGAAGCAACTTAGGTCAAGATTTTGACTCTAAATCAACTCGAAGGGAGGGTTTGGAAGATTCCCAATAGATGCTACTTGTGTAAGAAAGAAGAAGAAACAAGTGGTTATATTCTCATTCATTGTTCGAAAGCTCGTCTTTTGTGATAGTTGGTTTTTGCGCCTTTTGGTATCCAATGGGTGATGCACTCTTTAGTTAGAAAGGTCCTTCTAAGTTGGCACGAGGAAATAGGCTTGGAAGGTTGTTCCATTGTGTTTGTTTTGGATTTTATAACGAGAGGAATAGGAGAGCTTTTGATAATTGCGAAAGCATGGACTTGTTTTGGATTTTATGGCAAGAAAGGAATAGGAGAGCTTTCGATAATTGTGAAAGCATGGACCAAACAATTAAAAATTCTTTCTTTTATCTTTTTTTGGAGATTGAGCAAAACTTGTTTGGATCCTATCGGTGGAATATGCTCTTTTTGACTTCAAAATTAGTTGGCTAGTTAACAAAGCTTTTTACTCTACTCAAATTGGCTATGATTTCAATACAAAATACAAGCCACGGATTGGCTTCAACCATAAAACTAGCTTTCATATTTGAACCGTATAAGGGAAAAAAAATTAATTACTGTAAAATTATAATCATGAAACAAAAGAGGAAAATTTGTAGGGAATCTAACCCTATATCCAGAAACATTCATAATCAATACCAATAAAATGGAAAACAAGAATTACAGAATTGAGCAAGAATAATTAGAAGCGGATGATTGGTTCTAATCTCAGACAATAAATAATTTCCTGGAATCAGCTAAAATCTTGTATGCTTAACTTATCCTACAAGACTGCGGTTTATATTTTCCCATCATGTTCACTGGATTCTGATAAACCCCCATGCTTTTGCTGTTTGCTGGTGGGGAGTGAATGGCTCCAACGCTCCTTCCCACCAGGTTTAGATGAGGCATTGCCATACCACATCATTCCAACTACAGCAATGATCATGCCCAGAACCACTTGCAAATTGAGACCCTCTTTCCCAAAGAAGAAAAATCCCATAATCAAAACAAGGATTGTCTTCATATGGCCAAGTACTTGAAAGGAGACAGCTGTGAATCTACCAATGCATATGAACTGGCTGAGGTTGGTCCCTACCGCGATAGTACATGAAAGGATTATAAATATCTGCAAAAGCCAAGACACGGAGGCAAGTGAGAGATCATTCTTGTAAAGACAAATAGCAAGGCACAAAGCTAGGAATGAAGTGAACTAGAGGAAATTCAACCTTTTCCTGTAAGCAAATATAAGGCATCTTTTTATGAAAATGTGTGGGACACCAGATTTCAATTCCAGTCATGTGAGATCGGGAACTGATGATAATTTCTAGCAAGTTTTTTTGGAGTTAAAATCCTCATGTTGAGCACACTTCGTCTGTAAACAAAACATAGTAACCATGGGACAGCTACAGCCCAAAAAAAAACAATCCATTAAGGAATCCTTTCAGAGGTATTCAAGCTGGATCAGCTCAGGTTTTCAGGAATGGTTTATATATATATATATATATATATATATATATAGGTAAATTTTTTAACCTGAAACCTTCCACAAACCGTTCCCATCCCTTTACCACTTAAGTCAGGCCTCAAGGGTAGGTTTTCAGGAATGATATACATGTCCCTTTTGTATTTATCGACCAAGGCTCAAAAGTTTTGGTAAAAACATGATCACATGTGATGAAACTAGGGTTAGTTATTAAGCTGAAATCATAAGCAATACACTTAAAACTGCTTGAGGTTTTTCCTCACTACCAATCATCAGCATTCAGCAGCTTCTCGAAATGGAGAATTGGACCTTTAAGAAAATAAGATCTACTGGTTTTACCAGTCTATATTGATTAAAAAGAAAAAATCTTCCAGCATGTAGGCCTAGGTGGAGATGAGGTTGTAAATATAATTAAAAGTGAAGTATTGGGCAGATGGCATTTATTGAACATGAGGTCATGCATGTATTTGCCAATATGGATATAATTATGGACAAGCATATGAGTGCATATAAATAGATCACAATTATGTGGAGACTAAAACTACATCTAGAACCATGTACAAATCCACATGCACATAAAGTTGGGCCAAGGTTTAAAAATTATCATATCCAGGTTTAAAAGTGATGGTCATGGATTGCTGTAGTACTTACCAAGGATGCTGTGTTATATTGGTACATGTCAACTCTTTTGTTTGTCAACCAATAATCCAGAAAGGGGCCTAATAAAAGCAGCGATCCAGCCTGGGCTGGGGCAGTATGTCCCAATAGGTTGAAAGAACTAAGTGAATACTTCCGTTGAAGGAAATGCACATACTGCATATACAAGAACAACAACAATAAGAGATAAGACATTTAGAGCAAGAGACTTGTGAGAATTTTGTAATTTGGAACATTCAGTAATTGATCTAAACAAAAAAGAATTACAGATTAGTCAATCATCAAAATTTACAACTGAAAATTTTGTTTCAGCTGAAAATCTAAACTATATGCATATATATATATATATATGCACACACACACATATATGGAGAGAGACAGAGACAGCAAGATTTCTTATTAGATGAACTAGTAAAATACTTTATGTATGTAGCAATGAACCATATCTTTTAGAGAGAAATGGAAAACTTACATACTGTTGCAGAGAAGTGCTCCAAACTGCAATAAAGGCAGCAATGAAACCTCTGGTATTTACACTCACATCAGTGACAGTGCAAACAGCAACACCAAGGAGAACAACTGATATGCTGAGCTTTGTGTCTCTTGAATACCGGATCTTGTCCAAGACAACTTCCAAAAGGCAGGACACAGGGATCATACTCAGCTTTGCAATCTGACAGTTAAATTAGAGATGTAACTTCTGCAATTATTACAATAAAATGTAAGCTTAAACACACAGAGCAATCAGAATATACCTGATAGAACCCTACTGAGTTCCACATTAAACTAACATTCATTCCAACAATAGAGAAGTTCGCAAATAATACAAATTTCAGAAGCTCTGGAAGGGGGAGATGAGAGGGTTGGATGTATCCAAGCCACCTAAGAATAGCCGTCATCAAGGTTGTGGTAACAAAATGCAAGCCAGTTAATGTTGTAGCTGCAAAAAATTGAAGTAATTAAAATTCAAAACAAACAAATGATGAGCATCATGCTTATTGCTAAAAAAAAAAAAAAAATTGAAATAAACATTCCATGTAAAAAACCTCTGTGATCTATGTCTTTGCAAGAGCGCAAAGATATAATCACCAAAGCCATTTCCAACTATTTCCCTCAACTGCATAAATATTTATAAGTCTAGATCTTCTTACAGGATTCTAGTGACTTTTGATTTTGCAATACTTTGATCCATGTCATTTGTCTTTAGTCTTCACTGGCAAATATTTTTAAAATCTCTAACCTATATCAAAGCTAATATCACCAGTGCCATTATATTTATTTCTACACTCAAGTAAATCATCTCAATCAATTCTTCCTTCCATCGTCAACTATAGGCTTATAATTAAGGTTCTTCTACACACTTCCGCTTTTTTGCATAGTACTCTTGCCAATCAACTACCTCTACTTTCAATCCTCTGACATTTCATCTACTTGTGAATGATGGCATCATTGTTCCATAAAAACTCTCATTGATTTGATATACAAAACCATATATCCATGTTTGCCACCCAGCTTTAAGATCGTTGTGCATATTCATAATAGTCTCTCTGTTCTTGTATAATCACGTCAATATTAGAATGGCAAAATTTCTCAATTGCTCAAAATTTTTCTCAGTATTTTCAGACCTACTCCCACTAAGTTTTGGAGTACTAACCACCCATAAGCCACATTACTAGGAAACTTTAAATCCATGTCATAGAAACACACACACAAAAAAAGAAAAGAAAAAAACCTTGTTTTAGGGCATATCCAGTTCACCCCTGCTAGGGCTTGGGGCATAGGACTCATCTACAGATCATGTAACCACCCACAAGCCATGTGATTGGTTAATTTCCAATCCATATATACACAAAACACCTTGTCTTAGGGCATGTCCAACTCATAAATGAAGTAGCACTGCATAAATTCCATCCTACTCCAACTTAATTTGAAACGCTAGGCTGAGACTTCTATCTACAGTTCTATGTAATCATTTACCCCCTATCAAAGCCCAACCATCAAGCTTTCTCATTATCAAGAATAAAAAACCATAAAAATTCATATTGGATTTGATTTTATGCTCAACAACTTGGTATAGCAAGGGCAAGAATAAGCTAAAGAATAAAATGAAGTCTTCTTATAAAAATTAAAATAAAATGGAACATAAACACAGTAAGTTTTACCTAATGAACAATTAACCATTCCACTAATTCCAAAATGTGACAAACAGCAAATGTTGAATAGAACAGAATCATAATTAGAAAAATTGCAAGTGATTATTTCCTAATTTTTGAATTGGAGCTTTTAAGATATCTGTCTATATGAAGGTTGAGTGCTAACAACGAAATTGTTCACTAGAAAGTGTCTTTTTTTGCAAATTCTTCCATCATTCTTTAGTTTATCAACATCCAGAGTTTATTTTTGTGTTCAAATAAAATATGTGAAAACCATCCTGATGTTCCTAACTCCTTCCACCCAGCCTACAGAGTGACCAGCAAAATTGAAGATGAGGAGACCCAGCCTGGATCAAATGGATCAACCTAATTATGAAAGTTTCCTCCGGACAATATAAGCGAGAATGGAAAAAAAACAAGAACTGAAAAAAGTGGGGCAGAAAATAACAAGATAGAAGAATTTGAAACAACTAGCATAAGTGAAAAGGGTAATGTTGAAAGGAGAAAAGGAATATAATCAGATGAAATGCATGTAGGAACAAAACAGAGATTCAAGAAAAGAAACAAGGTGAAGAGGACCACAGCAGTTGTTTACAAAAGGAAAACAAAAGGCAAATAAGCAAAACAAACTAAAATGCAATACAAAAAATGAAAATGAAAATTTGAGACACAGAAAGAGTGGCAGCAGTTGTTAGAAAGGGAAAGAAAAGAAGCATAACAACTAAAAGACATTGGAAGAAGATGAAGATAGCACTCAAAAAAGAAAGTGAATTTGACACCATTCCAATACAATCAAATTGTCAACTCTGGACCTGGCACATTTATACATTTTTTAATCAAACAATACTCCATGTAATTCAGGGAAAAAAAGCTTACCAGTAAAATGCAAGTATTCACAATAAAAAATAAAATATGCTTACTTATTTGTTAAGAAGTGAGAATTATCCGCACATGCATGTAAAAAATATACACAGGCAAAAGAAATTAATCAAAGAAAAAACGCAAATTTACTTTAGAAAAGAATTACCAAAACTGAATCCATATGTAGCCATTAATGCTTTGTTGACAAGGATAATCCCAACAGAAGTGACAACATTGAACATCCATGCGGCTGCATCTAGTGCTGCCTTCTTATCAGCCTTGCTTGCTGGAGCCATTTTAATTTATTTCTTCCAATTGATCACAGGAAATTTTTGCCCTCAGCTTCCATAAAGAAGTTCACACACTTCAACATATGGTCCGAGAGTTTTATCCACTTCAACAACAAGAATTCCTGAGGACATAAAATTGGAACAAATAAGAAAATTGGCATAATATAACACAATCAAAATTATGGAATATGCAGTTACAATTATCAATATGATAGCAGAAAATTACAGGGATGACTATTGTACTATTGCACAATCACAAACAATGTACACAAAAAGTAATTTAAAGAACATTACATGTTGGTCCAAAAACTTGAGAACTGAGAGTTTAGTCTTTAAATTAACTCACAGTGAAAAGAACTTATGAAATAATCTCGCCATGCATAACAACAAAAATTCAAGTATATCAACACATCAAGAAGTAACAGCAACAAGAAATAAGCTAATGGGTAACACTAAATGAACACCCTCTTTCCTTCTTTATTTGAAAAGAAATTTACATAAAAAGTACAAAGCTAATTTGTAACTTTTGACATATACATTGGTTCTTTCATTATTTGCAAATAAGTTTGCATAAAAATTAGAAAATTCACTTATCCCATGTGCCATAATTTTAAACAAAGATTTTGGAGGTTAGCAAAACAAATCCTACCATGCCATTCAACAAGTGAGTGGCAACAACTTGCATTAAAGCTTCAGATTTCAAAATTCCTATGCTCTAGAAATGTCTGTCCTGCTCTCCCCTCCACATTTCAAAGTCTTCAACTCAAACCAACTCACCTAATGTCTTCCTGTCATTCAAAGTCTTCAACAATTTTTGAGCAATTATAGTACTCTATGATTTGAGATTATCATTGGAACAATACTTAGACCATTATGAGGTCAACTATAGATACATTCAAAAGGGCAAATCCAACTTCCATTGTTAGAACATCATTTTATAAAAAATAAAGAATAATTCACCTGTATCAATTTATGAAAAAAGAAAAAACAATTATAGCATTATTAAATGAATTGTTCAGAAAAATCTTGTAGCACTGCTAATTTGCTACTGACAAATTTAGACGTGTGTAATGAGATAGAGAACCTAGTAAACAAATAAATCTCATTTCTCTCCAACATAATAGGGTTGTACTTTATAAATAGCTGATTCTCTTTTTTTTTTAAAAAAAGAACTAATAATAATCTCATTACAAAAATTAAAATAGTAGGACCCACATCATCTGTAACACAGCAATTTCTCATGATTGTGTACCTAAAATCGCTGATTCTTCATCTTAAGACAAAAATAATTCCATTCCAAAAAGTAGAATAACGAAAAGCATAAAAATCGCAGAATTATAGGCTCTCAAAATCAGCCAAAGAATCTCCAAACCTAAAATTTCCAAACTCCCAAAAAATCCTCATAACCATGTCGTTTTCAACCTCAATAAACAACACAAATTCCTCTCAGAAACCATAAGATCGCTGTGTAAAATAAAACAAACTCCCGAAAGCCGATCACGAACTCTGACAGATCTACCAAATTCCAGATCAAGCATATAAATTCTCACACAATTGAAACATTCCGCATCAGATCTACACAACACACAATTTCGCATTTAGATCTCCAAACTCCAGCATTGACCTCACAAATACCACACACAACCAGCAGATCCACCAAACAGTCAAAATTATAAAACAAAAACAAAAAAAAAAATCGCACAGAAATCACAAATCACAAATCACAAAACACAGAAACTTCAGAGCTCGGAGACGCACCGTTTCAGACGCGGATTGTGCCGGAATCAGGAGGGAGAGGGGGGTGTGGGAGTGGGAGAGAAGAGGAGAGAAAGAGCAAAATGCTAAAAAGGAGAGCTGTGAAAATGATTTATATATAGGTATTTCATATTTGTGTTGGATGGTTTCTGTTTTTGTATTGTGTAATATTTGGAGGAATTTGAAGAGAGAGAGAAGTTCGGTTGGAGAATGAAGACCTCGTGGAGGTGAAAAGCAGGCAGCCAATCCAAACACGGATGCTTAGCTTTGGTGCCTCTTACATGTGACAGTGCGATACAAAATCCACATTATTATTATTATTCCTTTACTTCAGGAATCATTTGATTTTAGGCCACATTTCTCCATTTTGCTTTTCAATTATTTTTTATTTTCCATCTTCTTTATTTTACTTTTATTAATAAAAAAATAAAAAAGAAATGCAAAATTATGCTAAGGTGATTTTGTTAGGTACACGTCAATAAATGGAATCTATTTTGTGTTGTTCCCTCGTCTCTTTCTTTTCCTATCAAAAAGATTGTTGAAAAAGAAAGATTTTGATTATTGATGTGTAATCTATTTGGTTTTTTTTTCCCTTTTTTCTTTTTTTCTTTTTTTAAATCTCTTATTGACATCGTTTCACATTAATTTTAAGAAATATTTTTAGATTAAAAAGTGTTTTTTTTAAAACAAATATAGGTAATTGAAAAAATTTAGAAAACACTTTTAAAAATTTGAAAATCACTTGTAATGTTAAAAAATCATTTGTAGTGTTCTGAAGAAGCAATTCTCTTAAAAATACTTTTAGAAAAAACGTTTTCATTAAAAAGACCTTAGAGTAAAAATATTGTCATAGGTCATTCTTAAAAATGTGTTTGACATGTTTTTAACCTATTTTGATAGTTGAATAATGAAAATTTTTAAGTAATTAAAAAGTTAGAAATGTGAAATGAGTTCTTAACATTTGTTTGACAATGATTCTAATTATCGTTTTTAACCTAAAAGTGTTTTTGAAATAAATAAATAAATAAAGGTTTGGTTGGAAACTATTTTGTAGCACAAATTTTTGTTTTCTAAAACAAAAAAAGTACATAAAATAAGTTTGATAACCAAAAACTATTTTCCATTTTTTGTTTTCTATTCTTAAGAATATAAAACATGGTATTTTTAAAGATTAATTTTTAATTATTTTATATTATTTTCACTTTTTTTTAATGGTTGTTTTAAAAAATAATTATACAAATATGTAGAATAATTAAAAATAAAACACTAAATATAAAATTTATTTTTTAAAATATTAAAAAAATAGATTTAATACATTTTAAGTTTTTAAACAGACTTTTATTTTACAAAAATCAAATAATAATTTTCAAAAATTATTCTAAATAACTATTTTAAAAAAAAAAAAAAATTCTTTACCAATTAGCAAAATTTAAGAAAGGCGTCACTTATAATGTTGAAAAATCACTCATTGTATTTAAAAAAAAAACATTGGATCGTTAATTCTCCTAAAATCACTTCCACTAAAAGCATCTCAATAGAAATATTATCAAACACAATTTTAATCTACATTCCAAACGAAAATCGAAAAAAACATTTTGGTTTTACCCCTTTATCATCAAAATTGAAATTGAGCGAACCTACTTTTGTTATTAATGTTGTGAAAACCATTTTTTTTTTTGGGGTGGGTTTTATTACTTGATTATGTAATAAGTGATGAGTGGACATAATAAAAAATGGTTTTTATTTATGAAATATAAAATACTTTTTGCATTAAAACCTAAAATTAAAATAATAAAATAGAAAATACTCGTTGCATTATTACTTTTATCATCATTTTTTTAATGTTTTATTAAATATGAGATGAGGATGGGGTACCAACATGTTAATAAATGAAACCATATTTCAATGCACCAAATCATAATCGTGATAAAACTGATGTGCACATAGCATCATACTAATAAAATAAATTCTTGTAAATATTTAGGGGGCAATTTAGGCAAACATTTTTAATATAATATTTGATCGGGTTTGAGTTAACTTGATTTGGATTGGACTTTGATTAAGGTTTCTACTGTATGAATCTAACCCTAGTCCAATTTAACATTTTACAATATATATATATATTATATTTTATAATATTCATTTTTTAAAAAATATCAAATCATAATTATATCATATGTTTTTTCATTTGTTTTAAAAATATATATATATAACTTTATTTTTATCATCTTAAAATTTTGTACCATATGTTATATAAATTTCATTATAAATATACAAAAAAAAAAAATATTATTAATTCGAGTTTAACCTCCAATTAATATAAACTCGAATTTAGAAAAATAAAATTAAGTTGCACTAAGGCTGGGTATGTTTGTTTTCGTTATGGAACATACAAAATAAACTCTAATATAATTAAAATTAGTTATAAATTTATAAATTTTAAAATTATTTAATTTTTATATAATGAAGAAAAATAAGTTAAATAAACTTGAAGAAGAAAATAAAAACAATTTATTGATTTCAAATCTCTTTTTTTTTTTCTTTCTGTTTTCATTTCCTCAAAATTTCCAAGAATAGACCATAATCTTAATATTGCATTTGGCTCGGCATGCAAAACATGCTCTCATTTTCAATTTTTTATTTTCATCATTTCTTGCAAATGGTCTTGATAACCAAAAGTGAAAATTTATTTTAAAAAATAAAACTTCATATATGTTATTATGTCATTATATGTGACATTATTATTACTTTGTATTTGTTTATTTTTTTACTATATTTTTAATTAATATTTTACAATTAATTCATAATAATAAATTAATTTCAAATTCAGTTATGAAAGGAAAAAAAAAGAAAATGTATTTGTCAGTAATTTTATTAATCTTTTGTAGTAATATATCTTTAAAAAAAATCAAGAAATTTGATAATTTTGTAAATAAATTATAGGATTTTTATAAAATAATTAAATGTAAATTATTTGGGAGTGATAGAATTTAATCATCTTATCTCCTATGATTAAATTTAATATAAACTCTCATCATCTAAATAATTAATAAAATTAAATTTTATAAGTAAATAGTATGTAATTTAATATAATTATATAGTTTAAATCCTATATTTAAAAAAAATGACATAAACAAATGGAAAGTTGAAAAGAAAAATTGAGCAATTTTTTTTTAAAAAAAGATAAAATTTGCATATGAGAAAAAAAAGAAAGATAAAGATGAAAATTAAATGGATTTTGTAAAATATTTTATTTTTGCTTTTTATTCTTCATTTTTACTAGGAATGTGATAAAACTTAATACTTATTATTTTATGAAATTAACTTAAACTTAATACTTAAAAATAAGTTGACTTTAAGTTAAATTATATTGAAGTTATCGACTTAAACTTATTACTTAATTCTTATTTTAAGTATTAAAGTTGTTATATGAAATTAATTTAAAATTTATTATAAATCATCAAATTGACATATTTATTCTCAAATTATAAATAAGATAAAGAAAGTTGAATATCAATAAAGGTCATAAAATAACAAAAAAGGATGATGGAAGTAATTAGCATTGAGATAAAACAAAAAAAAAAAAAAAGTAAAAGGAAGATTTGATTAACCAAACACACACTAAAATTTTAACTTAAAAAACATGCTTAATAAACTTTTGATAACAAGACGGGTTTCTCAAAATTTGTTCTTAAAATCCATTATTATTTTCTTTTAAATTGAGGTGTTTTAATGATAAATTTATAAATTATAGTGCATCCGGAAAAATAAGTAAAAAAATGATTTTATTATTGTTTTTGTTAAAAAACCATAATGGAAAAAGTTTGGCAGCAAGGCATAAATTTCCCCAAAGCTTTCGGCACATTTTTCTCACCTTACTCATACCAATTGCAATTCCATTCCTCAGTCGTCAATCACGTCGCGGTCGCACATGCCTCCTTTCAACTTATTTATAAATAAATAAGGAATTAAAGAAAGAAAAAGGGAAAGGCCTGCCGCGTAAAAAGAGAACTTGTGGTGGGTTTGACGTGGTAGGCACGGCAGCGTCTGTGCGTGGTCCGTACACTCCATGTGCTTGCCTTTCCCAACCTTGCTCTTCGATTCGTCTTCTAGCTTGGTAATTAAAGGAAAGGAAAGTAGTCATATTACATGGGCGTTATATTAAATAGGTCAAGCCAATTTATCTTAATAATTAAGTTGAATTAGATCTTATATAAATTTATATGATTAATTTTTTAATTTAATAAAATTATAATAATGATAACAAATAAGTTAATTTTTGATATAATTATTAAATAAGTTAATTTGAGTGAATTTATATTATATCAATTGATAAAAAAATATCATATTTGTTAAATGATTCAAATATAATTATATTAAATTAAAAACTACGAAAAATATATTGGGCTGAAATCATGTTGATTATAGGTATATTTGTTAATTGTTTTTTAAAACAGTTCTAAAAAAATAATTTTTGAGAATTGTTTTTAAAATTTATTTTTTAGTATTTTATAAAATAAAAGTTTTTTTAAAAACCTAAAATATATTTTATTTGTTTTTAATATTTTTAAATATATTCTTTATTTTGTATAATTATTTTTTAAAATAACCTATATAAAACAAATGAAAATAATGAAAAAATATTTTTTGAAAATACTTCACTTTTTATTATTTAAAAATAAAAAATAAAAAGTAATTTTTAATGGTAAAATATATATATTTTTTATTTTTTTATTTTGAATAACAAAAAATTATTAAAACTCTCCTCGAAATCAGTTCCGAAAAGTGCGCTATTTCACGTCAAGGATTCAAACTAGGGCGAGCGCGTGCAATTCACTAAAAAAGATAAATAATGGAAAGTTAATTGTTGAATTTTAACGAACGCGGAGAGGCTGCTTTCTTTGGTTTGACCGTTTCCACTAGAGTCAACTCTCAACCAGAGGGCAGAGATCGACATTGGGATAAGTTTCCTGTGGTCCGAAAGTTGGAGGCCCCAACATGGGATGCCAACTAGCAACGGATAGGCCCAATAGAGTAGTCGGCCAGGCGACATTTGATCCGGCATGTTGGGCCAAGTCATGTGGGAAAACATCTAGGAAGGGACAGGCCCAACGTTCTGGCCCAGCAAATGAGGACCGAGGAATGTTTATGTGAGAGGAACCGTAAATGCTATTTGATAAAATTTAAAATATTTAATTTTATGTAAATTATGATTTATTTATGGTGCCTTAAATGCATGATATATTTTAAAATATAGTAATTTGAGTTTAATTATATGATATGCATAAGTGCTTAAAATTGCCTTAAGGAAATAAAAAATATAAAATTTTAAAATATTTTATTTTATTAAAATATGTTATCATTTTAGTTGATTGAAATCATTAATTTTTTAAAAAATTTTAAAAAAACTATAAATGAGTATTCATAGAAAATGAATAGCACATGTTGTTTTTTTTTTTTTTTTTTTTTTTCCGGAAATAAGGAATGTTATGTTGTTTGTAAATATAGGAAATGATGTTGTTATAGATATGATAAGTGATATGGTTGTGAATACAATGAATGGTTGAGGAACTCTCAAGCTCTTGGATTGGAAAAGGATATGCCATTTCTCGATCAATTAATAGTTTTTAATAATTGATCCCATGATTCTATCGTAGGATCATGGGATCATGGGTACATCATCATTGATGTGAATTTGTGGTAGTGGATGATGGGCTGACTCTAGTGCCATGTTCCATGTTTTGTGGAACTACATCGTGATTGGCATGGAACTACTTAAAAAGTTGTCAAAATGAAGTTCTTGCAACCCTATTGTATGTCAAGTAGCCTACATTATGGCATACACCCACACCACTCCCTGTTCTACTCCCATGGTTTGATTCTTTGAAACACATTGTAAGTAGTGGATGAGTCGCAATTGCAAAGTCTACTCTTGGCATTGTTCTCAAAAAAGGGCTTTGCTCCTTTAAAATGTGGTGCAATCGCTCCATAGAGTGCAAATGCCATGCCCTTACCTTGTTTGAAATTTGAAACCCCATATTTCTTGCATTAATTCTTAGTATAAAAGCTAGGGTCCCTCATCACTTCCTTTGGTTGTAGTTTCTTATGAGGCCTTACGCTGCCTTGGTGTTTATCCTCTAAAGTGTTCCATGGACGGTCATCTCTGAACCTAGTACCAATTAATTCTTATCCTATCTTTGGCTATTTTTTCTCTTTTGTAGTCATTATTAGCTATCA
Source organism: Vitis riparia (assembly GCF_004353265.1). NCBI lineage: Eukaryota > Viridiplantae > Streptophyta > Magnoliopsida > Vitales > Vitaceae > Vitis > Vitis riparia. Next base: position 23,629,723 of record NC_048448.1, read on the forward strand.
TGAGGTTGTTTGATACTCCTAGTGCCATAAATAGGCATCTATACTATATAGATTGACAAATCCATGTGCCAAGAGTCCCAAATATTGAACTTCCTAATTTTTTATCAGATAATTATTCCAAGAACACTTCATGTTATTATTGTTAAGATAGAATCCTTAAAAGCATGACATAATGCAACAAATTTGGAATTTATTATTTATTTAGTATTATTTTAGTTTCATTTATATCTATTATTATTTCATGTATTATACTTTATGAACATTTTGACTTAATATTTCTTGCATTATACATGACTTAGGTGTATAAGGAGTTGCATAAAAGATGTAAGTCATGAGTTCTTTGCAAGTTAATGGTTTGTTCATAATTAGTTTGTGGACTTAGGCAATCCATTTGAAGCTATAGTGCACTACCTCTTAATTGAAGTGATGGCTAGTCTTGGTCATTAAGATGGGGTTCCCATGGTGAGTATACTAATATGTATAAGTACACATTGGATAAGACCTATGGTGAGTCATGACGTAATGTTATTGGATAGTTATGACTTCACCAAACTACTATGTTCTATTATCTCTCAAACTTAAGAGAATACTAAGCTTATGTCAGAGTTAGTAGTGACTTTGACCTACGAATAAGATCCTAAAGTGATCATAATGTTATTTCCACATTAAAATTAAGTGGGTGGCCCACTAACCTAGTATTTAGCTAATTAAAAGAATACCCAATATCTTTAAAACTGTTATAAAGATATTTACCCTTGATGGAGTGGGTAAATTATAATAATTTTAATATTATTATTTGGAATAAAAATAGTTATTCGAATAACACGTTCAGAACAGTTTTTGAACGTGTATTCTTGGCACTCTTCTCCTATCAATAAGATATATATACAGAAACCCCTTCATGTGCGGTGAGTGCTCTCTTCCATCAATTACAGAAAAAAATTCTGTGTATTAAGGTTTGATAAGGAGAAGAAGAGATCAAGGATTTAAGATCCTGAAGGGAAATCTCTCATGGTTGCATGTTCTTCAAACGGTATGTAATCTATTTTTAATTAATGTTTTTATTATTTTATTATCAGAGATGAGTTTGAATTCAATGATATGGATTATTGTGTGTTAATTTCCGTATTAAATCTCAACAATTGGTATCAACGCAAGGTTGAATTTAAATATTCAGAATCATTGTTTTATAAAGATTAAATTTTGAGATTTATCTTTGACTAATTTGGCTCACTAAAATGAATAAAAAAAAAAAATTTAATTAAACAAAATAAAGACCAGCCTCAACGCGTAGAAGGAAGATTTTTATTTTTCCTTGCAATGTTGACTGGATCAATGCCGGCGAGGGACGCTGGTTTGGCGTCAGTCCAGTGGCCATTTTCAGGCTCCATTGCTAGCCGTTTTCAGGTGCCATTGCTGGTTGTTTTCAGGCGCCAGTCTAGGCGCCATTGTTGGAGCGCCATCTCGCCGTTTGCACGCTGGTTGCAGGCGTCACTGTCAGCGCCAGTCCAGGCGCCATTACCGAAGTGCCATCTCGCCGTTTGCACACTGGTTGCAAGCGCCACTGTCGGCGCCAGTCCAGGCGCCATTGCCGGAGCGCCATCTCGCCGTTTGCGCCCTGGTTGCAGGCGCCATTGTTAGCGCCATTGAAGGCGCCATCTCGCCGTTTGCGCGTTGGTTGCAGGCGCCATTGAAGGCACCGTTTTCAGGCGCTATCTTCTAGTTGCAGGCACCGTTTCATCGCCGTTTGCAGCGCTGTTTTAAGCGCGCTTCAGGCACCATATTAGAAGCTTCAATAAAGGAGAAATACAGAATCACAACACTAGTTAGCCGATTGTCATTATCACTTATTTGAATATGAAACCGAAATTCTCTTTTAAGATGTCCATGTATCCTGTGCTATTTGAACAACAATTTCATGAAACAAAAAAAAAAAATCTATTCAAGTCATAGCTTTAGCTTTAGGTTGAAATTCAAAAAAATAAAAATAAAAAAAAAATAAAAAAAAATAAAAAAATAAAAGGTGCATAAGACTTTAGTTTGATATACAATGTAAATTGATTATTGAATCAGATGATTATTAAAGATACTATTTCCTTGATTTTTTTATTATTTGATTTGAACCTTTGTGAAATTATTATTATATCTGATGAATGCCGATTTCTTTGATTTTATTATGATTGATTATTGAATCAGATGATTATTAAAGATACTATTTCCTTGATTTTTTAACTCAAATAAAAGAATTAATTTCATCTTGTGAAATTTGATCCAAATGACAATTTATAAATGTAAGGTTAACTAATATAGATAGTTGCCAAAGTAACCTAAATTAGTGAGCCTTGTATTTATTGAATTGCATAAAAGAATAAAGGGAGACTTCTAAAATTCCTAATAATTCTCTTTATAATTAGGAGAATGAGACTAACCCAAAGAAGAGTCAATTTCTGCTAATTATTAATTAATGTTTTTATTTTGTGTTGCTTAGAAAGGTAAAATGGATACCCAAAGGTAATATATAAATGATACAAAATAGTAAAGTGTTTTAAGCTCCCTCCAAGTGAACACTGGATATGTTAAAATTTACCCAAAGGAGAATTTTAATGATATCAATAGTTCATTGCTATTTATTTTATACTTGAGGCCTTATTGTGAGCATTGTTCTATTTTGTACAGTTCCCACTTCATTACACTCTCTTGCATCTGGAATGACTGTTTTTGATGGGTCGAACTTTTCTGAATGGTATGAAAGGGTTCAATTCTCACTGGGCGTATTGGATCTTGACCTGGCTTTAATAACGGATAAACCTCCTGAAGCTACGGATGACAGTACTCCGGAGCAAGTGGAACAATCAAAAGCCTGGGCAAGATCCAACGGACTCAGTCTGATGTTTATGAGAATGACTATTGCCAATAATATCAAGACCTCTCTCCCTCAAACCGAGTTTGCCTCGGAATTTCTGAAATCTGTTGAGGAGCGCTTCAAATGCGTTGATAAGTCCCTTGTAGGCACATTGATGGCTGAATTGACCACCATGAAATATGATGGTTAGAAAGGTATTCAGCAACATATTTTAAACATGACTGAAAAGGCTGCAAAGCTTAAGGCACTAGGCATGGGTATGGATGAGTCCTTCTTGGTACAATTTGTCCTTAACTCATTTCCATCACAGTTTGCTCCATTCAAAATCCACTATAATACTAACAGTGATTAGTGGAACTTGAATGAACTCACCAATAAATGTATACAAGAGGAAGTGAGATTAAGACAAGAAGGACATAATCTTGCTCTTGCTGTAACTCATGGAGTCACGAAGAAGAAAGAAAAATTCAAAAAAGGAAAGAACTTTCCACCTAAGAAAAGTGGACCTGGGGAAGGTAGCCAGAGTCATGATGGAAAATTCACGGTAAGTTGCTACTTTTGTGGCAAGAAAGGGCATGTGAAGAAGGACTGTAACAAGCGCAAGGCTTGGTTCGAAAAGAGAGGTATAAATCTTTCTTTTGTATGTTATGAATCCAATCTTGCTGAAGTTCCTTCAAATACTTGGTGGATTGATTCTGGAGCCACAACTCATGTGACTAATTTAATGCAGGGATTCCTTACAACCAGGAAACCAAAGGAAAGTGAAAAGTTCCTCTATATGGGAAACTGTCTCAAGGTTGAAGTGGTAGCTGTTGGTACCTATCGCTTACTATTAGAGACGGGTCATCAGAATGATCTTTTAAACACTTTTTATGTACCTTCTATCTCTAGGAATTTAGTTTCCTTGTCCAAATTAGATGCTACTGGATATTCTATTTTATTCAGTTCTGGACAATTAAGTTTGATGTTAAATTCTGTTACAATTGGTTCTGGTATTTTATGTGACGGTTTATATAAAATTTCCTTGAATCATGAATTTGCACAAGCTTTGATAACCCTGCATTCAAATGTTGGTTCAAAATGTGGCTTAATTAATGAAAATTCTTCAATCTTGTGGCACAGAAGACTAGGGCACATCTCTAGGGAAAGAATTGAGAGATTAGTGAAGGAAGGAATTTTACAAAATCTTGACTTCACTGATTTTCATGTATGCGTGGATTGCATAAAGGAAAAGCAAACTAAACATACAAAGAAAGGTGCCACAAGAACTAATGAGCTCCTTGAGATAATTCATACAGATATTTGTGGACCACTCTCTGTTCCATGTTTTATAGGAAAGAAATATTTTATCACCTTTATAGATGATCTATCTCATTATGGTTATGTTTATCTAATCCATGAAAAGTCTCAGGCCATTGACATCTTCGAGATGTTCATAACAGAGGTCGAGAGACAATTAGATAAAAAGATTAAAATTGTGAGATCAGATCGAGGCGGTGAATATTATGGCAGATATGATGAATCAGGACAAAATCCTGGTCCTTTTGCCAAATTCCTTGAAAAGCATGGCATTCGTGCTCAGTACGGCATTCGTGCTCAGTACACAATGGCTGGTACGCCACAACAGAATGGTGTTGTTGAAAGGCGTAATCGCACATTAATGGAAATGGTTAGGAGTATGATGAGTTACTCTTCTGTATCTATTTCATTGTGGGGTGAAGCCTTAAAAACCGCAATGTATATCTTGAATAGAGGTTCTAGTAAGGCAGTTCCAAAAACTCCTTTCAAGTTATGGACTGGTAGGAAACCTAGCTTGAGACATATACATATATGGGGTTGTCCAGCGGAGGCAAGAATCTATAACCCACATGAGAAAAAGCTTGATTCAAGAACGATATCTGGATATTTCATTGGCTATCTGGATAAATCGAAAGGGTACATATTTTATTGTCCTAACCACAGTGTGAGAATAGTTGAAATCGGTAATGCCAGATTCTTAGAGAATGGCGAAATCAGTGGGAGTAATGAACCAAGAAAGGTAGATATTGAGGAGATAAGAGTGGATATCCCATCACCTTTTTTACCTCAAGAAATTATTGTCCCTCAACCTGTTCAACAAGTTGAGAAAAATGAGCAACATAATAGAGACAGTTCATTACCACCAGAAAATATTGCCATTGCAAATGCTGTAGAGCCACCACAACCGACACCTTTGAGGAGATCTCAAAGAGAAAGGAGACTTGCCATTACAGATGATTATGTGGTATATCTACAAGAATCTGATTTTGATATTGGGATAAGGAAGGATCCGGTTTCATTTTCACAAGCCATGGAAACTAATGATTCTAGTAAATGGATGGAATCTATGAATGAAGAGTTGAAATCTATGGCCCATAATGGTGTCTGGGATCTCATCGAATTACCTAATAGTTGTAAACCCATCGGTTGTAAATGGGTCTTTAAGACAAAGCGCGACGCTAAAGGCAATATCGAACAATTTAAGGCCAGACTTATGGCCAAAGGTTTCACTCAAAAGGAAGGTATCGATTACAAAGATACCTTCTCTCCAGTTTCCAAGAAAGATTTGCTTAGAATCATCATGGCACTTGTAGCTCATTTTGATTTAGTGTTACATCAAATGGATGTGAAAACTGCATTCTTAAATGGGAATTTGGATGAAGATATCTACATGGAACAACCTGAAGGGTTCGCAAAGAAAGGAAATGAACACCTAGTTTACAAATTAAAGAAATCCATTTATGGTCTTAAACAAGCTTCCAGACAATGGTATATTAAGTTCAATAATACCATTACATCTTTCGGATTTAAAGAGATCATTATTGATCAGTGTATATATCTGAAAAGTTAGTGGGAGCAAGTTTATATTTCTGATACTGTATGTGGATGATATTTTGCTTGCTAGCAGTGATCTTGGTTTATTACGTGAAACCAAGGAATATCTCTCTAAAAACTTTCATATGGTTGATATGGGTGAGGCAAACTATGTTATTGGCATCGAGATCTTTAGGGATCGATCTCGAGGAGTGCTAAGTTTATCTCAGAAAGGATATATTGATCGGGTTTTAGAGAGATTTAATATGCAATCATGTTCATCGGGTATTGCACCTATATTGAAAGGTGACAAATTAAGTAAAATGTAGTGACCAAGGAATAACATGGAAATGGAGCAAATGAAGAAAATTCCTTATGCATCAGTTGTGGGGAGTTTGATGTACGCTCAAACATGTACAAGACCGGATATCAGCTTTACTGTAGGCATGTTAGGAAGATACCAAAGTGATCCAGGATTCGAACACTGGAAAGCTGCAAAGAAGGTGATGAGGTACTTACAAGGGACAAAGGATTATATGCTCACATATAAAAGATCAGAACAATTAGAGGTTGTCGGTTACTCAGATTCTAATTATGGTGGTTGTCTCGATAGCTTAAAGTCAACTTCAGGATTTGTCTTTATGCTAGCAAATGGGGCAATCTCGTGGAAGAGTGAAAAACAATCAATTACTGCTTCATCCACGATGGAGGCCGAGTTTGTTGCTTGTTTTGAAGCTTCAAGTCATGCTTTATGGTTGCGGAATTTTATCTCAGGGCTTGGTGTTGTCGACTCTATTGCTAAACCTTTGAGAATATATTGTGATAACATCGCAACTGTTTTCTTCTCTAAGAATGACAAATTTTCTAGTGGATCGAAACACATGGATTTAAAGTATTTAGTTGTTAAAGAAAGAGTCCAGAAACAACAAGTGTCAATTGAAAATATTAGGACCACATTTATGGTTGCTGATCCATTAACTAAAGGATTACCTCCAAAGGCATATTTGGAACATGTTATGAGGATGGGCCTTTTGAGTAATCCATAATATGTATGATAATGAATGGTGGTTATGTAATTGACAATTTGCGCATTAAAATTGTTTCTATTTATTCTTGTTTTCAATTATGGGTGCACGTTTTATTGTTTGATAAACGAGAATTGTCTTGACAAGACAAATTACAGGGCCTATTTGGCATTAAGGACTGGGTTAGTAAGGGTTATTGATGTGTGGTGCATGGAAGGAAACATGACATTATGGTTATGTGACTGCCATGACTCACATTTATGATCTAAACTGATTCAGTATTATGGTATATGATTTTGGACGTATTGGCTAAGTTTATTGAAATCGTGATCACGTGTCAAATTTATTTTCCAGTATATATTTTATATATAAACTAAATATATTATAGTTTTCATAATCGATTTAGTGGGCCAAGTGGGAGAATATTATTTCCACATTAAAATTAAGTGGGTGGCCCACTAACCTAGTATTTAGCCAATTAAAAGAATACCCAATATCTTTAAAACTGTTATAAAGATATTTACCCTTGATGGAGTGGTTAAATTATAATAATTTTAATATTATTATTTGGAATAAAAACAGTTATTCGAATAACACGTTCAGAACGGTTTTTGAACATGTATTCTTAGCCCTCTTCTCCTATCAATAAGATATATATACAGAAACCCCTTCATGTGCGGTGAGTGCTCTCTTCCATCAATTACAGAAAACAATTCTGTGTATTAAGGTTTGATGAGGAGAAGAAGAGATCAAGGATTTAAGATCTATAAACTGAAGGGAAATCTCTCATGGCTGCGTGTTCTTCAAACGGTATGTAATCTATTTTTAATTAATGTTTTTATTATTTTATTATCAAAGATGAGTTTGAATTCAATGATCTGGATTATTGTGTGTTAATTTTCGTATTAAATCTCAACGCATAATACTCTGTGGATTGAGTCATTATTGATTAAATATAGTAATAACATGAATTCTCAATATAGGTTCCATGATATCTTATAGACTTTGAAATAATGTGCCCCCTTAAGTGATCTTAAAGACATGTGATCATAAAATCTAGGGCCACAATAATTCCTTAAATGGAATTTGACATGTCTTTTTATGAGCCAAGATATGTTAGTTAATAACATAATAGGAGGATATGTAACTCAAAGATGGTAGAGGTAATCTTAACAGACTAATAACTTTCACCTTGTTAGATTAGGAACACTAATTCATAGGGAAACTATATACAATGGATAATAGGTTATAAACTTTAACACTTAATGTCTCCTTGTAATATATATAAAGTATTGAAGTATAATTTATTCTCTATAGTAGGATATCGAGTTAACTTCAGAATTGGATTTTAAGGGGCCAATACTATCACATGTAGGGATGGCAATGGGGCGGGTTTTTTCGGGTACCCGCCCCGCCCCTAATGGGACGAGGTTAAATTTTATTAAACGGGTTTGGGACGGGTTTGGGAATGGTTTAAAAAACCCGGAGCGGGTTCGGGGCGGGGACGGGTATTGCCCCACCCCGCCCCGCCCCGATCCTCCATCACACTTTTGCCCTTGAACTCTTCCACCGTTCTGGGCATGGCAGCTTCATGTCGCCGGAAACCAAAGAGCTTCTTCTCCACTTCCAAGACTCACCGGAGAGGACACGAAGAGAAGAACCCGAAGGGGAAGCTGGGCAGTCCAGGTTGTGATGTCGTCAGATTCAACAATCGGAGATCTGGGTATGGCAGCTTCCTGTCGCAGGAAACCAAAGAGCTTCTTCTCCACTTCCAAGACTCACCGGAGAGGACACGAAGAGAAGAACTGGAAGGGGAAGCTGGCCAGTCCAGGTTGTGATGTTGTCAGATTCAACAATCAGAGATCTGATCGTGGCGGCACTGTGGCAGTACGCGAAGGAGGGGCGGCGGTTGGCGTTACCCAGGAAGATCTGATCGCGGCGGCACTACGACAGTACGCGAAGGAGGGGCGGCGACTGGCGTTACCCACGGAGATCTGATCGCGGCGACACTGCGACAGTACGCGAAGGAGGGGCGGCAACGTTACCCACAGAGATCTGATCGCAGCGATACTGCGGTCATACGCGAAGGAGGGGTGGTGGTTGGCTTTACCCACAGAGATCTTATTGCGGCGGTACTGCGGCAGTAAGCCCTGTCTCGCCGGTTTCAATGGTGAATTCAAAAAAGAAAAAAAAAAGAAAAAAGTTAAACGGGGCGGGCGGGGCGGGTATAGGAATTTATCGTATCCGCCTCGCCTTGTTTAAGTTTTTAAATGGGATGGGGATGGGATTTGTTTTAAATAAACGGGGCGGAGTTGGGATGGGGGCGACCCGTCCCGAACCCGCCCCGTTGCCATTCCTAATCACATGGATCCTAATGTTTCCCACTTGAGCTTATATGCCTTGATGACACAATTTATGAAGATTGTATTAGTTCTTGGTTAGCTTATGTGCATAAGGATGTTTTAATAATCATGTCAGATTGCATAGGAGTCCTTGGGTTAATTGATCAGTTAGGACTTTTTTTGGGTTCGATTAAGTGACCAAAGTCTAAGGTGAGCTCAAGTTACTTAAGTTTAGTAGAAAGCCTATAAATACCCTTTTAGGGGTTAGGGCTTCAAACTTTTGTCACTCTCCTTTATGTTCTAGGATAGAACCCCAACCTCTACCTTCCATATCTTCACCATTTGATATTTGTTGTTTTTATTGTGCATAGATCTAAAGCCTTAGGAAGTTTTTGCATGTACTTAATGAAATCTAGTGCCAATAAATGGAGTAATCCAGAATTCCCCATAATTATTATTTCAAGTGAGCCTTAGAATCTTATTTTCATCATCTAATTAAGAGGTTCTTACATTTCTTCAAAGTCCACCCATGCCTAATTCATTCTAACATTTTCCAATTAGTCATTGCATACTTGGTCATCAACTATATTCACAAGATTAATCTCGATGGTAGAGATATTTTATTCATATATATACTTAAAAAGTTATAGAAGGAAAATGATTATTTCTTTTCTTCTTTTCTAAGGACCTACTTCTTGATTTATAATCCCCTAATTGCAATAGGGGATGGGAATCTAGCTTCATAGAAGTGTTGCGAGGATGTGAGTTTGACATTCATGACACTAAATTTTTTTGGGATTTTCCCTGAAGTTTTGTCCAGATTGATATGCTATTTCTTTTTCTTTTTGCAGACTTGTGATGTTATTTTTACTCGTAATTGAGTGTTAATCCAATCTTTGTAGATACCAAAGGCAATTTTTTTTTTTTTTTGGAATTAAGAAATAAAGAATGACCTACTAACCATTGGTTGCAAGATCCTCATGAACTGGTGTTTGTAATCTAACAAAGTGAATGTTATCAAACTTATGATTTAGTTAAACTATATGATATGATTGTTTGCTTTTGAAAGCTTTTATTTTTAGGATTTAGTTTCATTGTTAAAATAGATGATGCTGAATTATTTGCCTTTGAAAGCATATTAATTTCTTTAGGGTTTAGTCTCCTTGCTAAAATTCATGACACTTGATTATTTTGCCTTTGAAAGCATGTTAATTTTTTTAGGATTTAATCTCCTTATTAAAATTCATGATGTTTGATTATTTGTTTTTGAAAACATGTTAATTTCCTTAGGATTTAAACTCATTGTTGAAATGCATGAAGTTTGATTAGTTGTTTTTGGAAATTCACTATTTATTCTATGATTTAGTACCCTTGTTTAAAATTCATTGCTTAATTATCTCTGAGAGCTTGTTTTCTTTAGAAAGAGTTTTTTCTTTAAAATGACTTTTTAAGTTGAGTCAAAATTTCTTTTACCAAAAAAAAGAAAAAAAGAAGAAGAATTTTCTCCATCATGAATGAGGCTCTTTTATCACAAATGAAGGATAGCCAAAAAGAGGGTCCAAGTTGATATTCTTTCTTTTGTTTTTAAGTCCCTTTAAGTTGGAAACTTAAAATCTCTATTTTATGTCTATTGTTTGGAATCTTTTAATTTACTTGGTTCCTTTTGCTTCTTCTACAATCATTTTCAAAAGAATTTAAACTATCTAAAGACTTTAAAAAAAAAAAAAAAAAATCCATTTTAGGTTTTTAGGGCAAAAATATCACTTCTTTTTTAAAATATGTGACTCAATTTCACCCAAGTTGCATTCTCTTTTGGCTTTCCAAAACTTTGTTTTTTATTTATTTTACTTTTTTTACACAAGTTTAAACTTGTGCCCCCAAACTAATGGAAATATTTTTTACCTTGGTGAATATTTTCATTTGAGGTTGAGGATGCTTGGGTTAAACTTATGAATATTGAATGGGGATTTGATGAAACCCCTACATGAAAGATTTTTTAAACTCATCTTTGATATCGGTTTCAACTTAACTCCTAACCCTTTAGGAAAAAAAAATTAAAATTGTTTTAATTATTTCAGAATGTTTTAAAAATTCTTCTAAAAATTGTATGATGTTATTTACTATTTATAGTTAATTTTAGAATGTTATTTGAGTCAAAAAGCTTTTCTAAAAGTTGAGTTATGATCTCTTCTTTCAACATATTATGTTTTGGCCTAATACTATACATGTGAGAGAATTTTGTGAAATTAAGTTTCTTTTTGAACTTTTTAATTTAAATTAATATTTTTTCACGAATTCTTGACTTCCTGAAATTGAAATTTGATGCAAAATATTGAAATCTTTGTTTTATAGAGGGAGATATGGTTTTTCAAAGTCATACCTATAGTACTTGATCGATTATGAACAATTAATGAATTTAAGTGTTTTAAAAATTCTTTTAAGTGCTCTCTAGTTTTGTCTTTTATTTATTTTTATGTAATCTAAACATCTTAAAGGACATATGTGATTTTTTTTTGTATGAATTTGGAAGGCTTCTAAATATTTTTTAAAATTCAATTTATGCATATCATTGTTTTTTGCCCAATTCTAGACCTTTTGGAACTTTTGATTTTTTTGAATTAAATATGATATTTAAATGAGTGTTTGGACTTTTGTTTGTTGTTCTAGACGTCTAGGATAAATCCTTTGTGCTTTTATGTGGTCAAATTCATCTCTTAATATTTTTTAGAATTTATTTATGAAGATAATCTATTCTGGTCATATTCTTAATTTTTGCAGATTAATTGATCTTAGTGTTTAATTCATGATGAATGGATAGAGATGTTGGATTTATTATCTGGTCAAGTGGTGCTTAGGTAATAATTTAGAATTATACTTGTGATGCCCATATTTTGATTAGTTGGTCATATGTTTTGTTATAATCCTTGTTTTTTCCATCTTATTTATATCTAGGAGTTGTATATGTGCCTTGTATGATAAATGAATGTCATTGTGAGTTCATGTTCTCTATTTACACCATGCAGAGACCATGCATGTTAGATTTTGTTCTCCGAATTGCTTGTCATTATCTTTTGTCCTAACCTCTCTATTCCTATTGGAAGCACGTTATTTTTAAGATATGTTATTCAAGTACGCTTTTCACCTTTACCTTTTAATTCTATGAATACACATGTCTTGTGTGAGTATCTCTATGTTTAGTGTTACCATTAGTTGCCTTGGTTGCTATTTATTTCTTTGATCTAAATGATAACGCATATTGAGTGTTATGATATCTGAACTAATTTAGATGAATTGTGATAGCACTTAAGTTATAGTCCAGGTACGGACTTTATCCCTTTTTTGTACTCATGACTAAAATGATTGTTTGGCACGCTTAATTTGTTGTTAGAATTCACCTTCAACCTTCTTTGGTATCATTAATCAATTATTTAATTGTCATACTTGTTAGGAACCTTGGATTACTCAGTTTCCATGCCTTAGATCGTGTTGGGTGCATGCAAATCTATCATAGGCTTTCTAAATCTATCGCAATGGATAAACAATTATTAAAAAACAATAAGGATACCATAAAAAAAACTAGATATAGAGAATAAAACCACATACCTTTGATTCAGATGTTCCCAAATCAATTCCAACCAATGTAGATAACTCCAAAGTTGTAATGGATCTCGTAAACACCATGATCTTGAGCCCAATAACTTTTCCTTGTGTCTAGGCACTGAGATGGTGGAGATCTCAATGATGGAAGTTAGGGTTCTCTCTCTAGATTGAAGAAAAGAATGACAAGACTTAGAAACATTAACCCTTAAAGAGGTATTTATAGGCTTCTTTGTAGGCTTAAGTGACTTAAGTCTACTATGGGCTTGAGCCACTTAATCTAGCCTAAAAAGGTTGTTAATTGATTAATTAACCATACAATGCCTAATTAATCATTTAACTTAGTCCAAAGATACTACTCATTTATCCTTATACAACCTTATGTAATTACCAAAATGCCCTTATGCACAAAAATGAACTAAAAACCCATCCAACCCTTATAAACTGTGCCACCAAGGAATATGAGCTTAGAGCGGGGATCACTAGGACCCATAGGAGTATTGACTCTCTCAAAATCAAATTCTAAAATTAACTCAACGTCCTATACAGATAGTCAACTGAACTTTAATACCCTATGTATATTAGAACGAAACACCAAGTGCTCAGGTTTGTGACCTACTATTCACTATATACAAACTCTCCATGAACTGATGTTTGTAATCTAACAAGGTGATGCTATCACTTATCAAGATTACCTCTTAAATCCTTGCATTATATATCCCACTTATTATGTGATCAAATGACATATTACAACTCTAAGGAGCATATGTCAAATTCCACTAAAGGAATTACTATGACCACATATTTTATGATTACATGTCATTTGGATCACCCAATGGGACACACTGTCTCAATCCCATGAGATGTCATAGTGCCTCTATTGAGAATACTTGTTGCCACTAGCCTCCATCAACAGTAACCCAATCCATGAGATATATGACAACTTTAGGGTCTCACCCATAGGTTAAAAGCCTCCTGTGATTTTGGCACAAGCTTGATATCCTCTCAAGGTTGAGTGTCCATGCAGTGTAGTAGCTTGGTGAATTGTGAGAATTGATAGTCTTTCATTATAATTTACCATATGTCTTGTATAGTAGGCATCACATACATTAGTACACTCACCATGGGAAACCCATTTTGACGACCAAGATAAGTCATTTCTCCGATTAGGAGGTCGTGCATTACAGTCTTTATTGAATTGCCTAAATCCATGAACCAGTTGTGGACAACTTATCTACTTACAAGGAACATATGACTTGTATTTTCTGTACAAATCCTAATACACCCAAGTCATGTACAATGTAAGAGATATGGACTGAATGCTCAAATCAATGTCAATACACCAAAAGGATAGCAAGGAGATAGTTAAGTCTAACTTTGTTACATCATATCTTGATTTTAGGGGCTCAATCCCAACAATACTTTCCTCAACTTAAATGGTAGAGACCTTTTTAGGGCTTAGAGGGGTGCTACCTTTTTAAGATACCTTCCCAATAGGTAACCTAATCCCTAGACCTAGACTTAGGTTTTTCAAATATGCATTTTTTTCAAAAGTTTAAAGAGTCATTTTTCTTAAGGTTTTAGTTTCTTATTTTATTTTCCTTATAAAAACATAAAAATGAGTGACAACTTTAGTTTTTATAAAATACAATTTTTTTCACCTAAAAAGTAAGTTTTGCCATCGAGTGGGAACACACGTAGAATTTAATGGGTCCACAAATGGATAGTAGATCACAAACCCAAGCTTCATCTCATCGTTATTTTCATATCAGGTACTAGAATGTAGTTGATTATCTATAGTGGGATATTGAATCAATTTCATAATTGGATTATGAGAGAGTCAATATTTTCTTATGGGTTCCAATGGTTCCCACTCAAGCTCTTAATTTATGAAAACACATTTTTCTTCTTTAGGGATTTGGGTTTCTATTTTTTAAGTGTTCATAAGGGGTTTTGGTAAAAATGCTAGGTTGCACCAAAGCTTATGAATTGTCTTTTTAGATTAGACAAATTAATTAATTGGAGCATGATAAGACTAATTAATTAATTATGACCTAAGTGGGTTGGATTAAGTGACCAAAGCCTAATTTGGGTTCAAGTCACTTAAGCCCACATGAAATCCTAATAAACCCTTTTTAGGGGTTTAGGGTTTAGACTATTGCTACTTTGTCTTCTAGATGAGCCACCCTCAAGGATGAAGAAAGACCCACACTTCTCTTGCATGTTTGCATTCGTGTGAAAAGAGATTGGGTGGAAGAACATTGGATAAAAGAGTTGTACATCTTCTTTGACATCTTTATTAACTTGGAAACTATCTTAGAACATTGAAATTTGCATGTGTATACACTATATCTCTAGATTTAGGTTTTTTTTTTTTGTGTGGTTTTTAATGCCATGATTTCCATTGTGTTAGATCTAGAGAGTGGATAGATTACATGTATCCTATTCAATCTAGAATCAAGAAATGGAACAATTCAAGATTCTTAGCACTAGAATCAAAGAGTTCAATGATCTAAACTTTACCAATCTTTGGATCTATTTAGATAACTATTACCTAGGCAAAGATGTCATAAAAAGGTTTGATTAGTGTTAGGTATTTTTCTCTTTAATGAGATCTAGTTATTCTCAAGTAAAGGTAGAATGTAGGAAACAATAATGCAATAAAGATTGTAAAACTATGGGTTTAAGTAGATAAATAAATTATTCTTTCTTATAAAAACCTTTTTCTTGAAATGAGTTGAATATTTGTATTTATTTAAACTAGAAATTGAAAATATATTTTTTCTACACTAAAGTATATAAAGACAATTCTTAAGTTTTAGATGACATTTATTCTCTAATACCAGGGCGAAATCTTCTACGACTTGCATAATTATCCTCACATCAAAAGCTAGACTCAGGTATATGTTCCTATCATTCAATCTTCTCCTTTGTTGAAACCTTTGTAAAGAATTATAGATATGGTTAGTGGTCATCAATGATTTAAAAGCCAGATTGGACCGGTCGGTTCAACCGGTTGAATCGTCGATCAGACCCTAATTCGATCCAATTCAAATTTTGAACCGAAGGGGCTTTGGACTGGACTGACTGACAGTTGAATTATCGAATCGGATGAAACGTCCGGTTTTCTGTGAGCCGATCAACATGTGGGTTGACCAAAACACTCTTGGGCTTTATCTATTGCATTGGGCCTACAATCTTCCCACCCACCAGCCAACCCACAGGCAACCCATTGAGTAACTTGTCTTTTCTTTCAAGTGTGGGTTATTTAGGGAACTCATTATATTTATGAGTTTTCGATGTGGGATGTGGGATTTGGTTATAAAGAATAATAAATGCAATTGTGTTGCATTGTGAGGATTTGAATCTTGGATCAAAGGTTTACAAAAGAAAGATGCCAACCATTATTCTGCACAACTCCTTTGATAGATATAGGTAACAATATTTTATATTAATGTTGTTTGCAAATTTTTATAATATAAAACATTTAAACAACTATAAATATTTATATTCATGTTTATTTTTATAATAATTAACAATAAATATGAAAATAAATTAAATAATATAAATTAATTAATATAATATTTTTAAATTTTAAAATAATAAATGCATAGATATGTAGATAAAATTAATGTTATTATTTTCTTCTCATATGTAAATATTATACATATTTTATTTAATAAAATTTGATATATTAATACATTTATATTTTTGTTTATCATTTAATAGACATATCAAATACACAAAAATGAAATGCTATAATTTTACTATTATATAAATTTCTTAAAATTATTTTTAATTTTAATAAAATATAAATTATAGATTTATGACATCACCGGTTCGACCACTAGTCCGACCAGTGAACCATGAACTAGTAATTTTTTCAGTTAAATGACCTATCTAATTCTAAAAACATTGGTGGTCATAGAATCTACCCACCAATAATTAGTGAAATCCACCATTAAACAACATTCAACCACAAGTGAATAGTATGCATCTTCCTTTGTTTCAGGTATTTAGGGCACTCACTTTTCTAATGATCATTTTTGCCACAAAACTTGCCATTTCTTTTGTTTTTTCCTTTCCTAACCTTGGACTTTCATTGTTTGGTGTTTCCATTTTTGTTTTTATTTTTGTTATTCTTATTAAAAGAACTTGAAGAATCCTCAACTGTCATATAAAAACCTCTATGATCTTTGAGAATCCCCTTAGTTACCTAGAGTTTTTTTTTATCAACTTTGGAAAGTTCAATAACATCTTATTCATATGAAGTTTGAATAGCCTAAAAGAGTCTAATAAGATCTCTAAGATTATGTTGGCCTTGGTCTCACTATCAATTTAGCTATAATGATCTTCATCTTGTTAAAAAATCTGATCATACAAAGCATATGATCTCTAATGGAAGTTCTTTCTATCATCTTGGTGTTCATAATAGTCTTAAGGGTAGCTTGTTTAGGTAACCTACTTTTATCACCAAACATCTCTTCCAGATTAACAAGACATATGTAACAAAATTAGTTTTTACTATTCTATCCATATTTGCATCCATATTTATTTGAACATTCAAGTTTGCATCACTTGCATTGCATAATGACTAGGGTGTATTAAAGTTGTATGGAAGATTTAAGTCATAAGTTTCTTGCATGTGGATGAGTTGTTCATAGTCTATTTATAAACTTTGGCAATTCATCTAAGACACTATCTTTTAATTGAGGAAATGTCTTATCTTGGCCATTAAGATGGTTTTCCCACTATAAGTGCACTTATATGTATGCTTATAGAATGATATGACTTATGGTGAATTGCGACATTAACTATTAGGTAGTCTTGATTTTACTAAGCTACCATGCCGCAAAGACTCTTAACCTTAAAAGAATATTGAGTTAGTGTTGATGTTTTCAGTGGCTTTGACCTATAGGTTAGAACCTAAGGTGGTCATATAGTCCATATGGATTGGGTTACTATTGATTAAGGTAGGTAGCAACATGTATTCTCAACAATTATATCTCATGAGTTTGAGACAAAATGTCCCATTGAATAATTTTAAGGACTTGTGATCATAAAATCTATGATGTCGCAATAATTCTTTTAGTGCAATTTGACATATGCTCTTAGTGAGTTAGAATATGTTAATTGATTGCATAATAGGGGGATCTAAAACTCAAGGATTGTAATGTAATTTTGAGACACTACTACAAAAATAGAAAATTATGACGCTTTAATCCTTGGCACTTTCATAAAGTATCGTTAGATTGGGATATACAATGGTGCTTTTTAAAAGAGTCATTTTTTTATAGTAGTTTTTTTATATTTTATGTCATGGCGCTTATTTAAAGTATCATTGTCTGATGTGGCATTTATAAGAATAACTAGTTATGCCATAATACTTTATAGTAGTGTCATAGTTGTGATATTTTACATTGGCGCTTATATTAGGTGACATTACATAATAGTATATATATAAAAATGTTCTGAATATATATTAATTAAAAGTTTTTCCTTTTCTATGAGTACCCACTAAACATTTCCTCCACCATTTTAGAACTCAACAAACCCCGAAACCCTATAGCTCTCACTAAAGTCCACCACTATAATGCCCTAATCCGTTGGAATGGCCATGTCTAACTTCCATGGGGGGTCACTATTGTCAAAATCTACTATGGAGCATCATAGAGTTATAGGTAAATTTTTTTCTCAATTAATGTTGTTTTTCTCATACTTGAATAGATTAGTACGAATGAAGACAAATGGAAGGGTTTTCATTGTTCCAAATATCTAATATTATTGTTTCATAGATAGGGAGATTATTTTGGGAGGACGAAATCAGGGAGATGGTATCCCAAATAAATATAGTGCATTTTTGTTATCGTTTTTCCTTAACTTGATAGGATGTTACAACCAATTGTTGTATTCTACTTTTTTTTTTTTTTCCACTTTGAAGAACTACTTGTTGTGCCATTTAATCCTACTGCCATTGGATTTTTTTTGTTTGAGGGTGGAGGGGAAAGAGGGAGTAGTGGTTTGTAGCACCAACTGGAAGAGGAATGGCTTACTTTGTGTTGTAGTTTGATCAAATTTGGGTGAATGGGGCTGGCAACATGCTAGTTTTCCATCATAGTGTGAATTTTTGTTTTCTTCTTCTCATCTCAAAGATCGATTTAGTTCTAGAAGCAATATGCCTGGTGTGCTGCAAGTTGTAGTAGGTAGTTCCAACTTCTCATTTCAGTTGTGGTGGGAAGTGCCACCCTGTTTTTGGCTAGTTGTGCTAAGAAGATGTAGCAGCGAGCATGGTGAGATGGAAGTTAGGGCTAATATGGAGGGTGGCTCACGCACTAGCACAGGGATGGGAAAGGAGGTACAGTCTCTGCCATCTGTAGATATTGACGTGCCCTGTTTGTACACCAAGGAGAAGACAGGTGAGACTGTAGCAGTTGAGAAAACTGCAGAAGAGGGGGATTTTTTAGGCGGTATTAAGAGGGGAACAATTGGAAAATGAATGACGTGTTTGGAAGAGACGAGTTTTAAAATTTTCTCTGGCGAGCTTGGGTTTGAATATCAGTTGTTGGGCAATCAAGGGTTGGGGGAGGCCCCAGGTCCAAAAGATATGGGCTTGGACCGGTTGGAATCAAGCTGCAGGCTCCAAATCTAGAATTGCAATAAAAACAGAGGTCCACCAAACTAGTGCACAACCTACTACCCCAAGGTGCAAGTGGAGTGCCAGATAGTTTAGGATATCCAGTTACAATTGTCAAAATGAAGTGTCTATGTGTGTTAAAAATAATGCCATTTCAAAGTGTGTCAGAAGAAGATACAAACCTATAAACTTTTTGGCCAATTTGATGTGGATATATATATATATATATATATATATATATATATATATATATATATATATATATATATATATATATCACATCTAGTTCAGAGGTGGTCCTTGTTCATAATCTTGAGTGTCTTAGAGGTGTTGTAATCGGTTATGACCAATTAATACCATGGTTCTAATACTAGTATTGTCTGTTGCAACCAATTAATGTTGGGCTCATGGGCAGGCCTCAATCATGTCTTCCATGGGTCGAGACACCTAGGCTCATGTCCAGCGTGAAACTAGTCTTCTAACAAGTTCTTCTTCGATGTCTTGTATGTTCCCCTTTAATTCTAGGCTTCAATAAGAAGTGTCTGAAGGAACCCATGAATTAATTATTTAATTCCATGCTTCTACTTACAATATTCATTGTAAGCAGCGATCAAGAGTTGCATTGAAGAATTTTCTGTATTGCTACCCAAATGAAAGAAAAAAAAAAGGTCATTGATAATTAATGTTTATAGACTGCTGATATTGAAACTATTTTGGCAACCAATGCTGATATGGTTTGCAGCAACCTGGATACAGTTTATTTATAAAGAAGCTACAGTTCAATTTCAATCTAACCATGTTTAGTAAACACAAAAGTGGGGAGCCTTTTGTGGGATCTATCTTTCTGACTACACCCAAAGCAACTCAGGACAATATTTAAGGTTTTCTATATGATCATCACCAAAATTATTTTATTTTTAAAAATTGATTATTTCGGGGGCTTATAATCTATCTAGCTAGTCTTGCTAATTTTCTTTGGTGTTTTATGATGATCACAAAGCTTGGACACCTATATCATGCCATTCCCTTGGTGGCTAAAGATAACTTTGCATTCTTAGGTTGAGATAATTTGGTGGATGTGGTAAACAGTAAAGGTAGATTGGGAGATAAATAATAAACACATGATGACATGTTAGATGCAATTGACAAAAGTGGGAATTAAGGAGATAATCTTGCTACATATTGAGTGGGTTTGAGTAAGCTTTTGGGGAAATATATATATATATATATATATATATATACACACACACACACATTGAGTAGTAGTCCCACTACGCTATGATATGACTTGGAGCTCTAAGTTTTCACTCTTAAAGAAAAGAAAATGATGGGTTTTCTGAATTTTTTGTTCCAGTGTTTCTCTGAGTAGCAAACTAGTAGTATAGGAGAAAAACAAGAAAAATAAAGGAAAATGTTTCTATAAGTAGCATTTCATATCATGTGTTGTTTGTCTGTTTAAAATGCAGTTTTCTCAAGAGTTTTAATCAAAGTCATTTTTATATTATTCAAAATTGGGTTCTAGGGTTTTCCAAATTAACAACTCACCTATAATTATTTCTTTGGGTTTCTTTGGCATCATGCTTCGTACTCCATGTGGGTGAGCAACCCAAGTTTTCCTTCAGAAAGCAGAGGTAAAAAATACTCATCATCCAGCTTGTTCGGAGGGGGGGGGGGGGGGGGGGGTTCTGGCTGATTGACCCTCACCTTCCCACAATTACCAACTTTGAAAAGACACAGGCCAGTTAAAGTCATAAATCTATCTTTGACTCTTTTATGCTAGTTTGTGAGGAGAAGTATCAGTAGTGTTCAATCATAATCTTTTTAGTATGTTTAGCTATCCGTTCTCCAAATTTTCCAAATTTGTTGAGTCGTTTTCCCACTTCTGCCTAGTCTTTTCTTCTCTATACTAGGCATTTCTTTGGCTTTTGCGGATTTAGGTAATGTGGAGAACATAATGAAATGACTCCATTTCCATTTAGCATCCTATTATTATTATTAAAGAAATGAGGAAGCCTAATTCTGATTAGTTTGCAGAGACCCTTGACAATGATTTATATGGGCCTTCATGGTTTTATTTAGTAAAGTAATCAAAATAGTGAAAATGTGATAGGTTATGTAATCACATTCTATCTACTTTTGCTAGGGCTTTTGTTCCCGCTAGAAAGAAAGGGTAGTCTGAAGAAGACCCACCCTTCTACCATTTTAGGCGTGCCTAAGCCTAATGTTATTTTTAATTAAATGATGTTTTTTCTTTTCATTAAATACACCTAACTGTTAAAATTTGAATTTTCTTTTCATTGTCGGAGCTTATCTTTAATTTAATTTAATTTCTTTTTAATTTTCCTAAATAAAATTTTCATAATTTTTTTATTAAATGAATTATAAAATTTTATATAATATTTATTTATTTATAATTTTTTTTTATGTAATCTATTTTTTAAAAAAAATTGAAAAAAATTAAATGGGATTTCTCATGCCCACCACACCTGATTTATTGTATTTTATTTTATTTTTTGAGATAAAAATGAAAATATATTTAAATAATTGAAACAGAGTCGAGATATGGGTGTTCCCATCTGGAACCCATCTCTTATTGCTTTCCCTACTTTTACATGGGATTATGATTCACCTATATATATATATATCCTATTTTTATTCTTATTCTCACCTACCAAAAACACTACTAATTAATTGTATGTTTTCAATGCGATATTATTATTTTGAATGACTAAATAATATTATAAATTTCTAATTATCGTAAATTTTAAAGCAATTTGAGTCTCATTTCATTAGTTTAAAGTAATTCAGAATGTAATCAAACTCATTCTAAACTTAGGTCTAATGAGAAGCCCTAAGTAGCATCACTCCAATAAATATTTTTTATATTCTTATTATGCATCTCCAATAATGCATCAATGCAAAACTAAAGTGGATGAACTAGAGTGTAAAAACTTAAAGGAAAAAACTGTACAAATATGAACTTACCACTCATCTCAAAGGGATATAAGACTACTCAGGGAAATTACAAACTCCACAATAATGCAATGAATAAATATATTTACATTTTTTATCAAAACAATTAAACATATTTTATTTTATATGAGTATTAATTACCATTTAAAAAATAATAATAACTAAAATAGTTTGATTTTAATAATTTTATAAATTTTTAAAAATACCTAACCATTGTTGCACATGTGAAAGTCCTTATTTTCTTACTTATATGTCTTTTCTTCTTAGTTTATTTTCTTATTTTAATTTTATTTATTTATTTGTTAATATCAACAAATGTGAATTTTTTTTTATAACATAAAATCAAGAAAATAAGAAATATTTTTTTATAACCACACATCATAAATATTAAATGAATTATTTACTAATGTATTTATTTTATTTTATTTGTTTTGCATGTACATCTTTCAAGGGACAGTGACCTACATTGGACTGTGAGAGGTGTGTGATGCAAGAGTTGAGACAAGAACGGACTGAAGAAGGTAGACTATTTTTCCTTATACAAGCCAACATATTTTAATTATAATGTCATTTTTTACTTTAGGTGGTTAGAAGAATATAATGGAGACATTATTTTAAATCTTGTTTAATTCTTATTGAGTACTTGAATTCTACAAGTTATTCCCTAACTTAGTTTGATACCAAGGCCCAAAATTTGACCCAAGGCTGTGACATAGCCTGGTGTGACTTGATTTGCAAATCATGGGCCATACATATACTTTCTTATAATAATATTGTTTAATGGGTAATGGATAACATGAAATATACCAATAATTATGGAACATCTGTAGATGTTTTATAATTATTAGATTATTCAATAAGTAGTTGTGTTTTAATTTTAATGAAACATGCATGCATGAAACCTTAGAGTTCTTATTCAAGTACCATTGTAAGATAAAAGTTTCTCTTATTACATACTAAAGACATTTAAGTTGTCAAAGGTGAAAAAGGTTTTATCAAAGCCATTTTCAAGTCGACAACTTTTAAATTGTCTAGCATGTGATAAAGATCTTTTTTTTGCAATGATGCTTAAATTGTCCGATTGGATAGTGTAGGAAAACATAATATCTATGAAGTTAACTGCTTGTGCTTAATTCACTTTTTAGAAATTTTGGTAGTTTTTCCTCTTGTTCTCTGGGTGCATATTTGAACAAGGTCACATATTATACCTTGTTCATTTTGTGTACTTGGAGAACTATGGGGAAATGTTGCCGAAATTTCTTTAAAATGAAATTGAGTACATTGGTAGTTAAAAAATAGGGATTATGTATTCCTACATGGGATAGGAACTACTACCCAATTTTGGATGTTGGACATGTTAAAAGGCATAAGAACATGAATCACAATGTTCTATTGTTATATTGTTAATCCTATTTTATTGAGGATGAGGTTCAAATTTTTTATTGAATCTGAATCCTGATTGTTTGTCCATAGAAAATTAAAAAGAAATTTTGGATGTCACAAATGAGAAACTAAAAGTTTTGAGTGTTTTCTAAGTCTTTTCCATTTTCATTGTTTTCTTATGTTTGGTATATAGGAATTGAGTTCACCTATTATAGGCAAATGAATCGTTTCTGGATGTCAAAAGATAGAATATCAAAAGAATATGAGGATGGGGTTGAAAATTTTATTTCATTTGCAGTTAAAAATTCTGCAAATCAAAACTCCATCAAATGCCCTTATCTACAGTGTGGAAATTTGATATTCAATACTCCTCAAAAGATTAGAGAACACCTATTCTTTTATGGAATTGACCAAAGTTACCATACTTGGTTTTGGCATGAGGAGGTAGCTCTAAGTAGTGGACCGCCAACTACAAGGGTTGAATGTTTTGATAGAATTCATATTGGTAATGTGGATCATACAGTAGAAATGGTTGAAGTTGCACAAGACAATTGTAAGGCTAATCCAAAATTATTTAAAATATTGCTTGAAGATGTTGAAAAACCTTTGTATCTCGATTGCAAAAACTTCACCAAATTATCTGCTTTAGTTAAATTATGCAACTTGAAAGGAAGATATAGGTGGTATGATAAAAACTTCTCTGAGTTATTAAGCTTACTTGGTGATATGTTGCCTGTCAACAATGAGTTGTCATTGTCTATGTATGAAGCAAAAAAAAAAGAAAACATTGAATGCATTGGGAATGGAATATGCAAAAATACATGCATGTCCCAATAATTGCATACTTTTTAGGAATGAGTTAAAAGATGCATCTTCATGTCCTACATGTGGAGCTTCAAGGTGGAAGGTGAATAGAAGAGGAACCAAAAAGAGTAAAGGAGTTCATGTTAAAGTGATGTGGTATTTTCCACTTATCTCACGATTTAAAAGAATGTTTCAGTCCTCAAAAATGGTAAAAAACCTCATATGGCATGCACAAGGTGGAGAATTTGATGGAAAAATGTGTCATCCATCCGACTCCCCATCATGGAAGGTAATTGACCATAGATGGCCTGATTTTGCTATAAAACCTAGAAACCTTAGACTTGCCATTTTAGCAGATGTCATAAATCCCCATAGTTCCTTGAGCAGCAGGCATAATTGTTGGTCGGTTGTCATGATCACTTATAACCTTCCACTGTGGTTGTACATGAAGAGAAAATTTATGATGTTATCTTTGTTAATATCGGGTCCACAACAACCCGACAATGACATAGATATCTATTTATCACCATTGATTGAGGACCTTAAAACCTTGCGGTTAGAAGCTTATGATGCATATCAAAAGAGGTCTTTACATTAAGGGTTGTTTTATTATGGACAATAAATGATTTTCTTGCATATGGAAACTTATTTACAGACCACAAATGTTTTCTTCCATGTAATCATCCTTTTAGAAAACATAACAGACATTCAATGGTGAGCAGGAGTTTCGATCACCTCCACAACCATTAAGTGGAGAAGAAATACTATTGAAAATGAATGCCATTTGTAATTCATGGGGAGAAAAAATGACAAGACATGATAAATACAATGTGGCTTCTACCAATTGTTGGAAGAAAAAGTTCATATTCTTCGAACTTGAGTATTGGAGATATTTGCATGTTCATCATAATTTGGATGTAATTCACATTGAGAAAAATGTTTGTGAAAACATCATTGGTACATTACTTAACATCCCAAGGAAGACAAAAGATGGACTCAATTCTCACCTAGACCTTATGGACATGGGCTTAAGGTGTGAACTAGCACCAAGGTTTGAATCGAATCGAACTTACCTTTCGCTTACATGTTATACATTGTCTAAAAGTGAGAAGAAGGTATTCTGTCAAACTTTAGCTAAGTTAAAGGTTCCTGAAGGGTATTGCTCAAACTTTAGAAAACTTGTGTCAATGGAAGATTTGAAGCTTTATGGCCTGTAGTCCCATGATTATCATACACTGATGCAACAATTGTTACCAATGGCATTGCGATCACTTTTGCCAAAACATGTATGACATGATATTGTTAGATTGAGCTTTGTTTTCAATGCTTTATGTAAGAAGGCGGTTGATGTGTCTACATTGGATAAGTTACAAAATGAACTAGTTGTGACATTGTGCTTGCTTGAAAAGTAATTTTCGCCATCCTTTGATATCATGATTCATTTAACAGTTCATCTTGTTAGAGAGGTGAGACTTTGTGGACCGATTTATTTTAGATGGATGTACCCATTTGAAAGGTTCATGAAAGTATTAAAGGGTTATGTGCAAAACCATAACCACCCTGAAGGTTGCATTGTTGAATGCTACATTGTAGAGGAAGCTGTTGAATTTTATATAGGGTACTTATCAAATGTGGATGCAATTGGGGTTCCTAGTATCACTAATGTTGACCATAAAGTTGGGGCGCTTATTCCTGGAGGTCATACATCGAAGTTGATTCTAATTTGTTGTTGCAAGCACATCATTATGTGTTAGAAAATACAACTATCATCCAAGCTTATATCGAGTAAGGGTCAACTATTTTGATTTTATGTGTAGATTACTTAAACTAAATTTGGAAACTTATTGTTACTTTCTTATACATATCTTATAGAGAACACATGAAATGGTTGAAATTGAACAATTCTCGTCAATCTAAGCAACAAAAGTGGCTATAAAAAGTACACATGCGAACATTCACTCATTGGTTGCGAAAAAAGGTATTGAATTTATTGTCAAAATTGCACCATTCTTAGTACTAATCATAAAAAATATTAATAACTATGACCCATTCAAACATGTAGAAGTTGCTATTGTTGACAAAGAACCTATATCTGAAACCCTAAGATGGATAGTACATGGTCCTACCCACTACGTGTCCAAGTATCATGGCTATGTTATAAATGGGTGTCACTACAATACAAAAGATCGTGATGAATTATGAGTTACCCAGAATAGTGGAGTCAGTATTGTAGCAACAACAATGCAAATTTCTAGTGCCAAGGATAAGAACCCAGTATTTGGTGAGCTATGTTTCTATGGGATTATTACTGAGATATGATATCTTGATTATACCATGTTTAGGATTCCAATTTTCAAGTGCAATTGGGTTGATAATTAGAGCGGCATCAAAGTTGATGAGTTTGGGCTTACATTAGTTTACTTCACTAAGATGTCTCATAAATTAGATCCATTCATTTTAGCCTCCCAAGCCAAGCAAGTATTCTATGTATAAGACCAACTTGATCCAAGATGGTCAGTTGTTTTGTCAACTCCTCGAAGGGACTTCTTCAAAAGAGAGAATTCTAAAGACTTCATGGATAATTCTATTGAACACCATCCTCTCATTACCACCTTGCCACAAGTTGAATCATTTGATACAATGGATGACTCTGATGTTATTTGCATTCGAGAAGATTGTGAGAGATTCTGGATTGATAACAAATCTTCTATGCAACTAAATTTAGGACCTTGTTGTTTTGATGTGAAGGTTGTAACTATCCCATTAACTTGTTAATATTGAAATTCTGCATTTTAGTAAATAGTTGTTTATTTATTTTCTAAGGTCATTAAATTCATCATTTTTTTTAATTATTGATTCCCTATTTTATGATTAATATCATGCACATATTTTTTTCAAGAAATAAAGACTTTGAAAATACTATCTAGCTAAACAATGAGTGAAAATTAAAAAAAAAAAAAAATATGAGTAGAAAAGAATTTTTTTTTATTGCTTTGAGGTTTGTTTTGAATTTTAAAATTTCTTAATTAATGTAAGAAATATGAATAAATGGATTCATGTGACATTGAGTAAGTGTTATAAGAATTATCAAGTCATGCAGTTTATATGGATTTGTGAATGAGTGGATTTATGTGATTATTTTTTAAAGTAATTGTTGTAATTAAATCATTGAGTAGATCTCTTTTATATTGAATATCATGATTTTGGATATCAATTTATCTCAGAGTGATCTAAAGGGTAATACAAGGATATCAATTTGTCTCAACTCAAAGCTTATGATTTCTAGTTCCATAAGAAAAAAGGTTGGTGAGGATTTTCTAGTAAGTTATTATTATTATTATTATTTTAAGAAAAGTATCATCACCCTCATTGATAAGTTGATTGTCATCTTCATCCTAATGCAAAATGTTTTTTTTTTTCTTGTTATCATCAATGTGTTAAAAAAACAAACAAACAAACCAATAAACCTCTTCACCAATAAGTTCCATTTGTTGAGTAAATGATGGAACATCAACAAAGAAAACATCTGCATCAAGTGGGTGAGAGTTAGTCTCACCATAGTATATAGAGGAGGGTCTAGTCTTTCAATGTTTGAAGTGACATTCGCTTGTATACTTGGAGTCATCATCTGATACATGAAGAACTTGTGCATTGTTGATTTGTTTAAAAGTTTGGTGATGGTGACCATCACTACCATAAAAGATAGTTCCTTCATGTGTGAAAACATTATTTTAATGCCACCCATTGAGTGCTTAGAAGAAACTCTTGGTGATTGAGAACTTTTTAAGACTATGATAATCTAGTATAGTAACTTTGAAGTGGATACCAAGCCTAGTGCATGACTTCCAATGTTTATACACCGCCTTTAAAGTTCTAGTGCGAAAATCTCTGGTAAACCCCTAGGAACATCTTAAGGATACCTAAACTATCTGCAAAATCGATGAGGATTATACGATTGGATTGCCCGATGGTTACCTTGTCATAAAGATAAATAGTTAAAACGAAGACTTATGAGATAAGAAGCTTGGGTAGTAGTAATAAACTCCTTATCAGTCCAATACACGAGCTCTTTGTCTCGTAATTCTAAGTGGTTCAACTTTACACATTTGCAAGACGTTATCAATGCCCACACTTGTGAATCTTTGAAAAACTTAGCAGAAAACTTGCCGACATAATAAGTCATCTGTGGCTAATGATTCCAAGAAGGAAAGAGGAAATGGGTATCAAAATATTTGCCTAACCATCCGTGTAAATAGTGAATAGGGAATATAGATGCATTAGTCTCAAGCTTTGAAGAACAAACAATTTCATTCAAGCCGTTATAAATGCTTGCTAACATCGGAATAGTAAGGCTAAATGTCTCACCTTGAGCCATTCTACTAGCTACCTTGAAGACTCC
Source organism: Vitis riparia (assembly GCF_004353265.1). NCBI lineage: Eukaryota > Viridiplantae > Streptophyta > Magnoliopsida > Vitales > Vitaceae > Vitis > Vitis riparia. Next base: position 23,658,575 of record NC_048448.1, read on the forward strand.
AAGATGAATCAAATTCACACACTTCTTAGGAAGAACAAACTTGCATAACCAACATACAAGGAAAGTCGCCAAATAAGTTTTCTAAACATTTTTTTTAGCCATGTCAAGGTTGTCAAATACCTCTATCTTTGACTGAGTACGAGATGTAATAGGGTCGATATTTCCAGAAAGATTATGAGTCTCCTTAGGTCTATGTGTCTTGTTCCTTGTGCTCTTCTTTGGGGGTTTTGCACACTTCATAGAGCCTTTATACCAAAATGACACCCAAGAGGCTATCTTAACTAAAGACTTCCCCTTTGTCTTAGAGCAATGATATGCAAGGAACAAGTTTTGACAACTTGATGAGAGTGAGGGTTTCAATAGCCTTTCTGCAGTCGATACCATTTCACCATAAAAGATCCAATGATAGGTAGTTCAACAATACGATATAAGTCCTAAAGATAGATGGAAACCTCTCCAATAGAAGTTTGCAAAGTGTTGGTTGTGGGATACCACCGTTCGCAAAAAGCTCTGATGATAAACGCATGGCGATTGTAACTGAACAAGGAAGCAAAGATAGCTTTGTAAAGCTTGCATTCTTTAAGAAGTTTTCCTTGTCGACCTAACACATCTTCTACCCATTCCTAATATCCTTCGATAAAAAGGGATTCCCCAAGCACCTTGAAGGAGGTTCCCCATTCAACTTCTCCATCATGAACACGAGAGCCCAACAATCCAAATTCACTCTAAGTTTCAGTAGTAGTTGGGTGAGAAAAATTTAATATTAAAATATCATAAAAAAGTTTTACTTTGAATTTTGAATTATTGATGTTTGTAAGCTTGCAAAATGCTACTCAAGACTAAGAAGAAATATGTAATGGATCATTTCTCACTGGCACTAACAAGGATTGAAGGTCAGTAAGTGACTTATGCATTGATAGAGTAGTTCCCTCCTCAAAATCTTCACTATCATCATCGAGAATTGTCACGGTCTTTTCTTTGAAACACTTGAAGAATGCCATCTTGCAAAAAATAAAAAATAAAAAATAAATGTGGGTCAAATTTTATTTTTTTTAGAAGTTAGACACCATTATACATCTAAGTTAGGCCAATTTGTATGAGTGAAGACCCAACATTGGGTAGCGTCAAAGCCATAACTTATTTGCATATGCATAAAATATTATTCTAGTTTTAATTAAATATTAAAACTTGAATACTACTATGCATTCAAGTCAAACCAATTTGCATGGGTGAAGACTTTAGCACATGAATGCTGAAATACAACACCGCTTCACATTAGGGCTACAACTTGATTACATGATGATCAAATTTTAAATATTTATAAATTCTTATGGATATTTAAGTTTACCAAAAAAATTATTCCTCAAGCGTTAAGGTAATTTGAAAAGAAAAAAAAACTAAAGCCAAATTCGTCTTTACAAAGCGACGAATATTGGCATGTCTTCAGGATTGTGTTCTTTTCCTTCTTAAAAAAAAAAAAAAAAAAAAAAAAAAAAAAAAGAAAAAGAAAAAGAAAAAAAAAAGAAGAGTAAAGAAAATGAAAGAAAAATCAGTAAGGAAATCACATGTCAAGCACTTTCTAAGAAGATTCCAAAATATATATATATATATATATATTTCAACTACTTTCTTTGTTCCCACCGTTAGCCATTTATATGTACAAATAGATATATGCATATGTTGGTTGCTATTACATAACCCACAACATGACATTGTCTCATTCACTCCCAAAACATGCTACTCCATCACGTGAATGTTAGTCCATGCCACTATTATTAAATCTTGACATTCCCATGGCGGAAGTCCTTGAAGGTGAAAATAAATATAAATAAAAAAACAAAATAAAATAAATACAACTTAAGGGTTTGGAAATTGGCTTAAGGTGAAAGACTTCTCATGAAAGAATTCAAGTCAGACTTTTCAAATTGGATTAAAGATTGTCCAAAAGTTGTCAAGAGAGTTTGGGTTGGATTTCTCAAAATTTTACCCTTTTTATATAAAATAAAAAATAAAAAATAGGGAAGGTAAATTGGGAGAAGGGAAAGTGGATAGTGAAAATTGAAACTTTCCTATTAACACAAACCTTCCATTGATGCCAAGTGAAAGAAAGAAAGGAAATAAAGTAATATTTCAGAAAGTGGGAAAGATGTATTTTTAAATAGGAAACTTTCTATTAAAAACATTTCTTTGAAAAAATAATAATTTGGAGGGTAACTTCAAGACTTACCCGTATACATTGCAGGGCATGTACGTGATACGTCTTGATATGGAAGCATTTGTAGACATCCAAATTTTTAGTCAAATAAATTATCATTAAATTGGTCTTAAAAAAAATGTGACTCTCCGATTTGATAAAATTTGGGATCGGCACATGATTGGTTCTACACATATTTGACACATGACATATGTTAAAAAGTTGACATGTAGCCAAATTTAGAAGACTATAAAATTTATTCTTTCAAATAAAATTAAATATTCCATATTATTGTCAAAAGAGAATAAAAAAAATTTAAATAAATACTCTCTTATTGACATTTAAAAAAAAAATGAAACAAATATTCTTTTTAAAGTCAAAAGAGAATTAAGAAAAAAGTAATAATAATAATAATAATAATAATAATAATAAAACAAATATTTTTTATTGATAACTTTCCTTAAACGGTAAAGACAAGTTGCTAAAATCAATCAACTACAAATTAGGGAATTTCAAAATTTGATTCTCCATTTTCACCTAGGGTAACTTCCTTCAACGGAGGAATTTTTTTTCGTATCAGTAAAAAATTACTTTATAGGGAAAAAATGTTTCACAAAAAAAAAGGTTTCGCAAAAATCTCCTAACAAATCCAAGAAATAATAGAAGTTCTATACACGCGTCTTCACTATCAATAAATTTATTCGAGAATAAGTCACGTGTGTCTTCGATTGATTTTTGAAATTATAAAAACATCATCATCATCTTTCAAATTATGATCAAAAGTAAAAAAAATCAAAGGATATCTTTAATAAAAAATATTACAAAGATTGAATCCTACCATTTTTAATTTTAATAAAATATTTTATTCGTAATATTTTTCTATTACTTTACTTGCATGGTAGAACTTTTATGAAATTTGTGAGTACTGACATATTTTAAAATTGTTGTTGGAAATTGGAAACTGAAGATCGGACAAAAATGGAAGGGTAGGACTGAACAATGAACATATACAAGTTGTGGTGGGGCCCATGATATTAGAGTGGGAAGGAGGACACGCGAACGCATGTCGACATTTCGGAGCAAGTACCACGTGCGTCGCATGCCCACAGTACGTACCACGTGCCCTCATTCTCGAGCTCCATAAAAACCAGGAATCGCCACCACAACCGTCTTCGATTCCTCTTTTAAGTTCCTCCACCGGAGTTCGATTGCCGAGGAGCCTCGCCCGAATCTATTTCGTCGGTCTCCGGAGAATTGTGGTCTTTAGGGGTTTGGAAGAGATCGAATTGCAGAGCTGAAATTGAAGAAGATTTGAAGAGGAATTTTGCAGTGTGGATGGGGAAGAAGAGGAAGTCGGTGGCGACGAGCCTGGACGAGGTCGATCGAACCATGTACGCCACCTTTTGTAGCGCCGCGAACTCGCTTTCGCAGCTCTATACGCAGACCATGAACCAGCAAAAGCTCTCCTTTCAAGCCGGTGAACGCCATGGACTTGTACGGCCCTCTATTTATTTTTCAATTTCATGAATTTATTTTTTTCTTTTCCAATTAACTTTTTTTTTTGAAAAAAAGTTGTGTCTTTGATTGTGATTTCGGATGAAGGTTGCGTTTTCTTATGTTAATTATGTGGATAATGTTTAGATGCGTTTATATTATTAAATTATTTAAAAGCTTGGTTGTTTGGTATTGGATTAATGTTCTTTCAGCTAGTTTGTTTGTAATATTGGACTAGTGCTTAATAGAAATTGATGAATTGGTGAATAGATAATTAATTTTTTTTTGTTAAATGGTTTAGTATATTTTGTTTTGAGAGACGACGTTTGATTCTCTATTGCACGTTTTCATTCACTAGTATGAGATATTGTGGGTTTTGGAATTATGTAATGAAATGAGAGGATGTGAGGTAGGCAGACTAAGAAATAGCGATGATATAATAGCTTTTAGGGGGTATGGGGAGATTGAGGTTATATTGTGTTACTGAGGAGTTGATGGCTGTATTGCAATGTAGAGATGGAAAACTTTTGAAGGTGGAAAAGCATATGGTTGTCTACCTTAGAAGTTTGGGCAAGAATATTGTTCTTTCCTCATTTGGGGATACTAGGAGTGTTGTTTTTTTGAGGTGGAAGTTGTGCCTCTGTTATCTTGTGACTGCTGAGGGGAGAGTAATGCAAGTTCAAAACTTGGCTTCTGAAGAGATAGAATCGGTAGAAGTATTTTGCAGTGTCAAACCCAACTTATAAATATATTGGCTGCTTGAGTGATTGTGCCTTTCAGAAGAAGGGTGATTTTATGGACGTGGGTATGTTGTATGTGCTTTTTGCAAGTGTCTTAAACGGTTCAAGGAGAACCAGTTTCAGGAGGACAGTATAGGATTGAATCTTTTAACAGATGATCAGTAGTTGGATATATAGGCCTATATACAAATATGTTGGATTAGGAAGTCCAATTACGTGGAACTAGAAATCTTGCTTTTGGCGTGGAATTTTTTTTTGTGAGTTACAGTTTAGTGGAATGCAGATTCAACTGAAAATCCTTTGGTTAATAAAGAAGCCAGACAAAAGAGTTGCAATTGGAGCCACCAATTTTTGTTCCGAGGCTCCAACTCTATGCAGTTTAGAATAACCTTTATTGTTTCTTTATATTTTACTTGATGAGTGCAGGACATTGTAATGGAGACATAAAGGTGCATGTTTCACGGTACCAGCTCTTGGTATCATCCAAGAATGATACAGGACAGATTGATGGAGCTACGGAGCCCTGATATGGGATGAGATCTTATTGGGATGGTTCTTGTCTGAATCTTGTGAGATTCCACTGATCTGTATCATTACTATCAGTTTTAATATGCTGATATATATCTGTGTATGGAGTGACGATATGGGATGTGTGGAGTGACAATATGGGATGAGATCTTGTTGAATAACCAATTTTCTTAAAAGCTTAAGCTTGTAGGATTTGGGTCTATAATGTATATCATGCACTTTAACACCCTCCCTCATGTGTAACCTCCATTTTTGGCCTTACACGTGGGCTTAATAAATTAAGCAAATAAACATGTAGTGGTAAGGTTCGAACACTTGACCTCCCACCAAACAAGGCTCCGATACCATGTTGAACAATCAATTTCCTAAAAGCTTATCCTTGTAGGATTTGGGCTGACCATGTATATCATGCACTTTAACCGTTCTCATCAAGATGTGTTCTTGCCTGAATCATGTGACATTGCACTAATATATATATATATTATGTGAGGCCTTGGTTAATTTGTGTTGTTTCTTTACTAAAAAAGAGGAGTGGTTATGGTTCAAAACTGTTTAGAGTTGGATTTGAAGGGTGTTCTTGTGAGGACTTTCAGTACGGAAGATGAAGGGGTCAGGAGAGAATGAAGGAGGTAGAGTAGAGGAATGAAGGAAGGAGGGAGGAAGAGCCTTTTGTAGCTTTAATATTGATACCATCCATGGTTGGTGAACAGTATTTAATGGTTAGCAATTAACTTGATGTAGATTTCACCTTGATATTGTTTCTGGGGTGGTCCTGGGCTATACTGACTTACCGGGAAAAGGGTACTTAGGCTTGAGAGATAAAGAAGAACTTACGTAGAGACTTGTTACCTAGTAAAAACTTTGATGAGTGTTTATTGTTATGAGGCAAAAGAAAGAAGAATAGGAATTTAGTTGCTGTTATAAATGAGATGAAAATGTAGAACTAAAACGTGTAAAGACAAAAAACAGAAAGACTAGAAAAAAGGCCTGCACAAAAGTTCAAATGGAATCAAAAAGGAAAAAAAAATTATTTTTCTGTAATGTAAAGTGATTGTAAAATTACTTTCTCTATCTTAGCGTATCAATAAAATGAATGCTGGAAACAGAGGGATTTAGATGGCAGAATCAGATTGCAACTAACCAGGAAATAAGAGACGAAGAAAATATTGAGAATTTACCCTTGTTTCTTACGAGGATGTGATTGAAAAGGTATCAGCTGATGCCTGAATAGCATCTATTTCTAGACCATGTCTTGCTTAGGAAAGGTTTTACTGCTAGTTGGAGATCATGGATTTAGGGTTGTTTATCCTATTGAAGCCCTCCATGGCCTTTGGCAGGGGGATCCACTTCTTTCTTTTCACAATCATTGTGGACATATTGACTAAAATGATGCTGAGGGGTGCATTTTTTTAAAGTTATGGTCTTGGTCATTGACATGGAGGGTCCTAAGGCACATCGGTCTCAATGTCTAGAATCGGTATTAAGGCGATATGCAAAATATGGTAATTAAAAAGTTCAAAAAATATTATATAATTTATTAGAAAAATAAATACAATTAAATAAGTTTAAATCATTAAATTTAGATCACATTATTAAATCCTACAATATCATTAAATCCACATTTAAAGTATATGGGAATACCACACCATTAGCATATGAAATAATTCACCATCATTATATAAAATAATATACTACCAAATCTGATTTAAGTCATACCACACCATTAACATATAAAATAATACACCATTGATGGTATCATTATCATATAAAATAGCACATCACCATTCAATTCATACTACGCATATAATGTAATAAACTATTACCATATAAAATAATACTTTACCAATTACCAAACCTGCTTCACATTCCCAATTCCCAAACACCACCAAGGACACTCCCACGAAGACTAGAAGCAAAGTGAGGAGAAGGGCACACCTAGTCAACCACCCCACAGAGACCATGCAAAGAGAAAGGAGAGAGCAACATGCAATGATCACTGACCTCGTCATCGGTGGAGGAATTTGATGTCTCTCATCATAGTGACATCCAGGCACCAAAGACCTACAGTCCATCTGTCAGTCATTATGAGGTTACTGATGAAATGCCCTCAACCTGATAGAATTTGGTCCCTGGTTGGATGGATCATTAGATTTCTTCTTTCTTTGTCTTTGTCTCACAGGTCTTGAAGTTTTTCTTTCTGAGAGAATCTTTGATTTTCAGAGATTTCTCTGTTTTGGGTTATATATAAATATATATATATATATTTGAAAGTAATGAAAATGATTTCTGGTTTCAACTCGGGAATATCCCAGTGACTCAGATAATTCAACCAATTCAACTTAGAATCAGTTGAGTCAATCAAGATTAACTGATTCATGGCTGAGTCTATGTTTAGGATGGTATCAATATTCGACTCATTGTGGATACGATTCGCCTGAGTCATACCGGACTCGACCCATTCTTTGAACCCTATAGGGGTGAGAACTAGGTTTTCTCAAGGGCTTAGAAGCTGAGAGAAACAGTATATGAAGAATTCCAACTTTAGTTTGTAGAGGTCACCTTCTTTTTCTTTGGTTGAATTTGCTAGTTTGATTGGATAATGTCAGAATGAATTCTATTTCTTTAGATTTTTTAAGAGTTCACTCTGCATTTCATGTTTCCTTTTTTAAAGAGTAATGTTTCAAATTAGAAAGAGTAAAAACATGGGAAAGAAAACAGGGATATAGTCATGTTAAACTTTATGTTGTCATGAGTCTGGTGACTCTTGATAGCATTGGGGGTGAGAAATTACTGCAAAGATGTGTGCTGAATAAGGATTATCTAGTGTTGTTTCACTCCTTCAACTTCTTGTAATGGAAAATTCATACCTCATCTCTACCCAAGCAATGAAACAAAACCTTAGCCACAAGTACTGGTTGAGTTGGAGATCAGCTCAACTTGACCCAACCTCTGACCCAGGTTTCCCCAATCTGAGCTCATTTTTTTGAGCTTTGGTTGATTGGGTTAGACTTGGATTGCTTGGGATTGAATCAGTTTGGGTTAGATTGTGGATGAAACCCAATTAGGATAAGAGACCAATACAAAGATTTAAAGGGAGAAAATGGGGAAAATATCAGACTAAGTTAGATTAACAAGAAGCAGCTTAATAAATAGTTGGGAAAAAAGAGAGAAAAATAAAATAAAATTTCAGCAACAAAAAGACCTAAAAAAATGGTAAATATGTCTCACTTGCAAGAGGGAGGGTTGCGAGAAATGTGTGAAATCTAAGAGAAGCATTTCATAGATGGAAAAGTCAAAGAGAGAGAAGAGTATGGGGACTGTTGTTTCTTCAAAAACTAATGTCAATCAATTTTTTATTTTTTTTTAAAAAAGAAAGGTTTTGTTTGCATGAATATCAGAAGAAGCGAATAGCATGGGTGGGTTTTGGTGACAAGAGCTTGACATAGGTGGGTTTCCCTGGCTAGAGAATGAGAGGGAAGATGTTGGGGTACCTTTTGGAAGTTTCCTACTGGTAAATAACCTTTTTAAGAAGTGATGATAAATATAGTAATTTAATAAATGGATAAACTAGGTCAGGCTTGATTGCCCCTTGCTCTTTTCTCAGGGCCAAACCAAATGGAGGTCAGATGGTTATTTTTCAACCACAACCTAGCCTGACCTATAAAATGCCACCCAAATCTGGATATTTTTCTTTTACCATTCAGCTTTGAAGTACATTTCCTCTGCTAGGTCGTTGGGATCATGTTTTTCCATAGCAGTGGCTGGCTTTATTGGCACCAGGAATTTCTCAATTTTATGTCCTTCATTTCTTGGCTAGTTTTAAATTATTTCTCTAAACAATGGTTATCTAGTTTGGCTACTTAACCTGATAATTACTTTGCATGTGCAAATCATCATTGAATTTTCAATGGGGCTTGCTGCTGTGACTTACACATCTCTAATAGATATTTGGCTTTATCTGTTTATTGCTGGTCTGATTTCTGTGTTAGCCTTTTAGTTTGGAATGTTTCTTGACATTTCACTGACGTAGTCTTATTGCCTTATATTGCAGGAAAAGCTTTATCAATGGATTTTGAGGCAACAAGAGGGAGGTTCAAGAGTGACAACAGTTGATGTACTCAGTTATCTGCAGGTTTCCAATTCTTGCCCATTTCTGTTACTGATTATTTTGTTATTATTGCTTTCAGCTTATGAGATTGTAAGGATACAGGCAAGCTAATACACACATGCCAATATAGATTTTACAAATATCTGGTTGGAACATGAGTGTATTAAAATGGACAGTTTGTCTCACTAATTAAGAAATCATGGTAAGTAGTGACCTTAGCATTATAAATGCACATACCAATATGGACCAGTAGGCATCAAGTGATACTAAGAGTGTGTTTGACAGTAATTCTGAAAAGTATTTCTAGTTTTTTTAATACTTAAAATTTTTTATTTTTCAAGTATTAAAAAGACTAGAAATACTTCTTAGAATTACTATCAAACGCACTCTAAATATGACAAATGCACAAATTGCCTATGTTTTTCAGAAATCGTCATAAGTAGTGGTCTTGGAGTCTTGGTATAAAATCTCTCTGACAATACTTCCTAATGTGTAAAAAACCTAGTTTTACACGGATCTATTGGAACTAGAAAATAATCCTTTTTGGTTTGATAGGCAAAACAAAGACATTATTAACAGTGCCTAATGAAGGAACTAGAAAGATAATCCTTGTTGTAAGCTCCAATTTGATCATGACTGTGCCTTAATTTTACATGATGGATTTTGCACCCTTCATTTTGTTTCTCTTTTATATTTTTTATTTTTCATGTTTTCATTGCACTCATGATTTCATAGTTTGACTTTAAAATTGAGTGTGGTTTCAATTCATTGCACCTTTTAGTTTCTTGCCATGTATTATTTAGAATATAATGGCTAAACTATTTTTTATAAAAGTCACACCAACCTATCCCATACATGCTTCTAAATGTTATGATCATGATTGGTTAGGGAAGATATTGTATATGAAACATATATGGGTTGTGGCTTTAATAACCCGCCTCAGGCACAACCTGCTTTGGATTTTCTTGTTGAGCTCAATAAACTGAGGGAAATAAGATCAAAGATGTTCATGATGTTCAGTAATTCAAGGCTCTAATACCACATTAACTTACCTATTAACCTAAAAGCCTAATCTGTTAGGTAAGTGGTACAACAATGTATATCAAACTTATTTGATCTCTAGCCTTCACAGAATTAATAAAGTAGTTTTACCTTTCTAATTTGGAAAGGAAGATTGTTTGTCTCTAATGGGCTAGTTAATGTTGATTCATGATTAGGGGCCAATAAGAACTTTGGTGTCCTTCATAGTTAGCAAGCTGCAGTCATTAAAACTCTAGATTTAATCATGATTTGAAAACAATCAGAGATTTGAAAGAGGGAGCATGTGGAAATGAAAGATGGTGTATTTTTAATTTGTCATTTGATTGGAAAACAATTAGAGATTTTTCACCGAAATCACACAATAACTTAAGTTGAGGATTTCTAGCTTGTTAGGTTGCAAAAACTCACTGATATTTTCCCAATTTTCAGTGAATATTTTTTATGGTGGTAGATTTAGATTTTTGCAGTGGTATTTTGAAAATCAAAAGGTTCTCCATCTCCTTTGTAGAATGAATTGGACTATTGTGGAGAGGAGCCACCAATGTCCCCTCGAGCACCAATCGCTTATCAGCATGCCCAACAAATAATGCACCTCCCAAGTTCAGGCTTCCTGGTCTCCTCAGGTTCATCTGCCCACACAAATGCAGGGCAGGGCCCTCGGCCAGAGCACTGTGATCAGCAGCCCAAGAATTCAGTATTTTCAAATGCTCTGTCAAGCCCTGTTCGTCGCAACCTTCAAAACTATCACTTTCCTCAGGGAGGCTACTGCCCAAATGGTAGTGCACCATTAGGAAACGGAGTCCGTAACATTGAGACCAATTTCAGCCATCACCAAAACAGAGATTCTAATCCTCCCAGCTCCAATGACTCCTCTATGGACATGCATGCAGATAGCCCAGGTCATGAATCTACTTACTGAAAATGCCGAAATAGCCATCTCAGAAGCTGCTTGTTATGTGCAGGTCAGAAGTTTGCAATTCTCTTACTATAGTGTTCACTAAAATTTCTACAAGGTAGCAGAACATGGAAATGGTACTTCATACAAGAATAAACACAAGATGCTGGTGACTTGTTCGAAGTGTGGGAAACCAAAGTAGGCAAGTGGCGTGTGTTCTCATGGGGCAGAAGCAATGTGACGAAGCACCAAAGCAGTCGGATGAACCCTGTTGTTCTATTGAATTTTATTAGTCTCTTTAGGTGTTTTATGTAAAGCATTTATTTCAGATAGATTCTGAAACCTCTGGATTGGTTTGATACTCTTTGCTAACATCATCCTGTTTCTTCCTGTTGTGTTATTATTATCTCTGTAAATCTGTAATTCTGTATACTTACAGTGTATACTAGATTGTGGATTCCAGTTGATATATTAGTTTCAAGTTTCGACCCAGAAAACGTGCTTATTAGCATGGAAACCTCAGTAGTAAGTGAGATTCGGATGTCTTTTCTTCAGCAAGGCAAGTATCCTACTGGACCCATTATTGACTTTTCTCTTCATCTTCTACATTCTGTATTGGATATGAATGGCGGATATGAAAGAAAGTCGAGTCATCAATCTGTCTTATAGCATTTCTGGAGGGGCCCTCTCCTTTGCCCTATTGTGTCCAGGGGGAATGCCCTAGGGATGGTGAGGACAATGAAGAATTCTGCCCTTCACTCACCAACCCAAGGTCTCTATGATTGTGGCTCTCCTCTTGAGGAGCGTGTTGCTGAGGGTTCATTGTCCTCATGCAAGCATGTCTACTAATTCATTTTGGCTTTGGAAGATTTAGGATTTGACACTAGATAGAACTTTGGCAGGTCTAATACAAACCATCTATCATTTTAGTTATAATTGTCCTCTAGTTAATGCTCCTTATATGCCTCTTGTGAAAGTTATGATCACTCTGGAAAGATATTTGTCCTTTCATGATATACAAAAGATGATGACATTTTTGTCCAATTCAGGGCTTCGGCTTTTGGTTTTGGTCTCGGTCTCCTCAGCAGAGATTCCTCATTTCCTGAAATAAAGATGCAGTAGAAAAAACTCCTTTCTTTTCTGGGTGCAACAACAATCCACCTTTGATGTTATTCCAATTAGTTACTGTGACACCCAGAACCCAGATGTCAAGGGCATCATGGTCATTTCACCTATTAGAATCTAAATAATCAATTTTAGACCTGATTTCTTCTCTAAGGTATCTCACCGAGAAAAAATAATTCAATAAGAAATATCAAGTATGTAAGCACGTTTATTAAAATAAAACACTTTCAATTTAAAAATAGAAGCAAATAAAACACTTTCATACTCAATTCATATTTAACATATTTTAGCCGACATTTAAGGGATAAAATTATCTCACCTATCTTTTTTTTAAAAAAAAAAATTAAATATATAAATATCCCTAAATTTAAGGTAGTCTTTTTAAATTTTCAAAATACATAAATATCCCTAAAATCAAGATAGCTCTTTTAAATTTTCAAAATACATTTTTTTAACTCAATTCCAACAAAAGTGAAAAAAAAAAGTGTTCCGGACCATTGTGTGACACCCCGAATATTTTCATGAGTGTCACCATACTTGACTATAGGAGGTCGGCTAGGTTGCCATCATCTGCAGAACCACCATGGCCTACCACCTTACATCGACAACATAAGAAAGAATCAACCCACAAAAGAGCAAAGGATGAACGCCCCTGATCATTCCCGGACTTTCACATCACGTCGGTGTGATCTTACAATGGTATACCAGACAATAAACATGGGGTCCAACCCCTTCAAGCCCATATGCGCCACTCTTATCATTGGCTTGAAATGAAATGAAAATTGCATCTCACCTACCCACAATTGCCCTCACGATTTGTTTCTTCACCAAGGAATCCCATGCAACTTGGCCATAGCTAGAGCCTTAGTCCTTTTTGAAGGTCTCAGAGAATGATTGATGTTTTTCTTTCTTTCTTTTCCCTCTCATTCATAGCTAGACTCCTACTCTTAAAAACTCCCTGGTAGATGAAAAAGGGCATTCTAGCTTACATGACCATGACCCCACAGCCCATCCCTTTGCCAAAATTCATACCAAGTTCACTAGACAAAACTCATTTTTTGGGCTTATAGTAAGATAGAAGATAAGCCAGTCCTGCCCAACTTTTTTGACCATTCCCAATCATTGATCCAACAGGCTTTCACTTAATTAAACCTCCAAACAACCATCTATATTTCCAAGATGGCATTAAGAAAGGCACAAAATTCCCATGCTTAGGCCATACATTATGCCTACGATTAATGCGATAGTGTCATACCATACCTTTCAATCGCGCCAAAAGCACGCCTTCTTAATGAATTTAATCATGTTTTGGCTTCACATATCGAACAATAGGCGTATAATTGAGATATGATGGATGTTAACGGCTTTTCTAATCGGCAATTGGGTCACACTCTATCACCTAATTGTTAATTTAGGTGTCACAAGAAGGAGAAAGTGAGATGGAAGTTGATCACTCTTGATTCAGATCTGAAACAATTGAAAAAAATGATTACAATAAACCTATAGCTTTCACAAAAACCTTTCTTTTCCTTTAATTTGCTTTTGAACTTTACACCCTGTGGACCATAGCCACAACTTTAGCTGCACTAGGATGAACAATGTTGGAAAAGTGAGAATGGGGGAGAAGGAGAAGGAAAAGGAAAGATATGGGGTATAAACAAAGTACCCAAATCAAATAAAATAGATAAAAGAACAAAGAATTTTCTCCCCTTTCCTTCTAAAGTAAAGTCCATTTAGTGGTTCTGATCTTCATGAATACAATAGAGTTGGACCAATAGGATGCAGAAACCAATATTTAAACTCATGTCAATTGAGTATAGATATCATTTGCTTCCACAAAAGCTAACATTGGAGCTATACCATCATTCTTTGGCCTAATGATACTGACCCACATAGTCCATATTGAGCAAAATGGGGCATACAAAATTTGCATAACCTGCTACACACATGATTAAAGGCTATGAAGCACAAGATATTGATATGATTTTTAATAGGGACATATGAGGATCATAAGCAAATGGCAATCATCTTATCTTTCTTTTCTGCTTAGTCTTTTGGTGGTCATCTTTCTTTGCATGACATGAAATAGGGTACCAAAAAATGATTGCCTCAAGCATTGGTATCTAGTCATTTGGACAATGTAACTTTGTCTTAGAATTTATAAACAAAGGAAAAAATCATTGCCTAAGTGTGGGTTTTGCCCTATTGTCTCTGCACTGAGACTTGTGCATATTCTTACTCTAAAAAGTGGCATTATGTATTCATTCAATTTTAACTCCTTCCCATTAAAGTTTTGGTCAGCCTAGCTAATGTGATGAACATTTTTGTGATTAATGCTTTAAGAGACTTGAATGGAGTGGCACCCAAGAGTCGTTTGAATGGTATATTAATAGCTCATGCCCTTGAGGGCCTAAAAGTGGCAGAATGAGTACAAAGCCAAAGCCAAAACCAAGACACCCCATGTGTTGGTGAGCACAAGAAGGCCTTTGAGGGCCTCAAACTGTCCTCACTCTATGCATTTTGTATTTTTTTTTTTATATTATTTTGTCGACACTTCAAAATGCCAAAAATTTACATGGTTGAATTTATATAAAAACCAATATATTTACAACGAGTTTGAAAGTATTAAAATATCTAAATTTTTACTTACTAGGGTTACCATTTATTTTAGTCGGTACAAAAAGACATCATCATTTAACCGATGTTATATATATATTTTTAAAATTCATTATTTATATGTTAATCTCATTTATTTTTACTCATATGTTTTAATTTAATTTACTTATATTTTCATTCAAACGTGTAATTATACATATTTAATTATTCGAATATAGAGTTGTATCACCAAATGTCTACTGCCATGACAAAAAAAAAAATTATTTTCTGGGCCCAAAGATGAGAGAATTCAAATGGCGTAAAAAATAGGTCAACCTAATTTTTTAATTTTTGTTTTCGAGATGAGAGTTCACTGACTTGGATGTGATCCATAGCTTTCAGGTGTCAATCACATTTCCCTTTCATAGGAAAGAAACACACCCATGGCTGCTTTGGAACTTGGAAGCCACACCCACAAGCCACCATTTACTGTGCTCCATTACTTCTGTAGCTCTATCTGCAGGAAGTGTGCCACGGATCTGTTTGGATAAAAGGAAAAATTAAAAAAAGAAAAAGAAAAACTCATTCTTCGTATAAGCTTGTGATGAAAAGGCTCCCCTCTCCCACTCCCACATAGGTCAACTTCCCAAGTACCCTCTCAATCAATCTTTTTGAAACATTTCTTTCCATGATCAACGGAAAAGTATTTACATATACAGTGTCAAGTAACAGGCTATTACATAAGATTTTTAGAAACAAAGATAGATAATTAGGTAGTGTCATTTCAGGGATGATGGGTGGTGAGATCATGTCCCATACGTCATTTGAATGACTGGGTGGCTGTCACTTTGAGCTGAATTCAATGCTGTGTGTTTTTTCCCTATTTCCTCCTAGCAATCAGTGCTACAACTCTCTCTTCCTTTTTCTCTTTCTCTTTCTCTTTCTTTTTCTCTTGTCTGATGTATGTATTAATGGCAGCTTGCTCCATTTGTAACTGTAATAACTGCCTCATATTGGGTTTCTCATTTGCAATTTGCATCACCAAATATTAATTCATCCTCCCATGTTGGTCATTTCGAGAAAAAGGGCAAAAAAAGAAAAAGAAAAAGAAATGTACCCATAAATGTGATGTCACCCACAAGTCAATGAGGGGTTTTTGCCTTTGGAGCCTACAAAATATGACCCACACTTGTCCTTCAAGGTGGGTGCCAGGGTTTTTGTTCTCAATGGTATTAATTAATGCTAAAAACTAATTTTATATACTCCACAATTGGCCCAATTTTGTGTGTGTTTTACATTGTTTTTATTCCAAAGTGTGTTAAGTAGAATTATTTTCTCTTAAAAGTGTTTTCAAAAGCATAATCCATCAATTTTTTTTTTTAAAAAATCATTATAAATAATTTTTCAATACTAAAAATTTTAAAGTATTTTCTAAAATTTGCTAAACATTTAATTTCTTTTCAAAAACTTTTAACTTCTTAAAATTATTGTCAATTCAAACACTAAAAATTCATTTCGTAGTAATTCTAAGAAATATTTCTAACATTTTTAATATTAAATTTTTTTTATCTATCTTTGAAATATTAGAAGGGATAAAAACGCTTCTTAAAATTCTTATCAAAGAAACTCTTAGGGGGTATTTGGTTTTCATTTCTATTTCTTAGTGGATATTAGATTTTATATAATTTCGGTCGTGAATCAAGAACCATGAGGATAATATTTTTAATTTTTTTTTATAATAAAAGTATTTTTATTAATTTAATTTTTATGTCATATTAATTTACTTTGTTTAGTGTATTTGTTATTTAGGTAATAAATGAAATAATATGAAAATGTTTTATAAAAAAAATATTAAATATTATCGGTAGTTTTTATATTTACATATTAGTCGTTTGGCCGTTCTAAAAAGTTGGGTTTTAGAAATTAATTTTTGAAATCAAAATAAGATATTTTAGATATCTAGATTTTCTTTTTGAAAATATAAAAAATACAATAAAAAATGTTTTGGATACTATGAGAAATTTCCATTAAAATTAGGAATTATTTATAAAAGAATTTTAAAATAAATAATATTTGGTGTATTATAGTAAAATTTTTTAAATAAATTGTAACTCAAAAACTCAATTAATAAAAAAAAAATCACAAGTAAAGATTACTTAGTTATTTTTCTCTACACACAATTATAATTTTTCAAATTTTCTTGTCAAGTAATTGGTTTTCAAATCAATTAAAATTTGATGTGTCGGATTTATTAATAAATTTTATAATTTTTAAAAATAATTTGAAACTATGAAAATGACGGATTCAAATACGTATTTGAATCGTGAATTTATGCGATTACTAAAAAACTTAATTTATTTATATATTTAAAAAAATAAATTTTCTTCTTTTTTATAATTCAGTTTAAATAAAATATTATTAATAATTGTTATTTTAAAAATATTATTATCCAATTATTTTAGAAAAAACCAATTTATAACTTTATTAAATATTAAAATACATATTTTATAATATCTGCTAAAATATTATCTTTTATTTTATATTTTTATAAAAGACATGATTTACATTTTTTATAATATTAATACATATTTTATAAAAAAATATCTTTAATTTATTTTTAATTAAGAAATTATTTTTTATTTTTTTAAAGGAAGATAAACCAAGACTATTTTATAGTCTCTTTACTTTGAAAATAAATTTTTAAATAATTCAAATTTTGTTGTTGGAATTGGTCTCATTATTTGAAAAATGATATTAAAAATAATTTAGGAAATACTTTTAGTTTAAAAAACGTTTTTGAAAAAAAAAAAATTAGGTATTTAGTTACAAATATGAAAATTTGAAAATAGATTTTAATATTTTTTAGAAAAACACTTCAACTTCAACTAGAAACACTCGAGAAGTGATTCTCAAACATTTATAAATAAAATATTTCCATTAAAAACACTCAAAATGGTTGATTCTATTAAAAACATTTATAAATAAAACACTTTAGTACTCTCGAACTATAAGATAATTTATTTTTTTAACTTTATCCCA
Organism: Vitis riparia; assembly: GCF_004353265.1. NCBI lineage: Eukaryota > Viridiplantae > Streptophyta > Magnoliopsida > Vitales > Vitaceae > Vitis > Vitis riparia. The sequence goes on from NC_048448.1 coordinate 23,676,334, forward strand.
AAAAAAATCAAAACTAAGTTGTTAAAAAATGTGAATCAATTCTTATCTTTTTCAATAAATTTATAATATTCTATTATATTCTAATTTTAGTCACTATTTTATTTTAATTTTAAAATAATATTATTTATTAGATAAAAAATATAATATTAAAAAAATTGGCCCTTTTAATCATAGTTAATAGCAATACAACACATCCCACTTCCATAAATAAAAAAATAATAAAAATAATAAAATAATAAAGAAGAAAAGAGTGGAGTTAAAAGCAGACATTATCCGTAGGCAACAAAACAAAAGCAAGCTTTCCCTTTTAATTACCGCACTCATAATATTTGCCTATAATTCATAGGCCCTCAAGGTTTTAAAATTTCAAATGAGGGTCCGATCGCTATCATGCGCCACGGCATCACTATCCCCCCTCCCCTCTCTCCTCCTCCTTCAAATAATTCAACCCACAAGTAAACTCACCCTTTTGTTTTTTATTCATTTCCTCTCCAATTCCTCGCCGATCACTCCCCCTTTATAAACCTTTTCGGCTTCTGCTTCCCCACCTTTTTCCTCTGCGATCGGCGATGCTCTGCTCGCCGCTCCGACGTTCTCACGCCGCCGCCGACCTCTGAGTCGCCGGAGATCTTGCTTTCAGATCTGTGAGCTAATTTCAGGTACTGTGCGTTACATGCTTCCTTTTTTCTCTGACTTTCGGATGTAACGCAGGAAGATGAAAGGAAGTGGAGTTTTGCTTTGGAGTGATGTGGTGTTGGTTTGGTTTGGATTAGGCGGAAATGGGGAGAGCATCTTGACTGAGCTAGTGGTTGAATTGTGCTCAGTGGAGTGGAGGTTTTTAAATCTGAGATTCGAATTCTATTTTCTTTTTCCTTCGTTTTCTTGGCAAAAGGAGCGGAGAGTCAGTTCTGTGAGAGCAGTAGCTCTTTCCGTTGAAGATGGTGGAATTAGGGGGCCTATGTGAGGGGTTGCATGTTAGCAAAACCGTTTTGTTTTAGATGATGCGTGGGAGGAGTGAAGAGATCTTCTACTTCTGTGATGATTGACAAATGATTTTTCGATAAGTTCTATGAAAGTATTGGTTTATTTATTGATTTATTTTGTTTAGCTTTTCATCCTTGATCAGAGAAGAGTGGAATTTATAAGCTTTTATGAATTACTTGTCTTTTATGAATAACAGATTGATATGAAACTTCTATGAGTGCTGATCAAACTGATAAGATTTATATAGAAACTTCACTGAGAGTTCCAATTGAATTTGTGGTGATTTATGTAGAAATTTTTTCCCTTGAATGAGTCGTGGTTGACGTAGAAAAATTGATTTGAAGTGTTGACTTCATCAACTTCATCACTTTTATTAATTAAATTTATTGATTTTTTTCATGTTTATTCATTCTAAAATTGTGATTACAATGCATTTAAGGGTTTTTTTTTTTTTTTTTTTTTTTTTTTTTTTTCTTGTTGAAATTTTTTAGTCACATTGGAATTAGAAAATTCTTTAGCAGATTTTTGATGAATTTTTTAGTTCCATAATAATTTGTTTATACATGCTATCAAGGCTTTGCTAGTTATGGTTCATATTCAATCGGTTCATTTATGTAAACTGGCTTCTTTGTGAATCTTAAGAATTTGGAATTATTTATTTATTTTTTTTTTTTTGGTGATGTTTTTGTGGAATGATTTGTTATTATCTTAATCCATATTATCATCTAGGCCAATTAATCCTTATTCGAAATTATCCCTCTCTTGCAGGTCATTAATAAAGTCATTAGAAGTATTAATGGAAAAATAGTAAAATTCACTCTCTTAATTATGCTATGACCATTTTAGGAATCAATTTACCAATAGGCATCTTTTACTTATTTGTATTTCATTGTTATAATGGCCATTTAATGATATGCAATTGCATTATTAATTGTTTCATCAGGTTTCCTTACAGACACAGTGTATATTATGTCTTTTGAGTGTGTGTATTTACACTTTAGTGATATTTTGGATAAGCTTTCTGACTCTGAGTTATGGGTGGATGCAAGGCTGGCGGCTTGGTTCTTCACAAGGGAGGGAGTTTAGAAGAACTTGCTTCTTGATGCCCAGATGAGCAGAACTGATGTTATTGGCAGTGGAAGGAGGAGGGTTCTTCTCTTCTTCAGCTTCGGGGTACACTAAGGGCCTGACCCTTCTTCTCTTGGGTCAGAAGAACGAAGAAAAACCCATGAGAGTTTCCCCGTGGAATCAGTACCAGTTGGTGGACCAAGAATCCGACACCGACCTCCAGCTGGCTTCCGGGAAGAACCGGCTTTCCCGCGGGTGCGCTTCCTTTGTCTGCTTTGGTCGCGCTTCCGCAGGACTTGAGGTCCCATCCCCACTGAAGGTGGGCCCTGTTCAACAGCAGGATGGCTTGCCAGGGCCTCCTATTTCAGACAAGGGCAAGGATCATACTACTGATCATGGTGACGATAACAATGAAAGAGATGTTCCTCTTAAGAGTAGCTTGAAAAAACCATTTAATAGTATTCCAGTTTCTGGTGGTGATAATGAATGTGAGCCATTGGGTGAAACATGTAGTGACATCCCCGGTTGCACTGAAAGGAGGAAAGTGCAGTGGACAGATGCATGTGGTAGAGAGCTTGTTGAGATTAAGGAATTTGAGCCCAGGTATGGACACTTCATATCTAATCAAATTTCATTTTTTATGCATGCAGTTTATTTAGCTTATTATTTTTCTTTTGCCCTAAATATGCCAGAGTTATATTTAGATGCTTCTATTGATGCATGTGCTTGTGCATGTATTTCTTATTTCCTTCATCCTTCCTTTTAATTTTTTTTTAATGTTGTAATTTTACCTGCATACTCCAATATGGTTTAACACTGCTAAAATTCCAAAAATTGATTTTTGATATGCTGTTTCCATTTGCATTTTGTCTCCTACATCTTTGAAATATATATTTTTTTCTTTCTGGCACTCAAACATGCATATGGTAAGTAGTAATCGAAAACAAAGTTATGTAATTGGAGACTACTGTCCAGTATATCAAATCACACTGCTTGAATAATCGAGAAGTTGTTCAGAACTTCAGATATGTTTTAGAATACTAGGGACCGATATTTATATGACTCTTACAATCCTATTTTTAATAAGTGCTTGGGTGGTTATAAGCTCTTGTTTAGAGAAGCTTAAAGTGATCGCTTTCTACCCTGATTTTCTATCTCAGTCGTATTCCAAAACATTCATCATAGTCTGTATTGTGGAGGTTAAACTGCCAGTTTTAAAATGGGGAGAAAGAACCACCTACTCAATGTAGTAGATGACACATGAAATGAAAACTTAGTGAGGAGAAATACTACAACCAATGAGGAATATATGAAAGGAAAACCTCAATGAGGAGGCATGCTACAATCACTGAGGAGAAGGCGCATGTAATAGAAGGTTGCAGACCTGGATTGTTGCTGCTTGGGAAAGTACTAACTTGAAACCTGAGAACTCTGAATAGTCTTATGAGAAACTAGGGTTCTGCAACTTCTTTTTATTTGAAGATGTGATCGCTTGCATGAAATCCTAGACTTAAACAAAGTATATCACAAACCTGAAAATTACTCTTGATGGAAATATATTAATATGATAGCATAGCCCTTGAGGCTTGTTCAAGTGGTAAAGGGTTTGGGAGGGTTGGTTCCAAGTTCAATTTCCAATGGGGACAAAAATTTACCCATAAATAATCATTATAAAAGTAATAGCATATAGCAACTTAAATAGATATTTTATTTAGGTGGGTTCTTAGATTGGTTAAGGCTGATCAACAGGCTTACGTAGAGCCTGGGAAAATTTCAAGACGGAGGACTAGATTGGAATCGTCAAACCAACCGATTGAGGTCTGGTGTTTGATTTTTGTTGGTCTGCAGTCCTCATTGGTGGTTTATGGGCATATGGGGATAGGCTACCCAACATTGTGTGGCCCTGTGGTATCTTTGGCCCAAGAAAAACCCTATCAAAATTCTCTTTGTAAAAGGTTTTTTTCTTAGATTCAATTAGCACTTCATTTATTATTTGAAGTTTCCTATGATTCTTTCAATCCTTTATTTATTATGAACTTCTGTCATACTGAATCTTATGTAACTTTATGGCCTTAAAATCCATTAAAATTCAGGTAAATTGTGTTATATTGTTATGATGGTTCGCCAATTTGTGAAGTTGCACTTGCTTTATATTTTGAAATTGTGATCTTATTGACATTATTATGAGGGCTTAGCACCAGGTGTAAATAGCTGTTGAATCTAGGCATGGATTTTGGGTCATCAATTTTCGATAATTGGATCATTGATCTTGGAAAAGTTTGCCAATATAAAGAAGGGAATGGTTGATTCCATTCTGAAAAGCCATTTCATGTTTTTAAAAAAGAATAAAATCAAAATGACACACAATTTGAAGTTTGATTTTGAAATCCATTTTTCACAAGGCTCTGTAAAGATGTCCAATGTTCTCAGAAGTCAAGATTCCAGCATTTTCATTCAGATTTTGTTTTTAGAACTACAAAATGGCAGCAACATAACTGAAAGTCTGCCCTAATAGGGCCAACAGACAAATGAGGCGGGTGCTGCACAAGTAGCTTGTAGCTGATCTAGGTTTTCACAGCGTTTGACTTTCTACATTTGAGCCTATGACCAAGCAACAAGATCCATAGTGGGAGTAAAATGGTTGCACAACTTATAAACTTTGGCTATGCAGCCCACCCTTGACCAAAAAAGGGAAATGGGCATATTCAATCTCAACATCTGGAAACACCATCTTTTCACTTGTTTATCTCTCTCCCTTATTTTCCTTTTTTCCCCTCAAAACAATTAAGCAAACTTGTACTTCTTTCCTTTTCTATACACTTATTCTTTTCTTTCCTTTTCTTTTAAATCATGTGCGGTATAGTGTGCCATGTGCATATTTCTTATGTTTTTTCTTATTAAAACAGAGGGATAGAGTGGGGTATATCTCTTGCTCAATTGTTTTGTATGGTGATATTGTCTGCTGTCCCTTCTTCTCCATATGAAAATCCAGGCCTAGAAGGAAATAGGAAGGAGGCACCATGAATTTGAAAATAGTGCTTCAGGGGACCACCCCTCCCCTGAAGAATCCTGAGAAATAGCCACTGCTGAATCCTCTTCTATTAGAAGGTTCCTAATGCCCAAACCAAATGCTGGAACAAACCCCTCCAGATGGTAAGAGTTTTGCTTCAATGGCCATTCTGAATCCTGCTGGTTTGATGTCTGACATAGCTTAATTGTCATGCAATACAGCCAGAGTTATTGATCCTGTTACTTTCCAAACCATATGGGCTGCAAAATTAATCAGGCTTGCATCATTATATACACGAGTATATAATCTGCATGGAGTCTATTCACCACTCTTATTTGTATTTCATTGTGTATATTTTTGTTGAGGTTTCTGAACCATAATTATGATCATCAACCATCTCTTTGACCAGGATTGTAGAAAGATTATTTGATGGTTCACAATTTGGCTCCACATTTTTTCATGTTTAGAGTCTTATATTTGACCCAGCTGATGAAGCTCGTATAAAGGAGGATTGCATGGGTAGACAGCTAGCACAAAACCTTTAGGTGAACATCTGCATTGAAAAACCTCCTAATCAATTGGTTCTTCAAGTTGAATACACCACTAGCCAAGGGGAAACGTGAAAATAAGATGCATTTATGAAATGCATGATGGTTGTTGATAATCATACTTGAGAGAAGAAGAGCTGGACTTTTTTGGTTGTCTGGAGTTCCAGTTGGTGTGCATGTATCCTGATGCAAGTGGCCTGATTATCACTTGCCCAGATGAGGAACTTAATGGTAGACAAGCTCCGGGAGTTTAGTCTCTTTATGTTTTTTTTCGTTGCTATGAAATAGTCTCCTTGTGTGGCTCAAGTAGCTAATTAACATAAAATATACTTTAGACAACAAATAACCTCCATCTGTACAAATGTGTAGGCACCCTTGTAGAGATGCTGAAAAATTACTAACCAGTAGCAAACAGATGAAAACTTCACCACTACACAGAACTGAAACATGCCTCAAACCATATGATGAGAACACGTCTTTTAATGTGATAAGCATGAATGCTCCCCTGATCTTGAAACCATGATACCTCATTGTGTTATGTCCTATATAGCTTTAAGCTACCCTGAACTACGATCCGAATGTGGTTGATTTTGAGATGCGCATTGATGCTTTGTTCTGTCTTTGGTAATTTACTGTTTCTATTAATGAATAAACATATCAGCACCACTGGACACTGCTGAATCCCATCACCATTTTGCACCCTAATGCTTCTCTTGCAATTCTTCCTGTTACCATTTTCCACCTTAATGCCTCTCTTGCGATTCTTCCTGGTAATTTGATTGTGAAGGATTGTTATTTGTTTATTTTCCTTGATCTCTTACTTGAGTTATAACTTGAAATATGTAGCAACATTTATTTCTTATTATCAAAGGACACCCCTTTGAGATGCAATGTTATCCGTCTTAAGGTTAGGTTTTCCACACACTGTTAGATTGTGTTTGGCATATGTTTGGCATTTATTCTCGGATGGGTCAAATTAAAAATTTCAGACATTCCCTGTTCCCATTATTTGTAAGTGATTACTGTTTCTATCCACCATGCACATATTTGAACAGCATAGTGAATTATTGCCTATGGTAAGCATTACTTGCCCTTGGCGAATAAGGGTGTTACATTCTGGACTTATATTTCACATCACTGCTCTCTGTGAGTTAGGGAAATGAACCCACATTAATTTTTGACTGTAATCTGTCTGGTTTCAGGTTCCCTAAGCCTATTATTCTTTTGAAATATTCTCGTTCTTTTGCTACATTCCTATTAAAAAGTTGTAAAACCCGAGATTGTATTCTATGCCTGAAATATTCTTCTCCAATGCTAGCATGTCACCCCTCATGCTCTTCCTCCTCTTCCTTTCTAATTTCCCGTTCCCTCAAATTATGTTGCTAACATGGAACTGGCGGCTCCAATGCAGTGAAGTGGGCGAGTCGGATGACGAATTCGACAACGGAAGTGAAAGGAGTTGTTCTTGTGCAATAATGTAGTTGGCTTCTTACTATAAAAATGTCATATGGTCTCAACTTTTCTAAAAAGGCAATGCTGCATCGCTTGAATCACTACTAACAACAGCTCATTTGGATTCTCCATTGTTGAACTGATTTCTCTGGGAGATAGAAAAGCAGGTTTTTGAAGGGGGGGTTTGGTACCGGAACCGGAGCATTCGAAGGAGACGAAGTTGTGGCCATCCCTGTAGAAGACGACTGAGCAGCTGTGTCTATATAATATTCCTGGGGATTTCAATTTTGTTGCTCTTGGCTTCACTTGGTTTTTCTTTTTATTATTCTTGTTAAATAGAACTGCATTGTCCATTGGTTCATCGTAATTAATATGTATTTTTTTTCTTTTTTCTTTTTCTTTTTTTTTAAAAAAATTGGTCATTTGGGTTTTTAACAGATCTTATGGTATTTGTTCTTCTGGGACTATGTAGAGCGAATTTTGTAGACGTGACATCTTTTTTAAAGCTTTGGATGGTGTAATTTTATTTCAGAGTGGAAGAGTCTCCCAAGAGTCCATGGGAAAGCAAAAGAATTTCAGACGAAATGTTATAATTTAATTTTAAAGAAACTTTAAATGTAGAGTGAAAATTTCAAATCGTCTGATGGAAGTATTAAAATCTTAGTCGGCTTTTAAACCTTTTTTGTTTTGGGATATTTTGGACATGTTTGATTACTACTTTTTAAAACAGTTTTTGAAAACTTTTTTGTGATTTTTTTTTTTAAAAAAAGTAAAATTTAAAATATTTTTAAAAATGATTTGTATGTTATGTTATTTTTAATCATTTTATTTGTTTGTATAATTATTTTTTAAAATAGTCATAAAAATATATTTTTTATATTTTTTTGTTAAAAAATTATTTTCCAAAGTGGTTATCAAATATGCCATTTGATATCTCTCAATTTTTATAATCATTTTACATGTTTTTTTTAATATTTTATTTTACTCTTTTTTTAAAAAAGGATGTATTCATTTAGAAAAAGACGAAATATGACTCATTTTTTAATAAAACCTATTCCCCCGCCCCCCCCCCCCCCCCCCCCCCCCCCCCCCTTCCTTCTTCTAACACTTGCTGATATTTCCGTTAAGGGTCGGTTTGAATGGAGTATGGAAAAGTCAAAAGGTTTTGTTTAAGCTTAATAAAAACTTCTATGCATATTTGGCTAATTTGATTCAAAGAAGTTATGAGTGTAAACTACTTTAATATAAAAACCATGAAAATATTATTTTTTGTAAAAGCTTTATTTTAGTTCATATAACAAGTTCTTCCATGTTTACTAGTGTTTTTATAATATCATTGTCTTTTAAAAATAGTAAAGCCAAAAGCAAGAAGCGCTCCAAATCGAAACCTTATGCTCTATTTGATAACTATTTTTTAGAATAAAAAAACCAGAAAATATGTTTGACAATCACAAATTATGGTGTTTTTGTGGACCTTGCATTTTTGTTCGATACGTTCCCACTCGATGACGAAACTCGCTTTTTATTATTTGAAAATGATTATTAATTCAGAAAATGACTTGAAGTTGCCATTTATTTTTGTTTTATTTTTAAAGGGTAAACAAAATAAAAAAGAAAACCCTAAGTGTGACTCCTTATTTGGGAAAACAGGTCTATGAAAAACTGAGTTGGGTCTGGGGGTTAAGTTACTTATTGGGAAGGTACAATAAAGACTGTAAAACCAAGGTTTGGTTAATCTTGATTTTGATGATAACAAAACAAGGTTTAGAATTAATGATCATATTTCAAGTGTGATTAGGCAAGACAACTTCCAAAGTGGCAATCCAAAGACAAATCAAGCCAAGGAGAAATCATGAAGAAGAAGACCACCTCAAAGAGAAGTGTTTTTCAAGACCCAAGCTTCATAAGATCTCCTTGTAAGGTTGTTGGTGCACTAGGTTTTTTCATGCATTACATTCTTTACTTATGCACCAAAATCATCCAAGAATTAATTCATTTTAAATCCTTTTAAAATTAGATGATTTCATGTTTTCAATTAAAACCTTGTGTCAAATATTTTCCAAACTTGTTTTAAAGGTTTTAAATTGAAAAAGTTGTGTGTTAGCCAAAAATGGCTCAACCGGTTGAACCAGATGAACAGTAACCGGTTGACCCACAGCTCAACCGGTTGAGGTTATGAACAGTAACCGGTTGACCCCCAGCTCAACCAGTTGAGGGGTATGAACAGTAATCGGTCGACCGTTTGAAAAATGCAAAAATTTTCTCTTTCTTCCAGAACGGTTGTTCAACCGGTCAAGGTTGAACCTCGTCAGGTCGAGGTTCGGTCGAGGCCCAAGGGTCACCTGCCAAGCATTAAATGCTAACGGCTAGTCAACTGGTCGACCCCTATCTCGACCGGTCAAACCCCAAACGGCTAGTTTGGCTTTTTTCTTCTATAAAAAGGCTTCAATCTTCATTGTTTCAAGAGCTTAACCTTCCTAAATCATTCTTGAGTATATTTGAGCCTTAGAAGAGTATTTTTGAGTGCACCATTATTCCAAAACTTGTATATCTTTAGTGCACCATTCAATCCTAGTTTTTCTTGTATCTTTGAGCCTAAAGTTCTATTACTAGGATTTTGAGAGATCTTTATTTGTATATCTTTGTGAGGAAGTTTTCCAAGAGTGTGGTATCTCTTGAGAAGTGTAAAGGGTGCTTGGAGCCAAAAATCTAAGAGGGTGGATTGGAACCATAATCCAATTGTATTGCTTGAAGGCTTGGTTTGGAAGCCTTGAATTAGTGGAACCTCAAGCTTGGGATTGAAGCTAGAGGAGAGTGGATGTAGGCCGGGTTGCGCCGAACCACTATAAATCTTGTGTTTGCATTCTCTCTTCCCCACTCCTTTAATTTATATGCAATTGTTTTTATATTGTTTTCATATATACTTGCATATAATTATCTCTTACATTCACCTAGTTTAAATTTGCAAAAAGAGACCATCACCCTATTCACCCCCCCTCTAGGGTGATTACCACAGGTTGGATTAGCCTCAAATTCCTAACAAAGACTGTAACACCCCTCTAAGTCCCTAAAAACGGGTCTCTACTAAATAAGATGAAGTGAGTATGACAATTGATCGATTGAACATGGATATTTTCAAATGTATGAAAGCAAGACATGCATGATATCAAATAAATCAATAAACACTATCAGATACGAGGCGTACCTTAGTCACAAACTGAGCGTTATCATAAGAGATGAAGTTAGTGTACAAATACAGAATAATCGCATGCATGTCATAGAGTGAAGCAAGCCAATCAAGCATAATAGTCAATCAATCAACGAGAAAATCACATATGTTGAGTCCTACCAAAACCCAATCGATCTTACACGAGTTAGTATCTCGAATTCTATTATTCTAGAATTATGAAAATTGTCTCCGTGCTTATTAAAGTTGTGAAAAACGAGAAAATAATTAAGAACCAAATAAAAACACAAGATGTGTACTTGAATGAAAAATGGTAGCATGTTTATTAAAAATTAGGTTTTGGTGAATCAAGATTTTAATGAAGAAAAAAAAAATAAAGAAAGAAGAAAATAATGTCAATAATAATAATGACAAATAAATAAATAAACAAATAACATAAAATTAAATAAATAATTAATTAATTATATGAAAGATGAACGAATAAAAATAATTAAGTTAGGCGAATAAACAGATTTAATAAATGAATTTAAAATATTTAAAATCAATTGAAACTAAATTGAAAATTGAAATTTTAAGAACTAAATTGAAAAATAGGAATTTTAGAAATAATTTGAAATTGGGAGTCATGAAAATTGGAACTTGGAAAATTACTCGAGGATTAAAGTCTAGAAAATTAAATTTTCAAATTTGAAGTTTTAAAAATTAAATTTAAGAATTGGAAATTAGGAAGTTAAGTTTGAAAGTGGAAATTTTAAAATAATAATAATAATAATAATAATAATAATAATAATAATAATAATAATAATAATAATAATAATAATAATAATAATAAACAAATATGAAAATTGGAACTTCGGAATTTGAAAATTGAATTTAAGAATTGAAAATTTGAAGAATTATTTAGAGATGGAATTTTAAATAAATGAATAAGTGAATAAATAAATGAATGGAATAATAATAATAATGAAAATAATAATGATTAGATAAATAATTGCGAAAATTGGAATTTTGGAACTTAGAAATTGATTTTAGAGATTGGAAATTTGAAGAATTATTTAGAGATGAGATTTTGAATAAATGAACAAGTGAATAAATAAACGAATGAAATAATAATAATAACGAAAATAATAAAGATTGGATAAATACTTGTGAAAATTGGAATTTCGGAATTTGAAAATTGAATTTAGAAATTGGAAATTTGAAGAATTATTTAGAGATGGAATTTTAAATAAATGATTAAGTGAATAAATAAATGAATGGAATAATAATAATAACAAAAATAATAATGATTGGATAAATACTTGTGAAAATTGAAATTTTGGAATTTGGAAATTAATTTGGGGATATTAAAAAAGAAATAAGGGAACGATAAATAGAATGAATAAATAAAATAAGAAAATAGATAAAGAAAGTGCAGTGGTTGGCATTGCAAGCCTGAAGGTGGTCATGCAACATGTGGGCCTAGGACAATATATCAAAACGAAAGAAAGGTACCCTTGATTTAGGATTCATACTTGTCCATATTAGAATCCTTTCTTATGGAATGACCCATTGTGGAAGGCCCAGTCAACATTGATTATTTATGTGAGAAGCTCAGCCCCATTCATCATGGCCCAAGGAAAGTAATGCTGGAAGATCAATACTCTTTGCTTCTCGCCAAATCTTGTCATACCCCCTATGACATATAGAAGGCACATTGGAAGGAACATTTGCTCAAGCTCTATTACCTTGAGTGCCGACTCACCAATTAGGTTAGTGGGGAGGCTAAAGAGGATGCGCCAAAAGTCATGCACCTCATGGGCACGCTTGGAGACATATGCAAGCTCATTTGTCTCCATGAACCGCACTGGTGGCTGGTCATCCGGGGAAAAGTTTATGGATCCCATGAACTTCGCATAGGTAGCATCAAATGTGTTTGCGGGCATATCCCATGCATGACCCACTCTTGTAGATATGACACGTGGTCTGTCCAAGGGTATAGTCTGGCCTTTCGGGCTCTTCTTCATTCTTTCTAGAACATTTTCAAAAGCAAACTTCCTAGTAGTCTCGCCAAGAGCCACAATCAAATCTGCTCGGCACGGGTCCGTTAATGCGCTAATTGCCCAACCCATAGCAACAGCAACCTGTTGCCACCCATTAAGCCGAACTTGGGCGCCTCCAATCATCATCAACAGTTGCTCAACAAGAGAAAGAGAGAGAGAGAGAGAGAAAGAGAAGGTGGTGATATGGTTAGATGGAGAGTGGTGAATGGTGGAATGTACATGGAAAATAGGTATTGAAGGGTGTTTGATGGAGAAAGATGAGTGTGGTGGGCATTGCATGGGCATGAAAAATGATAGATATGAGGAGATTTAGGAAGGTGGTGGGATAAATTTTATGAGAAGGTTTGAGAGGGATGATAAGGGGATGTGTGCATGAGCTGCGTGTACGAGGATATGGGATAGGTGAATGGGGAATGAAGGGAAAGGGTGATGGATATGGTGATGAGGGAAAGTGGGTATGATGGGTATGATGATGTAGAGAGAATGAAGGCGTTGAGGATATGGGCATGGTGATGAATGCATGATTCGGGTGTATGAGTGTGAAATGGGTATGGTGGGTATCGATAATGGGTGCAAAGAGGTGGGCATGGTTGGTAAGAAAGATAAGAAGATGAATATGGTAATGGGTATGGCAAAGTGGTGAGTTTGAGTGGTAGCAAGTACATGAAGGGTGTGTAGTGAGGAAAGGTGAATATGGGATGAGTGAAGGATGACCATGTGCATGCGATGGGTATGAAAGCATGAACACGGGTAGTGAGAGAAAAATGGGTATGAAAGGTGGTCATGCTTGCATGGTTCCCATTCATGGGTGGAACTTCATGCATGGGGAGAAAAAGAAGGAAAATGAATGAGAAATGAGCTAGGTGGAGGGCATGAATGATGGAAGGGTGGTAAGGTGAGAAAGGTGGTGGGTATGAAAGCGGCCAAGTGTGGTCACGGGTAATGAGAGAAAGATGAGAAAGGTAGGTTTAGGAGGGTATGGGAAAAACGGAAATGCATGGGGTTATGGGTATGGTGTTGGTGGAATGGATAATGAACAGTGAGAGAGATGTTTGATAGGTATGAGAGGGTTTAGAGAGAAATGGGTTTACGGGTTTAGTAATGAGGTGGTAAAGTGGGATGAGTATATACATACATGTGGTGTGTATGGAAGATATGAAGCCAAGTAGGAAAATGCATGGGTATGAAAGAGTAGTGGGCATGAGGAGAGGAATAGATTGGGTGGTGGGATAAAAAAAAAACGGGAGATATGAGAATGAAGATGGGTGTAATGGTGGTGAGATGAAATGGGTTTGTAGGTGTAAGATGGAAACAATGGTGAGATAAGTGGGTAAATGGGAGTTAAAAAAAAAAGTAACATGCATGGGGGTATGAGATATGGGTATGAAGAAATAGAGAAATGGGGTTAGTGGGTTGGTTTGAAGGAATGGCAAGAATGAGTGGTAATGGACGTGGTGAGTATGAAAGGGGAATGGGTTTGATGGGTATGAACATTGATGAGGATGAGAATAGTATAATGGTTAGTAGGTGATAATGAGAGAAAATGGACATCTGAAGTGTAGAAATATGGGTACAGTGATGGGAGCATGATTCCTATATACATGAGTGAGAAATGGGTATGGTAGGCGCGAACAGTGATGAGGGCATAGGCATGTGGTAGATATGTTATCCGTCATGGGAATTGTGAAGTCTTTGTTGTATTGGATAAGTTAAAATTTTCTCCATGCATAGGAACCGTGAAGTCCCCGCCCTGCTCTACATCTAAACCCACATCATCAACACTTTTGCCACTAACTGTGCTGTGATTCTGGTAGCATCCATACATGGAAATCAATGACCCAAGCTCAAAATAAATTGTGACCAATGCAAAAGTCCGCTGAGTATAGAAATAAAATATACTCCCTCCATCCACAATGGCATTAAGGATTAGTAGTACCAAAAGAATAAAGAAAGCAAAGATCCAGAAAACCAGTAGCCAAATAGAGTGGATCTTGTTTTTTTTTTTTTTTTCTTTTGTACGTGGCCTCCAAACTTCATCCTTATAGAAAGCTCCTGTATGGTCTTTCTAGGATTCTCTATTTTCATATCGTAAACTGCAGAAACCTTCATATTTCCATATGAGAAATGAAGCAAAGATAGTGGACATCAAGATCCTTATGTTGCGAAGCAGGACTCTCCAGTTAACTTATCTGAGCTAGCCCCAATAACGTCAAACTCAGTGAATATAATACGGACAGAATTAGGGTGAGTAATGATGAGACTCGGATCTCTTTAAAATGGAACTCTCAGATGGTGAGATACAGACCGAGGCATTTCCACAACTGAACACACATGAGCAGAGGAATATGGAGAATAATATTGCTAAAGAAAATAGACCAAACATGAGAAACCCAAGGGATCATCATGCAAAGCCTCATTTCATGAGTGATGAATGGGCTGCAAGCTGGTAGGACGAAAATGGAAGTCCACAATATAATTATTAGACATCCAACCCAAAGAAGAATTCAACCATTTACAAGGGAAAAGAACAAGAGTATCAAAGAGAAACAAAACAGAGCATTATATGCAAATAATCATGTTCAGCCTAAGCAATCCTGTGGCCCTTGGCGTCTACAACAAACAACAAAACAATGCTCATCAATTAGCAAAGAAAGAAGTAGAAGATCAAGAAATGGAAATGTACCAAGCTCAAGGTGACTTTACCTGGCAATCCTCAGCACAACTTTCCTCTGCTTTTTTTCTTCACCAGCAAGCTTTCTCTCTCAAGCTAGCTTCACTCTCTGGTCTTCCTCAAACAGCTCTCCAAAATCTCTCCCTAACTAGCTGAAAAAATCCTTCCCCTAAAACTGAATACCTCATTTCTGTGGATGCCGAATACTTCCTTTGTCCACCATTTTCTTCTTTTCTTCCCCTAAAACTGAATACCTCCTTTCTATGGATGCTGAATACCTCCTTTGTCCACCCCTCTCTCATTTTCTTCCCCTCCCATGTTTCTGTCTTTTCCTGCAAGCCACTACCCGCTTCACCGCTCTTTGCTCCGGGAATATGTCATCCTCAACCACCACCATGGCCATGGTCACATCCCTCACCAAACGTCCCATGCTGCTTGTTTGTCTCCAGAAAGGGGTCCCCCCACTTCAAAAAAAAAAAAAAAAACAACTCTTCCGGGTGGTCCCAAAACAAAAGAAAAGCTATTGGTTTTTGAAGGGGTCTATAGTTTTCAAATAACATCTTTTAGTTGTTTTCATTTATTATTTTTAGAGTTGTTTTAAAAAATAATTATACAAATATGTATAATGATTAAAAATAAAACTTTAGATATAAAAATTATTTTTAATTTTTTTTTTAAATATTAAAAACAGGTTAGAACTATTTCAGGTATTCAAACAAATTTTTGTTTTATAAAACATTGTAGAATAGTTTTCAAAATCTGTTCTTAAAAACTATTTTTCAGAACTGTTTTAATAAACAATTATTAACAAGACCTTAATCTCTTCTATTAATTTTTTTTTTTTAATCAATTTCTCAATCATATATGTTATATTGGCTCATAGTTATATTTAACAAAAAGAAAAAATTAATGGTCAATAATTGTTTTTACCCTCATTTTTATCATCTTGTTAGGTCTCTAATCGAGATTGAATGCTAAGAATTTTTAAAATTTGATAAGGAAAATTATTAATCATCTCATCACTTTTACCATAATTTTTATCGTATTATTAATTTTATATTTAATAAGTGAAAACCATCATTATTTTATTAAATCAGATAAGTGATAAAAATTACTATAAAACTATTAGTTGATATAACACCATGAAAATGTA
Organism: Vitis riparia; assembly: GCF_004353265.1. Lineage (NCBI taxonomy): Eukaryota > Viridiplantae > Streptophyta > Magnoliopsida > Vitales > Vitaceae > Vitis > Vitis riparia. Next base: position 23,692,449 of record NC_048448.1, read on the forward strand.
TCAAATTTTGGTATTTCATTCCTATGATTGCATATGAGTTGGTCGTACCATCTCCTTTATCATAAATTTTACCATATTGTAAGGTATTAGTAGGTCATTGCACACCAATAAATTTTTAAATTTGACAAATATCGATTATTTTTTATTCAATCTAATCATCATTTATTGTAGAAGTAAGAAAAAAAATTTACAAAAATTCTTTTCTAAATTTAAATAAAAATATCAAAATAATTTTAAAAGAAAACCCATAGTATATAACTATGCTTATTAAGATAACTCCAAAAACGTAAAAAGGGATGAGATCAAAAATTATTTTAGAATTAAATATAAACTATTTAAAAAAAGAAAAAGAAAATAAGACTTCATTTGACAACTGCTTTTGAAAATAATTTAATATTTAAAAAAATGTTTAATAGTAAAAAAAACTGTTTTCTATTTTATGTTATTTAAAACAGAAAATAAAATATTTTTATAAAATATTTTTTAATTGTTTTTGTTTGTTTTATAATGGTTGTTTTAAAAATAATTATATAAAATAAAAATGATTAAAACTAAAATACTTGATATAAAAATTATTTTAAAATAGATTAAAAATATTTTAAGTCTTTAAATTTTATCTCATGAAATATTATAAAATAGTTTTTAAAAACCGTTTAAAAAAATTATTTTTTAAAAATATTTTCGAAAATTGTTAGCAAAAGAGAGCTAATTATTTTGGTCCAAAACTTGGAAAATTAATCATTCTCAAGCTTCAAACCAAAGCAATAAACACAATGGAGGAAAAGAGGGAGGCATCTGACCTTATTTCAATTCAAGCAGACTAGGATTTTTCCTACTCGGTTCTCTTTTAATTCACGGAATACCAAATTCTGGACAGTGTGATACACACACTCCAAAGGCGCTTGAACACCAAACTTATGGAAAAGAAACTTCCAACTGTGCCTTCTGAGAGCCATCACCCCTGTTGAAAACATGGCCACATCTCATCCACACACACATTCTCCAATTCTGATAACACGAACCACCCACAGGCTACAATCCACTTCATTTTGCTCTTCTCGTTCTCTCTCTTTCTGGATTCTATCCATAAGCAAATCAGAAAAAAGCCCAGAAAAAAAAAAAAAATCCAAAAAGATGAGTGTGGCATCTTCAATTCCATGCATCAAAATCCCAACTACTTCTTCTTCTTCATCTTCTTCATCATCTTCTTCTTATTATAGATTCTCTGCCACCAAGCCTGCTATATTCACCATAAGGAGCTCCCAAACTGAAGGCCCACTCAGGAGACCTGTGGCTCCCCTTAGAGAACCTGCCCCTTCTCCTCTTCCTCCTAAACCCATCCCCCCTTCTCCCTCTCCTTCTTCTGCTTCTCCTCCTCCATCACCCCCACCCCCACCATCTGCCTCTGTGGACAAGAATGTGGTCACTCTGGAGTTTCAGAGGCAGGTAGCTAAGGAGCTTCAGGATTATTTCAAGCAGAGGAAGCTTGAGGAGGCCAATCAGGGTCCTTTCTTTGGCTTCATTGGCAAGAATGAGATTTCCAATGGAAGGTATATGATGTTTTTCTTTCTCTATTTTGTCAGATTTTGAAGTTTTTCAGCTTTGGGTTTCAAGAATTTGGCCAATTTGACTGACCCATATGAGTATAATGCTTGTCAATGTTTTCATGAAACCCTAAAACCATTGGAAAAAAAATGGTGAATTGCAAACAACTAACCATTCTTTTTCAATTATACTATCGGATTTCCAAAGATTGATTTTAATTGTCAAAATTTGAACAATTTGAATGATCACTATGAGTATATAATCCTTTTGACTAAACCCTTAAAACCATTTGAAAAGACTGGTTACTTGGGAACAATTGGAGAATGCAAGAAAAAGGGGAGATGATCACTTGGGTTTGGGGGTGATTGGCTGCAAAATATTACCATGAACCACTGGAAATTACTTGTGAGGATGATTGGCATCCATTAAGTTAAAATTGAAGATACTAACAAGAAGTTGCAGTGAACTTTAGGCTTCAGTCAACAATAAGGAATGAATCCAAATGACTATAGTTGGAAAAACAATTCAAAAAAGGCATATACCCTTCTTGTTTATCAATGGGTAGAACTGAATCCAGGGCCTCTGCGCCATAGCGGTCACATGTTACTGGTCAAGACACTTGTGTGAATTGCTCTCCCCCTTGATCTGACCCTTTTCCTACCATCGAGTCCCTTGTTTTACTAGATATTAATGCTATCTTTTTGGTCATTATTATTAGATAGTCATGCTGTCCTCTGATCAGGTACTCCAAACAAGTAAGCTGACCACACATCGTGTCATGCTCCTTTTGTGTTCTATTCCTCCATGTGTGATTTCGAGCACTGATTTGAACTGCTGTTTGTAGCAAATATGCTATTTCTTATTTAAATAGCATGTTAGGCCTTTTTCATTCCTTATACTAGATGATATTTAAATATGCTATTTCTTATTTAGAAGCTTGTAAGGCTCTGGTCTTCTTTTGACAAAACATTGAGTCTATTGTGATATGTCAGAACATGGAATCAGGCTGTGATGGTTATGGGTTATCAAGAATTTGAGCAGTTTCAATGCCAAAATGGTTTATAATACACGAAAAGATCCAATAACCATTGAATGTGAACTTTTGCATTGAAAAGTCCGAATTCAGAAAATTATGGTTTCCTTGCCCAAATTTTCAAATATCAAGCATGACAATGATTTATCTTCCTCTCATCGGATCTTTATTGGCCACCCGTCTTTATCTAGAGCCATCTTTAGATATTTGGCAATGATGTTTTTTCTTACAGCCCCCATCTGCATCTTTTTTGGCATACTCTTGTTCTTTTCGTGCCTTAAAATGTAAATCAAATTACTCCTCCATATTGGTGCTTTTGTCAATTTCATTGCACTCAGCTGTACCATATTATATGACTTCCCTTATGTCCTTAACTCATTGCACTAGCTACATCAGCAGTAGAGTTTTAAGTCAGTATCTGGCTTTATTGACTCAACCATAGAAAGAAATATAGTGAAATATGAGCAGGCTTCCTTCTTACAAAACTCATTTCTTTTCCAACTCTTGCTTCATGAAATTACTGCAACTGTGTTTGGCCTCCAATAAACTAACGTCTCTTCCAATTTAAAGACACTAATCAGAGGTCATACGGAGCATTCCCATCCCGTTGTCAATGAGCTAGGATCCATAGAATCTTCTTGTTTCAGCCAAGCCTCACCCATTTAGGGCACACTAAACCTCTGTTTGGATCTTGGGAAGTACTGGGGCAAGGAAAAAAGTTAGAAAGCAATCATAAAAATTTCTTGTTTGGCCGTGGAAAGTATAAAAAGAAGGTGAAATGTGATGAAGATTAGTTAAAAACTTAATACATTTTCAAAGTCTTCATTCCATGTACAGAAAGGAAAAAAGATTGAGAAAGATTGGAAATTTTTTTTCTTTTATGGAGTTCAAACACTTTTCCTGTTCTCCAGCTCTACTTTTTTTCTTGTTCCTTGTTTTCTTCCTTTCCTTTTTCCTTTCTCTCATGCTTTCCATGATCCAAACAGAGTTTAAAAGACGCAAAGTGGGGGATGTAAGCTTTGCCATGGAGTTATATCTGACATAGCCTCTCAAAAGCAAATTTCTGAGGCAATATACATTACATTTTAACATTATGATCAGTTCTTGGCTAATTTCTCGCTGGCTGCCAATATCTTCTTTTTATTTCCCCTTCATTATTGTCTTCATTAATCCTTCAACGGTTTTCAATACAAGGTTTCCTTCACTGATACAGAAACTAAGTAGACTGCTTGGTGGTTACAAATGGCAAAGTATTAAAATGATGGTCTTAGTTCTTCATTTTGTAAATTTGATAGAAATTTTTTCTTACCAGAGATTAAGAAAGAACATTCCCCCAAAAGCAATGGAGCAAATGGCTTCTTATATAGATCCTTTATAAACATTATTATGTTGGCCTATATTAATGTATTTCTTCATCAGCCAATCTAGCTTCTTACTTGGGTCTGTCTCTGTCTGGGACATTAATCAGATGGGCAATGTTCGGTTTTGCTGTTGGGATGCTAACAGAGTACGCAACAGGCTCAGACTTTGTTGATCAAGTAAAGATCCTTCTCTCCAATTTTGGGATAATAGATCTGGAATGACCCATCTACTGGATCTTCAATGTCATCAATACTTCCTCATTGTTGTAATCTCTGTAACCGCATCAAATGTTTCATCAGCAACTTCTTTTGGGTAAATTTGTTAAATATTTGTTTGCTTGATTCACTCCTTTGCTATAAGCTGTATACTTGAATTGAAAAATACAAGTTCCTTCATTTTGCTTTACACTTGGATCAAGAGCCATCAACAATGATCTCTGCTTCCTTCTACTATTTCTTGGTTTTGTTAGAAATTATCATACACCTTGGCATTCATGGTTAGGGCAAGACAAAGGTATTAGCCTCAGAATGAAACAAGCAATGCAATCTGTGACACGTTCTTTCAAATTATAGGCAGTAATAATAGCTACGTTTGTGTCATTTCAACAATGCATACACAAGTGTAGCAAAAAACAGGGCAGAAATGATATGCAATCCCCTTTGCAGATACAACATCCTTGCCTCTAGTCTTTCCACCCGAGCTTCAATCCCTGCTATCTGTGCTCGCAGCATGGCAACCCGAACTTCCACCCTCATCTCATCATGCTCCAGCTGATTACCAGTATTCAGGGAGTGGTCTTCATCCTCTTCATCCCAAGTTCGAAGACGACACATTATAACTTGACTGTCTGCAATTACAGAGATCAAGATTTCACCAAGTTGTGATTAAACACCTCAACATGATTGTTGTAGAATATGCTAATGCTAGACTCCCCATCCAGTTTCTTTTGAAACAACCACCACAGCTCAAAAACCTTGAGTCTGCCCTGATGCATAGGAAGCCAAATTTATGGCATATCACCAGATTAGGACAGGAAAACAAGGAATTCTTTGCTTGAATACTAAATATTAATGGCATCATTTCTCAGCATTTCTTTAAATTAATACAAGTAATTAAAAAGCAGAAATCTTGAATTGGAATCTTTGAAACAACTGACATCATTCCATCTTTCTTCTCCCAGAAACTGGAAGAAAATAGAATGTAACTCAACCAGGCAAACATTTCATCAATGCCCATTTGAAATTGATTGTCCAAACACAAAATTCAGGGAAAACCAATAAAGAAACACCAAATTCCAATGTGGGAACAGTTATGCTAGTTGGAATCGTGTGGGTATTTGGATATTTGATAAACCCTAAACAAATAAAGAAAAAGAAAAAGAGTTAGACGCAGAAATCATACATAAGAATGGAGATTTAAAGCATAAAATAGGTAGAGAGAGGCAAGAGTGAAACCTATTGCAGACCAGCAACCTCCAATGACATTGGCCTTCTTAGATTTTTATTTTTTAACGTTTGTTTCGAGAGAAAGGGGGAGAAAAATCACAGAACCTGATTGGGAGGAGAGGCTGGCTGGGCAGTTGATTGAAGAGAGAAATGTCACGTGCTCTGGCAGGTGACAAAATATGTGACGTGCTCATATCTGATTGGGCAAACAATCGTCACCGCGACTTCCGTAGTCTATTTCAAGAAAAAAAAAATGGCTGAAGGATATGTCAAATCAGATCCACTGACGACACGTGTACTATTATATATTTATTAATAATATACTTAGTTTATTTTTTAAAAAAATTATAAAATTAATATCAGATGGCTGATAACTTGTTAACTTCGTTTTGTTAGAAGGTGGCAAGGAATGTTGAGAATCCCTCCACAATATGTTAGAGAGATAGGCAAAATGATTATTAGTTTTTTTTTATATAAATATTATGGATAAATAATTGTCAACATTTCTTTTGTACTTAAAGGTATTTGTGACCACATTCCGTGAAAAAGAAAGAGTGAATTTCGTGTTGCTTTGTTGTAACAAATTTTAGCAAGGCGATTGTAAATGACAAATAATGTAATAATATGAAGAATAAATAAATGAAAAAGACGAGGTAAGAGTGAGATTGTAAACAATGATTTTATAATAGTTCAACACAATTGAGTCTATATTCATTCTCATCTCACTTCAACTTCAAACTCGAGGTTCCACTATACCAAGGATCTTTCAAATTAAGATGAGGTAAGAGATATTGCAAACAATTTATTTATAGTAGTTTGACACAATTGAGTTTATGTTCATTCTCTTTTCATTTAATTCCAAACTTAAGGTTCCACTATACCAAAGATATTTCAAATTAAGGAATCTTTCAATCTTGACAGTTAGACTAACCAACTTTAATAGGTCCTTACAATTTTTCTCAAGTAATCACTCACACTTGAAAGCATCACCTAAGTGATATCTCGTACTTGGCCAACTATCAAGTGGTCCCATATTTGAATACTTCCCTCAAGTGATATTCCATACTTGATAAAACTCTAAGAGTACTTCACACTTGAACCTTACAAGGTTTATGAGATATTCATATTGATAAGATCCTAGTTACAATTTTTGGCTTACAGGATACAACTAAAACTATGATTAGAGATGTACTAAATGAAAAAACAAGTTTAAGAATGTTGCATTAAAAATATCTTTAAAGGCTCAAAGGATTTTTCAACAAATGTTTGGCACCATTTCATCTACAATAGATGAGGTTATGAGTCTTTATGTTAGGATTCTAACTATACCAACCTAAGGTAATCATCCGAGAGAAAGAGAAAAGGAAGGTGAATAGAGTGATGGTCACTTTTTTGGCAAATTTAAACTTAAGAATGCATGTGACAAATATGTACAATGCAAGAGATGTTAGGCAAGAATGTTCATAAAGTGACTTGGATGTATTAGGAGTTGCATGAAAGATATAAGTGATAAGTTCCTTATAAGTAAATGATTTGTTCATAGTCGTTTTGTGGACTTAAGTAATCCATATGAGGTTGTAATGCACCACCTTGTAATTAGAGGGATAACCAGTCTTAGCCATCAAGATGGGGTTTTCATGGTGAGTGCACTAATTCATACAGTTACACATTGGACATAACCTATAATGAATTTGTTGGGATTAAGCCCCTAAAAGTAAAATATAATGTAACAAAATTATATTTCATTGTCCCCTTGCTATCCTTTTTATACATTAATATTGATTTGAGCATTCAACCCATATTACTTATATTGTACATGACTTGGATAAATTAAGAGTTGCATAGAAGATACAAGTAATAGGTTTTTTGCAAGATGATAAGTTCTTCACAATTGGTTTATGGGTTTGGGCAATCCAGTAGAGATTGTAACGCATTACCTCTTAATTAGAGGGATGGTTTGTCTTGGCCATCAGGATAAGGTTTTCATGATGAGTGCACTTATGCGTATGATTACACATTGGACAAGATCTATAATGAATCATGATGTAAGGCTACAAGATAGTCATGATTCACTAAGATACTATGTCACATGGATTTTCAACTTTGAGAGAATATTAAGTTTGTGCTAAAATCAACAGGAGGATTTGGCTTATGAGTGAGATACTAATGTAATCATATATCTTTATGGATTGAGTCACTATTGATGAAGGTTGGTGGTAACAGGTATTCTTAATAAAGACATCAAGATATCTCACGGGATTGAGATAATGTGTTCCCTTGACTGATCCAAAGGACATGTGATCATGAAATCTATGGTCATAGTAATTCCTTTAGTGGAATTTGACATATACTCCTTAGAGCTAGAGTATGTTAGTTGATCATATAATAGAAAGATTTGTAACTCAAGGATTGGAAAAGTAATCTTGATGGGCTGATAGCAATATCTTGTTAGATCATGAACATCGGTTCATGTGGAGTTTGCATGTAATGAATAGTAAGTCACAAATTCAAGTTTTGTCTTGTTGTACTTTTATAGGATATTGGAGTGCAATTAACTCTTTTTAGTGGATTGTTAAGTCAACTTCAGAATCAAATTATGAGGGAGCCAACATTTTCTTATGGGTCTTAGTAGTTCTCGCTCGAGTTTGTAGTTCATGGTGATACAAGTTTTAAGGGTATTTAAGGTATGTAATTTATGAGTGTGCATACAAGCATTTTGGTAAAAACATAAGGTTGCACTAGATCTTATGAATTAAAATTTTAAAACGAGCTTTAATTACTTAATTAGGATCCAAGTGGGCTGGATTAGGTGACATAAGCCCAATTTTAGCTCAAGTTACTTAAGCCCACAAGGAAGCTTATATAACCCCCCTTAGGGGTTAGGGCTTTAGTCTTTCTATTCATTTTTTTTGAAATTTTAGAGAACGGGGAACAAACAATAAGCTTATCTTATCTTGTGCCAAGCATCCATGGAAGGAGAGATTAGGTAAAAAAAAACATTGGATAGATGAGTTTTTTAATGTCTATGACATCTCATTTGGATTCGATTTGATTAGGGAGCATTCAAATCTTAGGTTTGAGCTTTCTATCTTTACATCTTTACTTTATAATGGTTTTTTGATGCCATATGTTTCCATTACGATAAATCTAGAGAACCTTAGGGATAGTTGCATACACCTTACATGATCCAATGCTAGGAAATGAAACAATTTGAGATTCCCAATGGAGTCATAACATAAAGCTATCGAGTTGTCATGACTTCACTAAGATACTATACTGTATTGTTTCTTAACCTTGAGAGAATATTAAACTTACACCAAAGTTAGTAGTGGCTTTGACCTATGAGTGAAATCCTAAAGTGATCATATATTCCCTATGAATTGAGTCACGATTGATGAAAACCAGTAACAATAGTATTTTTAATAAAGACGCAATGATATTTCATGGATTTTGAGATAGTGTATCTATTTGGATGATCGTAAAGATGTATGATCATGAAATTTGTGGCACCATAATAATTCTTTTAATGGAATATGACATGTGTTCTTTGTAAGCTAGAATATACTATTTGATCACATAATGGGAGGGTTTGTAACTCAAGAATGGTATAGGTAATCTTAAGAGACTAATAACTTTTACCTTATTACATTATAGACACTAGTTCATGGGAAAACTATATATAGTGGATAGTAGGTCACAGATATAAGCACTTAGTGTCTTGTTGTAATATACATAAGGTACTAGAATGTAGTTGACTTAATACAGAGAGTTGATTAATTGGATTCTAAGGGAGTCAGTACTACCCTATAGGTCATGGTAGTCCTCGATTAATTGCATATACTTTGATGGCATGGTCTATGAGGGTTGTATTGGTTCTTGGTTCACTTATGTTCATCAAGGTGTTTCAATAATTACACAAGGTTACATAGGAGTTAGTGAACAATATCTTTCAACTGAGTTAATTGACTAATCAGAGTCTAATTGAAATCAATTGGGACCCTTTTGGGCTAGATTAAGTAATCCAAACCCAAGGTGGGCTTAGATCACTTGAGCCTAGTAGGAAACCTATAAATACCCCCTTAGGGGCTAGTGCTTTGAACTTTTGTCATTATTTCCCTTCAATCTAGAGAGAAAACCTTAGTCTCTAACCCAAGGTTTCTACCATCTTAGTGCCTAGTCTCAAGGATGAGTTATCGGGTCAAAGACTATTGTGTTTACAAGATCTACGGTTTTTGAGTATTTTATACCAATAGGAATCGATTTGGAAACATCCATATCACAAGTACAATACTAATCTCTAAGCCTATGTCTTATTATTGGTTTGTAAATACCATGTTTTTATTTTTCTTAGATCTAGATAGCCTATGGTCGATTGTGGATGAAAGATGAAGATATTACACTCGTTGAAGCACTTAAAGAGTTGTGCAACTCTGGATATAAATGAGATAATGGTATATTTAAATCGGGTTATAAAATTATTTTAAAAAAGATAATGATAATTTCTTATCCTAGATCTATTATCAAAGTTGTCTCACATATTGAGTCAAAAATTAAAACATGGAAAAAACAATATAACATCATTGTTGATATGCTTGACCAAAGTGGGTTTGGGTGAACGAATCACAAAAATGTGTGGAAGCATATGAGGATGACATATGGGAATCATATTTGTAGGAAATTATTTTATGTGTTTGTTTACTTTCTTGTTTATATGTTAATTTATATACCTATTCATTATCATCATATGAATAATATTAATTTGGTATGCTTGTAGAGAAATCCTAAAGTTAAAGAAATGAGAAACAAGTTATTTCCTTATTATGATGAGTTTGCATTAATATTTGGAAAAGATCGTGCAATTGGAAAACGAGCTCATATAACAACAAATGTTGTTAAGGAATTAGATGTTGAAGAAGCCAACAACTACAATTAGATGAAACTAATACTTCAACATCAAATATAACAACACCATGTGTAAGAAAAAAAAAGTAATTGTAGTGATAGTTTGACTTTAGGATTATGTCAATTAATATGATGTTAGAAACATAATAACCATGCTAGTAAGAGGGATTGGATATGAGCGTAATTTGTCTAAGCAAAGAGGAAAGGTTAATGTAGAGCTTATGAAAATGACTCATCTTTTTATTAGGGATTGGATGAAAGTGGTAAAATTGATTATGCATGAGAAGGAGAATATTAGCCTATTTTTTAGCTATGTAGATGAGAAATTATGTTTTTCAATGTCTATTTTGTGAGTGTTTAGCTAGGTTGGAAATTCCGAACAAAATTCCTAAGTGTCTCCTAACTTGGTTTTCCAATTCTTTTCGGACTACTTGACCTTGAAGATTAAAACTTTACTAAGAGGTCGAGGTTTGTAGCCGAGTGTGTGTTGAATGAAGTGAATCAATCCTGTTTTTAATCTTTAAAAGAGTTAAGAAAGCTGGGATAAATATTTTTTTTCTAAAAGGCTTTTGTTCCCCTGTTTCTAGATCGATCCATGTGTAGGGGCAGATTGATCCAACTTACACTTTTTTTTATGAAATCTCATCAATTGGATCAAGGCCTTCTTTCATTTAAAGAACCCAAAATTTGCTTCCTATGTTATAGGAAGAGAGAGACACAACCACAACCATCCCTTTTGATTCTCTTCTCTTCTCCTATTCTAGGGTGTTTGGTTGCCAAGAAAATCCAACTTTCCTATTGTTTTCCAAATTGTTTTACATGGATTTTCTTAAGGAAAAAATGGGTTGATTCTTTATTCATTCATATCTCAATTTCTAATCTATTTGGGTTTGGGTAAAAACTCAATTTCTTCTTATGTGGATTGAAGAAGAGGTCGAGATTGAGTTTGGTGTGGACTCCAAGTGTGTTTCAGAAAAATATGAGAACCTGAAAGTGGAAAGTACTAGTCAAGTTGTTTGACATGGATTGGTAGGCTTGAGCTAGGTAAAACCTTGTATTCAGTTTTTTTTTTTTTTTTTTCATAGTGAATGTTTTCGATTGGTTGTAGGCCTGTGGTTTTTTTATCTCTTCGGAGGTTTTCCACGTTAAAATTTGGTGTCATTGTCTATTTCTCTCATTCTCTACTTTTTATTTATTTTCAGTTTTTGATATAATTGGTTACTTAGCCATATGTGATGAATGAAAGATATATGAGCTAAATAAGTGTGATTATCCATGAAATATCTTTAATAATTTTTTTTGTTCATTTTGGTTAATGATATCTCATAGTAAATTGAAATGAGTTAAGGAGATAATTATTCTTTTGACTTAATTTTGAGGAATGTTGAAACATTTGCATGTGAATTGCATTTATAAATTGTTGAAAAAGTGTTGGTGCATACATACTTACTTGTGGATTTTATCCTTTGTTGAAAAGTTGTTGATAAGAGACTTTGTTGACATTGAGTAATTCTAAGGTTAAGTCATCTTTATTGGGATTTATTTATTTTATATTTTTATAATACTTCAACAACACCTATTCCCAGCCCCCTCCCCTTTTAGGTGTAGTCCATTATTGAGATTCACCTTTCATGTTTAAATATATATATTTTTTGGGTTTTGAAATTAAAAATTAATAATAATTTTTATATAAGATATATTCCTTAGAGGTTTACATTGAAAAAGTAAAGGTTTTAAAAACTATTTAAAGAAAAAAAAAGTATCAACTAAGTCAAATTTTGAAACTTTTGAAAATGATTTTTAAAGACATAAAACAAATCTATAGTTTTTGTGTTAGAGGTTATACTTTTTATATAAAATTTATTACTATTTTTTATTTTTAAAAACAAAAAACATGAGGTGCATACAAACAAGTACATAATATATCATTTTTTTTCTAAGACATTTTTTTTTGTGAGATAGTTTTTTAATAGAAAAAGTAAATTTGTTTTACTTTTATCTTCAATATTAAATTAACTTAGGTGCTGTTTATTTTATTTTATTTTATTTTTTGTTTTTAATCAAAATAGATTTTAATTTAACTTAAATCTAAATAGTTCTTAATAATTTTAAGTATTAAATTATTATTTTTCATTTTACTTAAATTTTAAAAAAACTTATTGACTTTTGAAAATGGTTTTTAAAAATAGTTCTCAAAACTTTGAAAATAGTTCTAAAATGTTTTTCAGAATAAAAACCGCTTTTCACTTAGCATACCTTTTCTATGTTTTTAAAAAATTATTAAAAATAATATATATAGGCTTATTTTTAATATTTTCTATATTTATATAAATATTTTTAAAAATAGTCTTAAAAAATATATGAAAACAACTGAAAATAATTAAAATACATTTTCAAAAAATACCATATTTTCATAATAATTTTAAAAATATGCTTTGGAAACAATTGATAACCTAACATGTTTTCATGTTTTTGTCAAAATATAGCCTAAGTCATTTTTAAAATTATGTGTTTTTTTAACTTATAATTTTTAAGATAATTTTATCTTAATAAAAAATAATAATAGTTCAATCTTAAATTATGAAGCAATTTATTCTAAGACTTAAAGAACCAAACAATCCCTTATCTAAAATTAAAAAACAAACAACCCATTAGATCTTTTAACCAAATAGAATCAACTAAAAAACATGATATTGATATGACACATGGTATAAAGAGATTACATCATTTGAAAAAGTTGTTCATAGCAGCAATGGGAGGAATCAAATCAAAGCATATCCCTATCTGATTTAACTTCTATGTAGAAGGAGAAAAACAACCTTTCACATATATGCTATGTAATTTAAAAATTTTTATATAAAGAAAGAAAACAAAATAAATAAATAAATAAAGGGATGGATGCATTTTTAAAGTGCATTTGCCATGTTTCTACTTGAAGTTTTTGTACTCGAAGAATTTTTTGTTGGATATTTTGGTAATTATGGGCTTACATTTTAACACCTTGTACATTAAGTTATCTTATATTTAGACCTAATTAAATGTGATAAATTAAGTTAATGATGAGCCAATAAAAAAATAATAATAATAAGGGTTATAAATGGGTTATGGTTCCTAGTTTAAACGAGAGGAGATAGAAAAATTGCTAATTATTCACATCCCATTAGTGAGTGATTTCAGGGTTGCAATACTCGTTTTAGGCATGAAAGACAAAACCGAAGTACATAATTTCAATGGATTCGGGTATGTTTTCCGATATTATTATCCTATAGATTTAACATGAAATTCTGGCATATATATTGTTTAGTTGTTAGATTCTATAATCATTCTGTATGATTTGTGATTTCTCTAACAAGTGGTATCAGAGACACTCTTGTTAAATCTATTAGGTTTTAATTAAAGTTGTTTGGATTAAGTTGTTATTATTGTTATTTTAATATGATTTTCATTTATTCATGCACCTTTTTTTGTGTGTGTTTGGTTGTAAGTTGTATATTTTTCGAGATAAAATATAAGTGTTTTTTTTATTTATAGAATTTGGGGATAAAGATGAAATGGTTGGGTGATAATGACTTATTTTTTTCGTCATTTAATAAGGTTACTTGAACATTGGGCTTAAGTCTTTTAATCTATAAGGTCATTTGGACATTGGACCTAAGTCTTTTGATAAGATCATTTGGACATTGGGCCCGAGTCTTTTAATAAGGTCATTTGGACATTGGCCTAAGTCATTATATTGGGTCATTTGGATTGTTGGACCCAAGTTCATTTCAGTTGGGTCAAGTAATGGGTAGGGTTAGACCTTTGACTAACCCATTTGACCGATCTAGTTGGACTTTTGACTTATCCGTTTGACCTACCTAGTTGGATATTTGATTGACCCGTTTGACCGACCTAGTTGGACCTTTAAACAACCCATTTGACCAATCTACCAAAAATGTAAGTATCAATCTAACAAAAATATAAGCAATTGGAAGAAATTATTTATGAAAATTATTTAGGAATTTGTTACAATTACGTCATTGAACTACGAAATGTAAATTGAAAATAAGACACTTTCATGTGTGGTTCTATTTTCACAGGTAAGGTATCCTCCTCAACTATATGAATTGGTTTCTCCACTACTTCTGGTAGGAGCAACAGTTTTGATTTCATGTTGGAACTACTCACATTGGAGTATGGTGTAGTAACTCCTATTTGAGATAGTTTCGATAACACATCAGCCTCAAACTTAACTTGACATTCTTGAGTTGCTTTTAAAATATCCCTCACAACACGTTTTGACATACGATTGAAATATTGTTGAGGCGTGTAGTGCTTCCTTTTAGCCCGAACACGACCAGTATACTCGAGAGTACCTAGTGCTTGAGCAAGTATGTCATTGCTCCCACTATAGCTTATGCCACTCTCTTGAAACTCTTTCACCTATTCATGCTAAAACAAGATGAAGTTATGAAGTTGACTTTAAAATAGGTAAAACCAAATAAGTTGTTTAAAGATGTGATTTTTGGGTACAAAATGTCTACTTACTATCTTTTCCACTATTGGTATGACCACATCATCATAGCTACCATTTTTTTTTTTTACATTGCTTTCTTTTAAAGTAAACTCCTATCAATGCTTTCTGTGGAGCCAACTTCAATCATATAATAGAAATGGAAAATTAAAGATAGTTATTAGATGACACTTGTTTTTTTTTTTTTTTTTGTCAAAAAATAAACAATTAAGAAACCCATATAAACTATTCTTTCATTACTTATACAATTGTATAAAATTAAACCACAATAAGAACTAATAAAAACTTACCATCTCTTTTTCAAGTCCAACAAACTTTTTTCTACTTAGATGATGATTATATATATGCTTCTTCCTTATTTGTTTTTGTACTTCCTATATTCCTACAAATTAAATGGATGATTAGTATATATATGTGGATGCATGTAGTATGTTTAATGTTAATTGTATTTGTACCTGAAATTTTTTGGACAACCTATTTTTCACAAAAATATTCCAATCTTCATCATTGATAAAATGATATTCAGCTGGTGGTTTCTTAAGAAACTCTGGCTCATCTTTGAAAGGAAGAATATGTTTCACAGTCAACATGTTCTTAAAAAATCGGAAACATTTTCCCAATGTAAGCATACAATTCCTTCTACTTTCTTGTCTAATGTAAAAGCAATCTACAAATTACAAAGTCATTAGTACCTTCAAATTTTAAAGAAATATAGAGATTGTAGAAAACTCATTTATGTTAAAAAATAAAATAAAATAAAGTTACCTCAATAGAGTCCCACAACTTGTCCTTCAATTGTTCAAGGACATCTTGCCATGTGTTATATCTAATTGGCACCCTCGTACGTGCCAATACACCTAAGTAGCTTGTTAGGTGCACAGAAAGTATACGTATGGCCCATGATTTCCAAATCAAGTCACACCAGACTATGTCATAGCCTTGGGTCAAATTTTAGGCCTTGGTATCAAACTAAGCTGGGGAATAACTTGTAGAATTCAGGTACTTAATAAAATTTAAACAAAATTTAAAATAATGCCTCCATTATATTCTTCTAACCACCCAAAGTAAAAATGACATTATAATTAAAATATGTTGGCTTGTATAAGGAAAAATAGTGTACCTTCCCTAGTCTATCTTTGTCTCAAGTCTTGCATCACACACTTCTCGTAGTCCAATGTAGGTCATTGTCCCTTAAAAGATGAATATGCAAAACAAATAATAAATAAATAAATAAAATAAATCTATTAGTAAATAATTCATTTAATAATTATGATGTGTGGTTATTAAAAAAATATTTCTTATTTTAATATTTTGTGATTACAATTGCACTAAAATTGATGTAGTAGTAGCAAATGAAGGGGTCAAATGGACTTTTGTTTTACCAGAATTCCCTTTTCTTGGTAAGACTTTCAATGAATTGAAGTTGATAATTTAGGTTACTAAAGATTTTTATTTGTTTTTTGAATTCCAACTTATCTTAACCGTACAACAAACATAATTAATAGCATAGTCAGTATAATTAATAGTAAATAACTGTTGAAACTCTTACTAAGGTAATAATGGGCAAATATATATATATATATATATATATATATATAGATATAGATGATTGCTATCTATTTCTAAAATAAAGTCATCCTTAATTATTTGCTTGCTTAGAATCTATATTTGATCAAATAAAATATCCTTGGAGCAAAACGCTACTTGCTTCTTGCATATAATTTTAAAAATTAAGGAACAAAATCAAATTCAAAGCACATATATTACCCTAATTAAAATATTATCTTCTACAAAGGGATGACCATGAGGAAATAATTGCAATGAGATTTTCCATCCAAAAAAAAAAAAAAAATTAAAAACCATGAATTTTCTTTGCTATTAATTTTTTTTCTTCCTTATAATGTATTCAACACTTAAAACCAATTTTTATTTTATTTTTTATTTTATGGTTTATTTGTTTTTTGAAAATCATTCTCAAATTTGTTTTTTGCAAAGAGTATAATAAAAGTTACTATAGGTATTAGACATGATTTTATAAAAAAGAAAATTTTCTATATTTAATTTGAAAAGTAATAAAATAAAAAATAAAAGAAAAGAAAATTACAACCAAACATAATCTTATTTAATTATTTTTATTTTAAAATTCTAAGGTTCTCCTTTACAAGGATTTGATCATTCATAAGGAAGTACAGTACTCAAGAATTTTACTTTCATTTATACTATAATTGAACAAAAAAATTTAGATAATCTAGGTAAAAGGACGAATGGGATGGGATTTCCCTAAGTGCCTATTCACTTAGGCCCACATAAAGGATGAAATAATAAACATATAGAAATGAATATTTTATTTTTAATTTATAGAGTTCTAAACAACTTAGTTGGAATACATCTTACTATAGCAAACCTCTCATCAAGAAAACTACCAATTCTACATATTTATTTAAATTAAAATATTCTAAGTTCATAACCATTTTTTTTTTCGCTTTTCATGCCAAAACCAACCCATAAAGAAAGGTACAATAGAAAATGAGAAAAGAAAGCCCACCAGCTTCCACATGGTGGAAGCATTTATAATGCATACATATTTTCAACTCATCCTCACCACACATAATCATGATTTTTAAATTGCAACCCACGAGTCAAAAGCATCTTCAATAAGCACTAAGACCTAGGTTGTTATTCTACGCAATTATTTCTTAAACTTTCTAAGAACTAGAACAAAAAGCTGGTAAAATTTTTTGATCTATGCAATTAGATAAGCTACTTTGAGATTCAAGCATGGTGTATCTCCATTATTGTTACCTGAAAGTTCAAATTCAACCAAAACCTTAATGATTCTAATTCATAAAGTGACATTGTTTTAATGGGTAAAACTTAATTCATGTTACCATCTAAATGTTGTATGACCATAAGAGTAGTAATGCTTGAATATGAGTTAACCTTAACAAAGAATTGAACTTACAGGAATTGTGGGTAATCAATTAACCACTACATCAAAACTTTGATAATAATAATAAAAAAAATGACAAATCTTTGTGATATTGCTTGTAGTTTTCAAATTGAACAATTATTGTTTCACTTATAATCATAATTACAACCAATTAACTATTTACTTTTTATTTCTTCTATCAAGTTTTACTCATTTTCTTTAGGAAAATTAAATCATTACTCGCACCGAAACATCTGCAAATAGTATGTTGGCAGTTTGGAAAATCAACAATCCAATTTCCATAGTTTGACAATCAAATTCAATGAGCCTACAACATGATATCAATAATCTCCAACATCACAAATTCACCACAAGAGTCATGAAAAAGTGGTTTGATATATGCCTCCCAAAACAAAATAGTTGCAAAACCCATTGCAAAAAATTCATTTCCCATAAATTAACAACAATTCTGCATGTATAAGAGAATCTAGCTGCCACTTTCCAAAAACAAAGTTCCAACCACCACTTCCCAAAAAACATAGCAACATGCATTATTTCATTCCAAGTACATTGAAACCCAAAATTTACAAAAAAAAAAAAAAAAAAAAAAAAACCTATAATACAAAATCTGAATATGAATAGATATAGATTAGAGCTTACATTAGGTGTTAATGCCAAAAATTGCAGTTAGATGCCAAACAACATGAAGGAATGGGTTTCTAAAAACAATACAAACACAAACAAATTGTTATATTTGTTAGATTAAATATTTAGCCTTAACAAACACCCCATAAAAAAATCATAAACACCCAAAAAAAAAAAACCCTAAACTGTAAAATCGAAAATCTTTTGAGAGAGAAAGAGATTTACCGGTCAAAGATTTAGCTAATGATGGCCAAACATGGATTTCACCAGTCTTGTAAGGGATTCTTTAAAAGGGTATGGAAATGGGATTCTATAACAAGAAATGAAATAAATGACCAAAACCAATGAGTTTTTATACAAACATTAAAATAGTGAAAATATTTAGAGGCGTTTGGAAGACTAGGAAAATCACAAATGGCATAAGAAAAATCAGAGCATTGAAAATTTTTTACAACCACAACAAGACTCTGAGGTCTATCATTTGCCATAAAACAAGAAACAGATCTGGTTTTCACGACCTTAAAAATTTTCTTACCAATCTTCCTAAAAAACCTTTGGACAATATCAATACCAGTTTCATTAACATAGATGGATCTGTCGATAGTAGTATATGCCTCCTCCTCAATTAGTTAGACAGTAGTAGAGGCCTCATTAGCAAGATGAAAAGGATAGTTAGGGTTTCGATGAAGTGGTGGGGAAGCCAAACGATAAAAGGCAATGGTGTTTCCAATTTATTGTTGCCTGTTGTAGATCTTAGTGGTGGGAAGGGTTTTCTAGGTCAACCATTGTCGAGGGTTTTGAAAGGTTGTTCATTTTCAATAATTTTGGAGCAAAATAATTCTATGAGATATATAAATATATAGTTATAATTCCTTGACATTTCTCTAAAACACCAAGGTAAAATAATAATACTAAGACGTTTACCATAAGCACCATTGAATGATAATGTAAAGTAAAATATACTACAACAAATAATGTCACTTCGAATACGCGTCATAAAATTAAAAATATACTAAAAAATGATGCTTCCAAACAAGTGCCATTGTATATCTAATAAAACATTAAATAATGATACTTTATAAAAACGTTATTGTTTTCTATTTTAATAGTAGTGTGGACCGTTAACTTGGACCGTTGACAAAAAAAAAAAAAAAAACTTTGCATGTTTAAAATCCAATATTTCAATATAAATTAAATTGAAATTACATGTCACCAAAATGACCTCTATTATGTAAATTTATTTAAATTGAAGTATGTAGATTTTATTTTGGAATTTTGAGTAGTGTCTAAATCTATGCATAAAATAATTGGCCCAAAGAAAGGTTATTCTTAGCTAGATTTTAGACACTTGTGGTAGTAAATATGTGATATTTTGGTGATGTCGATGCATGCAATAAGTCAATCCAAAGATAGGTATATTGTTGGCACGATTTGTTATGAATATTTATTAACTACTTTTTTATTTTTATTTTTTATAATAGTACGATTTACAAATTGTTATTTTTGTCCAAAGACTAAATTTCAATGTTGTGTTAGGTATATTATAAGAGCTCATCTTATTGCTTTTGTATTATATGTATGCATGTAGTTAATTCTTATATACTTAAAGTAAATGACATTATTGTTTATTGTGAGCTTATTATTTTATTCTGCATACAATTAATGTTTTCCGTTATATCTGTTAACATAAGCAACATTCCCATGCTTAATGACACTAACTTTGGAAAATGGAAAGAACATATTACTATTTTACTTGAGTGTATGGATCTAGACTATGCGATCCAAAATGAATGACTTCCTATCCTTACTAATGACAATACTGTGGAACAAAGGGCTAACGTTGAAAAATGGGAGCATTCTAACCGCATGAGTCTTATGATCATGAAACACTCTATTATAGATACCATTAGGAGTGCAATGCCTTAGAAGGAAAATGCTAAGAGTTTCCTAAGCCAAATAGTAAACCAATTTGTTGGATATGAAAAGGTCGAAACAAACACCATTTTGTCTAAGTTTGTTTCAATGTGGTACAAAGGCAAATGGAACATAAGTGAGTACATTATGGAAATGTTTAATCTTATTACTCAATTGAGGGCACTAAAGTTGGAGTTGTCTAATGACATCCTTGTACACCTGGTCTTGATCTCTCTCCCTCCACAATTTAGTCCTTTTAAGATAAGTTATAATACTCAAAAGGAAAAATGGACTCTTAATGAACTCAGTGCTCAATGTGTGCAAAAGGAAGAGAGATTGAAACAATAAAAGATAAAAAGTGCTTACTTAGATACTACCTCTCATGACAATGCTACCAACAGGAAAAGGAAAATGAACAATAACAGTAAAGGAAAATGAGCTACAGATAGTGGGACCTTATAGCCTAAGGTGCAACAGAAACATGATAAGGTCATCACTTGTTTCTTTTGCAAGAAATGTGGACTTGTGAAGAAGGATTGTCCTAATTATGCAAAATGGCTAGTCAAAAAGGGTAAAATTATCAACTTTGTTTGTTCTGAAGTTAACTTGGCTTTAATACCAAATCACACTTGGTGGATAGATACAAGTGTAACTACTCACATAAGTGTGACAATGCAAAGTTATCTAAGAAGTTGAGTGCCAATTGATGCTGAAAGATTCATTTATATGGGAAATGACAACAAAGCTCCTATTGAGACAATTGATTTATTTAGATTACAATTAGAATCTGGTTGTTATTTGGATTTAGATGAGACTTTTTATGCATTGTCATTTAGACGAAATTTGGCATTTGTTTCTTGTTTGGACAAACTAACCACTCTTGTTCATTTGGAAATGGAAAAATGAGTCTTTTTCAATATTCAAATATGATTGGTATAGGTTTTTTGGTTGATAATCTATATAAATTAGATATTAATGTCTCACATATTGATGAATCCTTGCATGCAAGTAAATACAAAGTGTAAGTTAACTTATGAGAATTCTTCCATCTTGTGGCGCAAGCGATTAGGACATATTTCTAAACAAAGGATTCAAAGACTTGTGTCAAAAGGAATTCTTGATTCCCTTGACTTTTTAGATTTGAAAATATGCATTGAATGCACTAAGAGAAAACAAACAAATGTAAAAAAAAATTGGTGCTAACAAGAGTTTAGGTGTCTTTGAATTAATTCCTATTGATATTTGTGGTCCATTCCATATGGCTTCTTGGAATGGTCAACAATATTTTGTTACTTTCATAGACAATTATTCTCGTTATGGGTACCTCTATTTGATTCATGAAGTCTCAATCGTTGGAAGTTTTCAAATCCTATAAAGCTAAAGTTGAAAATCAACTTGGAAAGAAAATTAGAACCGTTAAATCTAATCATGGTGGTGAGTACTATGGTAGATATCATGGATCAAGTGAACAACGTCTAGGACCTTTTATGAGATACTTACAGGAATGTGGCATTATTCCTCAGTACACCATTCTAGGGATTCCAAGTCAAAATGGTATATCTGAGAGACGAAACTGGACCTTGAAGGATATGGTAAGAAGTATGATAAATCATTCTTCTTTGTCAGAATCACTTTGGGGAGAAGCCATAAAAACTACAATATATATCCTTAATCAAGTTCCAAGCAAAGCAGTAGCTAAAACCTCATATGAACTATGGATTAAAAAGAAACCTAGTATTAGGCATCTTTATGTTTAGGGTTATCCAGTTGAGACAAGGCCATATAGGCCTAATGAAAGAAAATTGGACTCAAGAATAGTAAGCTGCTAGTTTGTTGGGTACTCAAAAAAGTCAAAGGGTTTTAAGTTTTATGATCCCTCGAGAAAATCTTTTTTTGAGATGGACAATGCTAAATTCATTGAAGGTGTTGAATATGGTGGGAGTACTAGACTTAGGAACTTTGTCTTTGAAGAGGAATATGTTATTATTTCTACAGTTGCAACTGAAAATGATCAGGTAACTATGCCTAACATTATTCAGGATGCAAATCTAGAAAATCTAGACACTTTTGAGTTACCTATACTCATAATGAAGAACTCTTTCCAATTCATAAGGAGGGGGAACAACAACACCCTTAATTGGAAGTGTCGTTAAGGAGATCCACTAGGGAGAGGAGAATGATGATTCCAAATGATTGTATTGTGTATCTCCAAGAACATGAATTTGATATGGGACTAGAAGATGATCCAATATCTTTCAGTTAAGCTAAACAAAGTGTAAACTCCCAGAAATTTATAGAAGCCATAAAAGATGAGATGAAATCAATGAAAGACAATGATGTTTGGGATCTTGTCGAATAGCCTGAAGAAGCAAAACTGATTGGTTGTAAATAGATTTATAAAACCAAGCAGGATTTGAAAGGCAATGTCGAAAGATATAAGACACATTTAGTCGCCAAAGGTTTCACTCAAAGGGAAGACATTGATTATAAAGAGACTTTCTCTCCAGTTTCAAAAAAAGACTCTTTTAGAATCATTATGACACTTGTAGCTTATTATGATTTGGAGTTACATCAGATGGATGTGAAGACTATGTTTCTCAATGGTGACAATGAAGAAACCATATACATGGTGCAACTAGAGAATTTTGAATCCAAATAGTCAAAACATCTGGTATGCAAATTAAAGAAATCAATTTATGGTTTAAAGAAAGCATCTTGTCAATGGTATCAAAAGTTTGATAAAGTGATTACCTCTTTTGGTTTTAAAGAAAACACTGTTGATCAATGTATTTATCAAAAGATCAGTAGGAGTAAATTTATTCTTCTGGTGTTATATGTCAACGATATTCTGTTAGCAAACAAGAATATAGGCATATTGCATGAAACTAAGAGATTTCTTTCAAATAATTTTGAAATGAAAGATCTTGGTAATGCATCATTTGTGTTGGGCATACAGATTTATCGAGATTGTTCTTGTGGTATTCTTGGCTTATCACAAAAGACATATATTGATAAAATGCTTAGTAGATTTGGCATGAAAGATTGTGCACTAGGAGATACCCCAATTGCTACGGGTGATAAATTCAATTTGCTTCAATGGCCAAATAACGAAATTGAGAAAAAAGAAATGGAAAACATCCCTTATGCATCAACAATAGGGATTTTCATGTATGCTCAAGTTTGTACACGTCCGGATATTGTGTATGTAGTTAGTATGCTTGGCAGATATTTAAGTAACCCATGAATGATCCATTGAAAGGCAGCAAAACGGGTCATGCGATATTTGTAGAGAACAAAAGAATGTATGCTCACATATCGGAGATATGAGCATTTAGAGATCATAGGGTATTCCAACTCCGAGTTTATTGGCTACATTGATAGCAGAAGATCCACTTTTGGCTATGTTTTTATGTTGGCTGAAGGAGCTGTCTCATGGAAGAGTGTTAAACAATCACTCATAGCTATTTCCAACATGCAAGCAGAATTTATAGTTTGTTATGAAGCATCGAACCAAGCAATATGGTTGTGAAATTTTATCACTGGATTGCATATTGTTAATGGCATTGAGAGACCATTAAGGATAAATTGTGATAATAAAGTTGCAGAATTATATTCTAAGAACAACAGAAGTTCGTCAAAATCAAAGCATATTGACTTGAAGTTTCTAGTTGTTAAGGAGAAAGCTCAGAGTTTTCAAGTGTCTATTGAACATACTAGTACAAACTTCATGATTGCGATCCGTTTACCAAAGGTGTACCACCTAAAGTGTTTCATGAGCATGTGGCTCGTATGGGTGTGGTTCATCTTGGTGATATGCTTGTGTATTGGGAGTTTGTTGATTGATGTTCATTAGTTAATGACATGTTTTTCTTATTAGACTTAAGTATTATTCTTGTTTTACTTATCAAAAACTCTAAAATAAAGCTATATTATTTCAATTGCAGTTTTGCATAAGATTTGAAAGTGTGTTGAATTCTTTTGAGTTATAAAGTTGGACCAATTGGAAATAGGTATGATATGGGATCACATTACATGAAATTTCCATGCTACACATCCATACTTGATCTATGTCGTTGATTGTATTAATGTGGTGATCATTGATGGGTCTAGTTACGAAACATGTAACGAAGATCGCTTTGGTTCTATATTTGTATAATTGATGGGCCAGATTGTTTTGAGATGCTTACAGTTAAGATAGCAAATATTGAACTCATTTTTGTAATGTTCAATTGTTTAATGACATATGTGGCCCAAATGGGAGATTGTTGGATATTTTGGTAATTATGGGCCTACATATTAACCAATTGTACATTCAACTATCTTATATTTGGACCTAATTATATGTGATCAATTAAGTTAATGATAGACCTTTAAAACATCTCTATATATATGGACTGTATGGGCTTTGAAATGTGTAGAGACCAATTTTATTTTATTTATCAATAATGGGTCAATAAATAAAATAAAAATAATAAGGGGTATAAATAGGGTTATGGTATCTAGTCTAAACGAGAGGAGATAAAAAAAAAAATTGTTAATTATTCACATCCCATTAGTGAGTGATTTTAAGGTTGCAATACTTGTTTTAGGTGTGGAAGACAAAACCCAAGTACATAATTTCAATGGATTCAGGTATGTCTTCCGATATTATTATCATATAGATTTAACATGAGATTCTGACATATATATTGTTTAGTTGATTAGATTCTATAATCATTCTATATAATTTGTGATTTCTCCAACATTTTCTTTATGATTATGTTTTATTCTTGGAAAATTCAAGGAAAATGTGAAGAAACGAAAACAAAAAGAAAAAAAAAAAGAAGAAAAAATTGAAAGAAAATTAAAAATAGATTCAAAGTCAATAAATTATTTTATATATTTCGTGAAATTTATTTTACTATTTTTCTTTCATTATTTTAAAATTAAATAATTTTAAAATCCATAAATTTCTATGTTATGTTTGGTTCCTCTAGAGTAGTATTAAGGAAAGAAAAAAAATGATAAGGAAAATGATTTTCTTATATTTGATTGTATTATGAAAAATACAAAAGAAAATCAAATATAATTAAAATAAATTAAAAACTTAAGAAATTTTGAATTATTTAATCTTTATATCGAAAAATTAATTTAAATAAAATGAGTTTGAAGTTGTATGTAAAAATAATTTATTGATTTCAAATCAATTTTTTTTTATTTTCCTTTAAGTTTTCTTTTCTCACACTTTTCCTCTCTGTTTTCTTTTCTTAGCATTTTCTCTCAAATTTAATTGTATTTGATATTCTTTCATATTTTCCATATTAAAACTAAATATGAGAAAACCATTTTTTTTACTATGTTTGGTTCCCAGAAAATATTAGGACAAGAAAAAAAATATTAAAAAAATGGTTTTCTCATATTTAGTTTCACTATGGAAAATATAATATGATTTAAATTAATTTAAATTTTATATAAGTAAAATGAATTTGAAGAAACCGTATAAAAATAATTTATTAAATTTAAATTTATTTTTTATTTTTTATTTAACTTTTTCTTTTTTTCTACTCTTCTTCCTTATTTTATTCCTTCAAATTTTCCAAGAACCAAACATAACTTTAATTTTTTTTTTTCTTAACATTTGTTGAGATTGAAACATAATGTATAAGTATTTTTTAGAAAATTACCTATCAAATATTTCTTGATAAAACATTATAAAAACTTGTTTGACACATATTTTATGAAACATTTTTAGTATTTTTAATATTTGAAAACAACTCATTTGATAAAATGTTAGTAGGTAAGAAGCGTTTCCCATTAGTTAAATGCTTGATTTTTCTTTTAAAAGGAAAAAAAAAAAAAAGAAAAAAAAAAATCACATATTCAAAACCCAATTGGACTTGCAAAAGCTTCGCGCTAAATCCTACCAAACACAACTGACAAAGCCCACGAGATATGAGAGGCACAGCGCAGGGTAGGTTATAGCTTTTCTCAGATTGAATCATTTCAGCGGAGAAAGCTAAGATGAAAGATGAAAGATGAAAGATGAAAGATGAACAATTTCCCAAAAGATCCTCCTCCGCTATACTCCCCCGTCCCCGTACCAAATTGCCGGCCACGGACGGCTTTATTGTCTTCTTCTCCCATCCCTTTTCATTTTTCATTCTCTCTCTGCTTCCAACACATGTCTTCCTCTAGTTCCTCTCCTTCTTGGTCTTTCATCCACTATGTTAACCACCTACTGTTATAGCTTCTTCTCTTATTCTTCTTCTGCTTCACACTTTTCTAATAGACAGTACTCCACCCACAGGGCAATTAGTTGATGGGCTGTGTTCAGGCCAAAACTTCCATGAATTCACCACCTAGAGGTTTGGAGAAGTTGAAAATGGATAATGGGTATGTGTCAAAAGCGTCCGGACGGAGATCAACTGGTCAGAGGTACCCGGATAAGGACTCTGGTCGGGTTTTAAGGCCTGAATCTGGAAGTAATAAGGTTTTGTTTGTGAGTGGTGATGGTGGTGGGGAGGAGAAATCCATTAATAAAGAGGAAAAGAGAGATGATGGCGGCAGTGAGGTTTCTCAAGTTAAAGGGAAAGAAATAGTTGATGGGTGGCCTAATTGGCTCACTGATAATATTCCTAAAGCGGCTCTGGCTGGCTTGGTTCCAAGGAGTGCTGAATCCTTTGATAAACTCGATAAGGTGAGGCCCTTCTGATTTTTTATTTTCACTTTCTTTTTTTCGTATGAATTTCATTTGTATGTGTAGGAGTATGCAATTAACAAGGAATGAATTTTTATTTTTTTTCATGAACTTGTCATTGTTGAAGTGATTATGATTCGAATATTTGGCAATTGTTTGTTATGTTGAAGGGTTCTCTGGTTGTAAAAGCAGAGTGGAAGGGATTGTGTCTTGTAATTGTCTTTTCACCTAATCTCTCATCTTTTTGTGGGTCACCCTACTTTTTAGAAGAAATCTTTCTGTAACTCTGTTTTCTCAGGACTAGTTCCGTTTGGTTTCTGGGAAAGAGGAGAAAAATAAAAATATAGTTTTGGATCTCATGTTTCTTTCCTAGTTACCAAGGAGTACAAAACTCAGCCCAACTGAAGTAGATGGTTGTATTAGGCTGAGGCAAGTGGAGATCTTTACTAATTATTGTTTCAATTTATTTTCAATTTATTCCCTTTGCTTAATTTTCTCAGCAGCCAAACAGTGCATACATAAGTCTACTGATTCCACTGGGGAAAGAAGTAGATATTTGAACTGAATTTTGATGTGTCTGGTATTACAGATAGGCCAGGGCACCTACAGTAATGTGTATAAAGCTCGGGACAAAGACACTGGAAAAATTGTTGCCTTGAAGAAGGTCAGGTTTGAAACAACTGAACCTGAGAGTGTCAAGTTTATGGCCCGAGAAATTACGATACTACGACAGCTGGATCATCCCAATGTCATAAAGCTTGAAGGGTTGGTAACATCAAGGATGCAATATAGTCTCTATTTGGTTTTTGACTTCATGCAGTCAGATTTGGCCAGAGTCATTGCCTGTCCTGAAAGGCTTACCGAACCACAGGTTGAGACTTTCCTTGTCGTCTGGTTGAGATTTCTAATTAGGAGTGACAATTTTCTTATTTGCTATGTTCAACTGATGGTGCAGATCAAGTGTTATATGCATCAACTGCTCTCTGGTCTGCAGCATTGCCATGAGAGGGGGATTCTACACCGAGACATAAAGGGGTCCAACCTGTTGATTGATAAAGATGGGAGGCTAAAGATAGCGGATTTTGGGCTTGCGAATCATTTTTATCCTAACCGAAATCATCCCCTCACAAGCAGGGTTGTGACCCTTTGGTATAGAGCACCTGAGCTATTATTAGGTGCTACAGATTATGGAGTTGGCATTGATCTATGGAGTGCTGGGTGTCTCTTGGCAGAGATGTTCTTGGGGGGGCCAATTATGCCTGGTAGGACTGAGGTAATACAGTTTTCTTAACAAGGGTTTGAAGAATGGAGTGAGGGCAAAACTTTGAATCCTGGAAAGACCAAAATGAACTTGTTTTCAGATTTCAGAATAGATTGGAGCTCTGAAATGGACTGAAACCAAAACTAGAACATCAAATTCTTTTAAATTTCTTTGAGATTTGAAGTTGTGATGCTAGTTCTAGTTCATATTATGTCTAGGGATAATGACATTGAGCTTGATGATCTTACCATTGGCAGGTAGCTAGCCTTCGGATTAATCATGCTTTTATGCTTTCAGGTTGAGCAAATTCATAGGATTTTCAAGTTATGTGGCACACCCTCAGAGGAATACTGGAAAAAACTAAGAATGCCCACAACCTTCCGACCACCACAAATGTACAAACCTAGTTTGGTTGAAGCTTTCAGGGATTTTCCTACATCTTCTTTGGGTCTTTTGAGCACTCTTCTTGCTCTAGACCCTTCATATCGTGGTTCGGCACGTTCTGCTCTTCAGAATGAAGTAAGTACATATTGAAAGGCCCAGCAAGTGCCTCAAGATTAGTTTACTGGCTACAAACCTTCTAGTCTCTCACATGGATTAGTTGGTATACAATGATTCATTATTGTGCCTGTTAATTTTTTCAATTAGTCATACATTCTTAAAAACGCCCTAAAACTTCTGAAGATCCGTAAGCATAGGAATACTAATTGAAAGGTTTGACTACACTATCAGAGTATTACTTAGTTTCACAATTTTCTTTGACATATCGGTGTAAGCAGCTACCTTGAATTTGTTTTGTATGAGCAAAGTACATTAAAAACAAGCTTATTCTTTACATCTGTGCTAAGGCCTTACACCTCTGCTTTGCAGTTCTTTCACACATGGCCGTTGGCGTGTGACCTTACAGGTCTACCTGTAATTTACAAAGAGGATGATGAGGCAGCTCAAGCCAGAGAGCACAGAAAGTAAGTCATGGATTCTGATAGTGGGTAAATATTTATCAGCACAGTAAAGTTCATGCCATGTGGTAGATAGATTCTGAGAAAGATACAGAAAGAAAGGTTATAAAGAGATGTATAAAAGATGGATGAATTCCAATAATGTCTCCATGAAAAATCAAAGACAAAACTCAAAATTGATTTGGTACCGTCTGTTACTAAGTAGACTATCTTTTGGAAGATTTGGTTCACCTTTTGACACTAATTTATCATATATCATTTGCTTCTATTTCTTACAGATAAGTTCGAATATCTGTACATCTGTTTTTTTTCTATGAATTATCAATCAATGTAAGGCCTCAGGGTCCTCTATTTTCAACTGGTTGAAATATCTGATCCCTTATCTTTTTCAATATAGGCCTAGAAGGTCCAAAATGAAGCAGCATTCTCGAACAGGTCATAGGAGAAAGGATCCAACCGCTGAAAAACCGAAAGGAGATTCTGGGTCTTCCAAAGAGGTATAAGCCTAATCCCTCGTGGAAAGAACAGAGACATAGTAAAAATGAATTTCTGCTCTGATTCTCTTTTCATTTTTCATATTTCCATACATGACTTGTGCCTTGATTTGGCACAAACACACGCCTATAAATTTCTGTCCATGGAAGGGCAACTGTTATGATGGCCAACCCCTCACAAACAGCAGCATGCCACATTCTGAAATCAAAAGAAGCTGCCTGACTTCACCAGAAAAGCAAGGCAGGCCATTGTGATTGTTGGCATGCTGCTAATTGCAATGATTGAGGTGGAGCTGATTCAGCTGAATTCGATCACATTGAAGGTGGTATGTTAATTGTATAACATGCTGTGTCAGGAAACCGAAAAGAGTACAGAACGGACCAGCCAGAGTCAGGAGTCCAGGAATAGCACAGGCAGTGCCTCCTCCAGTGCAAGGCCAGCACTTCAAGAAGAGAGCCCACCCTTTTTGCTCTCCCCAGTTGCATCCTCTCGTCAAAAGATGTCCCCAAGAACCCAAGACTATCCTAATGCTGGAAACAACATTAAGAACCTACCTCCATTACCGAATTCCAAAACAAGTGCAACCAACCGCAGCAAAGAAAACAATAACATGTATAGATCGAATCATGTTCATAGGTCTGCATCCACTAGAGAATTCCGAAATTTGGATCAAAGGAAGCATTTGAAACCCTATCCTTTGGAAGATTAGGCCACTTTATTTGCTGTATTTTTAGTTTTTTTTTCTTGGTTCTATATATTTTTTCTCCTCAGAGACCATAATATAAATGAATAAATATATCAGGGTTACATATTTTTGTTATGAATTGTATCAATGTGTTTCATTTGCATATATCAGCATGATTAGTTTTCTCTCTGTTATTGTTTTTTTAGCCCAACACCACCACTTTTTTGGGCAAGTTGGTAGGTCCCTGCTGACAATTCACCGCGACATTTGGATCTGACACATAAGATATTGTCCTCCTTAGCATATTTGACGTACTTTTTGGTTTTGAAAGCAAACAGCAAAACAAATGCAAAAATGAGAAACACAGCAGCCAACCAAATCAATTGCTGAGAATGTTACTTAGGACATGATTCTGTTAATGGATGGATGAAGAATACCAGCAACCTTTAATTGGGTTTTCTGTAAGGATCTCATTTTTTATGTACATTTGACACCTCTACAACATAAAATTTTCAGATATGGGACAGGGTTTATGAGAGGAAGATACCATCAATATAATGTCATAACTAGCTGCAATATTTGGATCTTCTTTCCAGCCATTTTCTTGGCTCGTTATGTGGCCTGTAGGGTCTTGAGAAAGGGTTTGAAATGTACCCATTATTGAATGGCTAGGAGTTTCCTTTTACAGTAAAGGGACTAACTTATGAAGGGCCTTCAAAGGTAGGTTCAAGTTGATCCCATTACTTTGACATGGCCCCAAACAAATTCTTTTATTAATTGAATCTTTCTGTTTACTCCACCACTGCCAAACAAGCAATTAATATATGTAAACTTTAAGCCCCAGTAAAGGGGGAGGAGTTGCTTTAATATCAACTCTTGATGGCTACCTAACCTCTCTCTCCTCCTTCCTTGCTATGTTCAATTCAATGTAGAAAGGGCAGAGACAAATACACAGGAGGGGGGGTGGTTTCAGATCAAATAGGCAAAACTTCGCCCAAATCCCATTGAAGAAACTCTGCATATTCAATTGGGGTTTGCAGGATTTAGCACAAATTAAATACCTCATCATCAGCTTTGGCCAAAAAGATCAGTAAAACATACAAAATCTTTCAAAGGACCATCAAAATCATCATTCACACCCTTCGGTATTTGTACATCTGATAGAAATATGGATACCAAGTTTTGATGAAAGATCAAAAAGCAAAAAGAGAACAAAAAACGGGGGGATGGGTTCAGCTCTTGTTCATCAAAACATACTACCTAATCTACCCAAAAAGGCCTCCCTGGATTGATGCATGGCATGTAGTTTCCCATGCAACAAGAGCCACACACCATCATCCAATCGCTGCACACACTTTTGACGCCAAACTCTATACAGTGAAGGGTGAGAAATGATCACTTCGTGGCTGAGGAGTGAGGACAGTCTCTGCAACTCACACACCATATCGTATATCGCTCAACTTGGTCTTGATCCACTTGAAGCTGCTCCTTACGGAAGTCTTTAGCTTCCCTTCCACGGTAAACACATTATATGAAGCAATCCTCTTCTTCCTCTTTAGCTCCGGATCATTAGACGTCGCAAAACCACTCCCCTTGTTGCACGGCCCATTAAAGCTATAAGAATTTGATCTGTCATGGAACCCGAACTCGCCGGCATAAGAGGACGAGTACTCGGGAAATGACCTGCTCTTCTCCATCCCCAAGCTCAACTTTGATATACTACCTACACATTCCCCTCTATATATATACACACAAGATGGAAAGAGTGACAGCTATAATCAATTCAATGCATTACATTCACGTAAAAGTTGAAGTGTACATGCACGTTAAAAATAAAAAAAACAAGAAAAAAGAGCGTTTGGGGTCAAAAAAGGGGAGCATCAGAGTGGTACATGCATGTAATGGAGGGTGGAGATTAGGTGGGTGCAGCATAATAGGTTGTGGGGGCAGTGATGATCAGAAGTGGGTAAAGGGGCATGTGTGATGTTGGAGGAAAAGGGTTGGGAGAATGATGAGAGGGTGTGGTGGTGGGGGGCCAAGTTGAGTGAAGATGCAATCAGCCATCAAGGGTTCACATGGTGATTGGGACCCAATACTTGGAAATGTTTCTTTCAATTTAAAGGGAGGATAAAGGCTATTTGCAATGGGGATAGGATTATCACATTGATGATGATGCACATCTACAGGAGAGCAACTAGGCAAGCTACAAGTGCAGTTTCCAACCGTGTTTTTCTTTCGATAATTTGTATAGAAACTTTGGCTTTATGAAAAGTGATTAGGCATGGATGATGGTGGCTTAGTGGGATGTGGGGCCTAAGTGTCACCGGGGGCATTGATTGATTAAGTTAGGCTCCAGAGACTTCTACTTTGTAATCGTAATGTGGGACCCTTGAAGCTTTGCTAATTAACTTGTTTTGTCTGGTCTTATTAATATGTTAATGGCCCCGCGCTACACGCGCAATAATTATGAGCAAAATGCGACCACTTGGCAATACTCCAAAATATTATGTACTTTGGAAGTGATGTCCAAATGGTAAAAATCATTTTATACTATTTAGAAAGACATATATATATATATATATATATATATATATATATATATATATATATATAGAAATAAAAGTTGTTTTGGTAGTGATTTTAAAAATTTAAATCATGCAATTTAATCAATCTCACCAACTTGAGTTTAACACGATAAACTCAAGTTTAACGCGATTAACTCGAGTTTAATTTTACCAATCTGAATTCAATCACAATTTAGAAAAATAATGTTGGATTGGAGTTAAGTTGAATACCTTAAGTTAGAGATTGTGTTGGAGTGATTATTTTGAGTTGAACTCGGGTCAATTATCAACTTGACCAACTTGTACAAGTTGCAGTTCTAATTATTATTATTATTATTATTATTATTATTATTATTAAGAAAGGGAAGCTTAATAAATGAAGAGAGGCAACCTTTAGCCACTAGTGATAGTGGAGGAATGAACAAGATCATATTTATTCTGGTAAGTAGACAGGAAATGTCTGAGAACCTATGAAATTGGACATGGTGTTCAGCTCTTCAAATTCACTGTGGGAATATGTCTCATGCTTGTTATTGTTTTCTTCATTAATATCAATACATATTCCAAAAAGTATATATTTTGTGATGCACAAAGTGAAAGCAAATGAAATCTACTTTGATTACCTTCCTCTTGCCCCAAAAGATGGGTTGCCCTACTTGATGAAAAAGGCAAGGTCATTATGTCTATTGGTGACTTGAAGAAGCTTGCTTTTTTTGACATTTGGAAACCATCCATCTTAATTCATGATTCATGTTCCTACTTACATCATCAATTTATTTATTTATTTTTAATTTATTATTGATTTTATTTTTCATTTTCTTTTAAAAGAATGTGTGTAACTTGTTTAATGAAGAAAGAAGTTAGTCCTTTAGTACTACTAAATCAATAATAAAGATTTGATGAGATATTAGTATCTTAAAGAGGCTCCCTTGTGAATCATGAAAAGTTTTTAAAATGGGTTTTCAGTTTTTTTTTTCTTTTTTTTTTAAAAATTTATTTAATTATTTTAGTTGGTGGGGCTTGAAAAGGATGGCTATTGCTGTTTTCAGAGTGTCCATTTGAGGAAAAAAATAGTAAAAATGAAGTGAAACTATGATGCCCAAAAAAAGGAAAGAAAAAAATAGTTGCAGCCTTTACACATGTGCCTTGAGATTTCAAAGCTTAGACAGCATATGCCACTGCCTTTTTTTCTTTGGTTGAAAGAGTAAATAAAAAAGGGAAGAAAGAATATTGTATTGGCTATTTATAAATGGTCCAAACAACATTAGTTCAGCTAAATGTTACTCCATTCACAAGTACTTTTGAAGAGCATCTTCTCTTTATGAAATGGTCCTAACATTTGTTCAGTTTCTTTATGGCTTTTATGTATTCTCATAGGCCTAGCTATTTTCTTCACAATTTTCAATCCATGCAGCATCTTAAAAATTGACTATGTCCCTCCAAATCATATCCTCGCCCATTCAATAAATCAAATATTGGGTCCCATAAGTAGGGATGGTAATATAGCAGGTTCAAAACAAGTCGACATCATCTTAATTTTACCCTATTTATTTAAAATAATTTTAATTTTCATCCCATGAAAAAAAATTAAATAGGGTGGGATGGAATAGGATAGATATGCAAATTTCTCATACTCGCCGCCCACCCTATTTAATTTTTTAAAATTATTTTTAATTACATTAAAATAATTATATTTTATAAATAATTAAAATATTATAATTTTTTATAATTTATTTTATTGAAAAATATTTATTATTGTTGTTATTATTATATATTAAAAATAGAAAAATAAGATAAAATTAATTTTATATATAATTTGGGCGAGGTAAGACATAGTAATATCCAAACCCATGCTAAACTTCTCTTAAGTTTTAAATAAAATTTCAAACTCTTCCCTAATTTATTTATTTATTTTTTAAACTTATCTCATTAGAATTGAGATAGGGCAGGTACCAAAAAAAAAAAAAAAACCTCACTTCATTGTCATTCCTACCTATAAGCCTATCATTATGAATCTATAGATACTCAAATCAAGAATATTTACCTTAATTTTTTCCCTTTGATTTTGATTTTTGGCACTTTCGTCCTTCTAAAAGGTATCAAAATGGGAATATTAAGTATACCTTGCAAGTCCCCACAAGTTCCCCAAATGAGAACTTAGAGACATTTAGGTTACCCTTCATCAATTATCAATGTAGAATAGGTATGTGTTCAAAAATGCAATCAATCGGATCATCAGGTCATGTCACATATATATTTAGATTCTATTGCTTTATATCAAATCTGATTTATTGCTTTGTTCTTAATTTTCATTTACTTATACTTGAACTCCATTGGTTATACCTAATCATGCTTTTACTTTGTATCAAACTCAATTCTATTGCTTTATATCTCAATCCAATTCTTTGATACATGAGTTCCAATATTGATTTATATCTGATCTCATTTTTTTGTTTTGTTTTAAGGCTAATTTCATTCTTTTTACTTCAATTTCATTTTTTTTTATACATACATTCCATTGTTTATACCCGATCCGTATTTTTTGTTAATTGATTTTATTATTTAGATCATCCTTTAATGATTTATATTTTACCATGCACTTTTGATAGTTAAGACCAACAATATATAACTACCTCTTCAATACCTTAAACTTTTTCTTCTTCTTCTTCTTCTTTGAGATTTGTGGCTTGCAATTACCCATTGTCCAGGACACTCATCCCACCAATACTTGTTGAACACTTCCTAATCCC
Organism: Vitis riparia; assembly: GCF_004353265.1. NCBI lineage: Eukaryota > Viridiplantae > Streptophyta > Magnoliopsida > Vitales > Vitaceae > Vitis > Vitis riparia. The sequence continues at coordinate 23,728,127 of NC_048448.1, forward strand.
AATTTTTTCTTCTAATTTTAAACTTCTATTCATGATATACATACAATGGAGTCTCCTTGGAAACATCAACACCCAACTTATTTCTGAACTCAAGAATGAATTTACAGCTGATTAATTTGTGATTGAACAAGATGCATAGACACATGTCCAGATGCACAGAAACTGTATAGATAAACACAAAGCTCCCCCAATTGATGTATAATCATAACCCTTAATTAATATACATGCATGTATGTGTGTGTGTTTTGGGCCTTTGAGTGTGGGGTGGGTTTCCAGAACTGAAAAAGGTGACCATGACCCTCCAACTCCAAGTCAATCCCACAGATGGAGACTCGGGATAAGAATGTGCTGTCCATGAGCATCTAAAACTGACACCAATCAACATAATGTAGTTGGCTTCTCTCTCAGCCTTGTGGGTTTCTTTTCTACTTTTTACAACAATTTCCCTCTCAGTTGCCTTCAACTTGTGAGAATTAGGCACAACACCTGTTCAAGCCCAAGTTCCAAGCATACATTATATTCTATATATGCAGCCTGTCTTTTGTTGGTTTAAGTAACTCAAATGGCAGACAAAATATGCTCTTCTAAATAATTGCTCTCTCCTTGTTCCTTTCATTTTTCTTTTTCTTTTTTCTATTATTTTCAACTCAATTCAAGTAATTTTAATTCAGTTCAGCTTCCTACCTCTCTCTTGCTGGGGAAATATGTACTCTTTTGTCTGCAAGCATGTCAAACTGGTGGAAGGACTCAATTCAGCTAAGGAATTGACTCATTCATATCATGGGTAACTGTTTTTTTTTTTTTCCAAAGTAATTTTTCTGAGAAGTCATGTCATACCATCTCCAACTTCAGTTTGCTGGTCCAAAACCATAATTGTCTCAACCTTAATTCCTTATAATTATCTCATGTTAAAAAGGGAAAAAGAAAGGTGTCGGTGACATTATTTGATACTTCTACTACAGAGAAAGGAAAAAAAGAAAAAAAAAGAAGGGAAAAAAAAAAAAAGAAAGAAAAGAAAATCAACTATCTTTTGAGGGCCTATGGTGTTGTTTTGGGGCCTCTTTCTTTTTTCTTTTTTTTTACTCTTCTCTAAAGTACCATCAAATTAGGATTTTTTTTTTTTTTTTTTTTATATGCTTCAAATATAGAAGGTAAATTTTAAATTTTTTTATTAATTGTAATATGGTTTGATAAAACTTTAATAATTACAAAACTTAATATGAATCATTTCATATATCTCATGTAGGCCCTCTAATGGATCGTAACATCTTCATTATTATTATTGTTATTATCACTTTCTTTTTTTGTAGCAAAAACATTTTTGAACCTTTTCTTAAGAAAAGAAATTTGATTAGAAATCCCACATTATGTATGTTTTGGAAATAATGAGTTAATAACTAATTTTTGAGGATGGCATAATCACTCGTGAACCATGAATAAAGGAAAGCTCAAGTTTTTAAAATAGAAACTAATTTTTTTTTTTCTAAATGAGATATAAATGTCTTATTAATTTTTATTATATCTGAAAAAAAAAATCACCAAGAGGATGTAAATGAGTAATTTTTAAAAATTATAATATAAGGATTATACATTTGTATCCAAATTTAAACTAGGAAATATCATTAATAAACAAAATAATCAAACATCAACAAGAAACATAAGAATTTTTACATGAAAACCTCATACTAGTTGTAGAGATAAAAAAATCATAGTATCTAAAACCTTTAATCTATAATTTAGTATTTGATATCAAAGTACATAAATTTATCTGGTCACTTTACCTTAAAGAATTAGGTGATATTTGTTTTTTTTTACTTAATTCTAAATATAAATTAAAACAAAATAGTATTAAATAGTGTTAAGTATTATGTTATTTGTTTTTATAATATTTTATTTATATTAAGTGTTAAGAGTAAAGAAAAGTCAACAGGTTACTTTTTCTATTTTAGAAAAAAGTTGAAATATTTCACTTTTTCTATTTATAATCAAATATTTATAATAAATCATAAAAAAAAAAATAGAAAATTCTCTAGTACATATACTTTGATTTACGACCAGAACCTTGCACCTTCGATACTCCAATGGATTTTTCTCAATATCTAAGAAATACAGATCCTTCCAACAACCCAAAATTCGTAAAGAGATTAGTATAAGTTAGTTTGTTTTCTTGAAGTGTTCCACCAAAAACATATTTATGTAGAATATATATATGCCTAATAGCCTAAAGTGCTGGAAATGAAATTCTTTTAAAAAATAAAATTTCAAAATTTCAAAAATTAATTTTATTTTAGCTCAATTTTAAAATATATGATCCAATGCCACCTTATTAAAAAAATTACCCTTAATAAACTTTTTTAAACTTATCTATGACAATCCAATTAAATGAACAACCTCACATCTTTTGTAGAGAGTACTTTACTACCTAAAAAAGAGCAAAATCATCAACAAACAAAGTACAGGACTCATTGTCCCAACAATATCTTCGTTTTTACTCATACATCTAGTCAAATGTACTATCTTCTCTTCTAATTTCCAATTCTTTCATTGTCTTCAAGGCAAAATAAAGTAAAATAACAAATTGAATTCACAAGAGAAGATCTTCATCCTTACCGACAAATCAGTAATGTGGGAAGACTATAGCTTCGTAGATGGCAAACCCAGTTCAAAATTTCTCTATCACATGAATTGGTTTTATATATATAGTGAAAAAAAACCTAAAAATGAGCTCTAGAAAGGAGACAGAAGCAAGCTCAACTTAAATCAAAGGTGAAGATCACCACTAACCTTGATGGTACCTGTATGTGGCCATGGCAGCAGCACTACTCAACGTCAACACCCCTGTCTCCTTCCTCACAACATCTCTATTCTGTCTTTTATTGTTATATACTTGTGCACCACATTCAAACACCTCCATTAATTGAATGGTTGTGATGATCCAATTCTCTTCATTTTCTTCTTCATATATCAGAAAATATGAACCTATTGGCTGGTGGGTCATTGGCTCCTGTTTCTGATAAGATGATGCGGGTGCCATGTCTTGAAAATTCGAGTGTTTTAAATTAAACTATACATTTTGTGGCACATATTGTCGAATACAATTTTTGGTAGCTGGGATTTCCCACTCAGATGGACCATATGGGTGGATCATTGGGTCAGTTTAAGCTATAGTGGGTTACATATGTGACCCTGGTTTTGTTTCAAAGTATTGTCGTCTCTTATTGCTGATTAATCCATAATTAATTTGAGGTTAAGACTTGGTAAAACCCATTCTCATTCAAGTAAGAGGATTAGGTTACCACCTTTAATGATTTTTAATTTTAGTTGTAACAATGTTGTTTTCTCTTAATGATGACCATGGAATTGGTCATGGGTGATGAGGTGGCCATGATGGAGAGCCCCTTTTTTCGCCTTGCAATTCAATATGATCTCTCCTCGTTGAAGATAATATTTTTTGTGGCCGTGTTATCAAGAACATGAACCAAATAACGTGGGCATCTTTTCTGTTATACGAAGGTATCATCCACTCCAGAAGATGACACATGAAAATGTATATATATGACACTACTAAATTCATGATGTTGGTTTTAAAGTATCTATTGAGAAAATATCTTTGATTGTGATCCAACGATACATGGGTCAAACTATGGTAACTTGACGTGCCTTCCAATATTGTCTAATGAGATATTGAACGGTGTACAAATTATAATAAAAAATTAAATAGAACCTATCAAAATGACACCGTAGAATTCTCTATAATATAGTTGTAGAAAAATTTAAATTATTGGATAAAGATATAAATAAATAATATTAACAGAGAATCGTACAAAGGTACAGATGAGTAAAATTCAGTACAAGGTAAGTGGATAAACATGGACCTCTACAGTGGTGGTATTATTTTTTTTTTTTGTACCAATTGACACAGTGGGTTTTGATTATGAAACTGTAGATGCCCACTCTTCATTGACAGGGAAAATGGCAAACTCCTGATCATCTTGTCATGTAAAGGACGGGGCAAAGATGGCAATGCAAGACAGGCTAAACTTGATTTACATTATTGGGGAAGATTTTTCTCATGATCAGCTTACTTTACAATGTAACGAAACAAGGGGTGTGTGTGTTTCCTGACCCTAGAAACGCTTTATTTCCATAAGTATAGTAGCCTTGGAAGATAGAAGGGCTACAGCTTAGAAGGGAGACAAAGGACCCAGAAGCCGGACATTGTGCATCATGCCTATGCTTCGTCCGGGCTTCTCAACTAGAACATTTTTGGATTCATTTGCTGTGAGACATGATGTCTTCGGCCCCCTCCCCTATGTGTCTCACATTGCCCTCTCTACTCTTCACCTTTTTCTGTGCTCTTCAATGGATCATCACGTGGCCCCAGCCAAGGCCCTCCATTGTTCCACCAAATGGACCTATTCTCAACTTGTCCATTTTTCATTCCACCTTTTGGGCCAACTCACTAATCCTTGCTGATCTTCAGCTCACAGCCTTGATATATATATATGGCCTATATTTCACAGGAGACTTGTTTGATTACTGATCTTCATTCTGCAATTCGAAATGGGAGTTTTCTAAATTTTACATAGAAGCATGTATTTTGAAGACTGCATCAAGAGAAAATATTACAGTTGTCTTCACTATTATTGCCCTTTTTTTGTAATGAACTCTGCTAAAAGTATATATAAATGTTACAGAAGCTGATCAAACCCGTCTGTTTTTTTCTTTTTCTTTTCTCAAAGATGTTGTAAACATGTGTATGCGTTTATCTAAGAAGCAAGCAGAGAAAACAAACCGACACAGATGTATTTTGTTTCTTGCAGAACAGGCTGTTAACTCTTCAAGAACATGAAGGGTCTAGGGTTGTATGATATTAGAAGGAAAACAGGCAGGAGCTAATCAGTACGGCCACACCAAGTCTGGAGAAGCTGAACAGCTCCAACACCTCACTTGATATTGCAGGTCCATAGCCATGACCAATGGCTACATATCCAAGACATGCTTTTAGCTGTTCCCTCTCTGTACAACCTTGCATCATCAATGTAACCCACCACATCAGTTCCTCAATCCTATACACTTACTGAGCTCAACTCCTCACCATGCAAAATTATTGAATTTGCTCTCCCTTTTCCCACTAGATATTGTATTATTTTCCATAAACACTTTGGAACCTTTTGTTGTATGTGGTCGTGGCCTCATGTCCTCCAATCAGAACAACTCCATCAAGACATATATTATCAGCATAGAAGAAATGTTGAACATCCAACATATATAAAATTTGTCCTTGTGAAATTAATCTCCATAGTTGGACACAGATGAGAATACATAATTATCTTACATGTTACACGTCTATAACTGTCATCTCTCTATCTATAAATAATATAAGCTAGTGAGATAAGGAAACACAAACAAACGCAAAGCTCGAATCAAACAATTTTCGTTAATTCAGCAGAAGCCTTCAGAAGGAGACATGAAAAACCACTATCTGCCTTGGAAGGCTGTTCTTCTGGTGAGCTTTATATTCTTCTTCTCCTCATCGGTTCTCCTCCAAGGTAACTTCTACTCTATGTGCTTGATTTATTACCCCTATCGATCCATGAAAAATTTTCTCAGGAAGTCACTCAATAATATTATGGTTTTGTTCAAGCAGCATGGAGTGTGAAGACCGATGTCCATGCAGCCCATGATGTCCCTCATTCGAGTCAGAATGCAGTTCTCATAACGAAAGAAGATGGCCATCGTGGAGAAGAAGATTGGCTGGCCATGGATTATACGCCGGCTCGAAGAAAGACACCTATTCATAATTAGTATATATAGTATATGCAAGTAAGTAGGGTTTGGAGTAATTATATACAGTGCAGGAGGGAATAACTTCCCCCAACTAGTATTCTGGTTTTCCTTGGAAATAAGTTAACTATACTGGCAGTTTGCTTATAAGCCATATTGGAAGTGTTGATGGAAGATAAGTTTATGGTTGGTTGAATAAGTTTTCAGCTATTGTTACATGAAATGTTGAAGTAGTGAACTAATCATATATATGCTAGTAAAAATGCCTTTGTACTGCTAGCTAATTAATGTTACATGCTTCATGTTCCAAATCTATCTAGTGTTTGCTGCAGGCCAATCTTCTTGAAAAATACAAGCCAGCTGATCAACAAAAGCAGAAAATTGCTTTCCTTATGTGGTTCCTTTCATTTTCTAGTTGTGGTTGTGATGATCTTTGTATGGTTACTGGTTTGAGAAGTGGATATATGCATATAGATTATATAGATTGTATGAATTGAGAAGTGAGTATATGAATATAGATTGTATGAATATGCATGTGAGTGTTCGGCACAGGAAATCTCATACCTAAGTGCTGGTGAAAGTATTGGGGAAACCCCTTTGTCCTAAACTGATGTTTTGTAGAAAAGCAACCCATTTCCTGCAATTTCAATGCTCACTGGAAAGGCATTCTCCTAAAAATTTTGGAAAAGATTCAAATCTAATTCTTTTTTGGGCTCCAACATTAATATTTTGCCTCAATATAAGTAGTTTCAAGTAACAAATTTAATACCTGATCACATCCCCATGTAGCAAAAGATACATGCCCCAAATAATAAGATTGTGTTTTGACAACCTATGTCCAAATTGGATCCATGGGATTAACATATAAAATAAAGGAAAAATTATGGTAAAAAGACTATGGGGGAACCCTTCTTTTTATTTAAAAAAGAGTTTAAAATTTCAAACTTAAAGTAATAAGAGTCTCTCCAACATAAATGTCAAAACTGACTTATGGAAGTGGGTTTTTCTTTTCTTTTCTTTTCTTTTTAAAAAAAAATTATTTTTATTAATTGATAATATTACTGTCAAACTTGGGTTGAAAGAAGAATCGGAGAAGGACTTCCCCACCCAATCGAGATGTAACCTTGATGACATCTCTTTATTTGCATCCACAAACTCCACCATTTGCTTGATATCTAGCTACATTAGAAAAGATAGGTATTCCCTATTGAATATTTAAAAAATGTCAAAACTTACTCATGGAGTGGGTTTTTCCCTTTTTTTTTTTTCTTTTTAATTTTTATTAATAGGCTTTATTGTCACACTTGAGATGGAAAAAGAGGAGAATGAGAGGTTTCCCCACCCAATCTTGATGTAACCTTGATGACATCTCTTTATTTGCATCCACAAACTCCCACCATTCTCTTGATATCTAGCTACATTATTAAAGATAGTATAAAAAATTCAAGTACCTATAATTATTGCGATTTAGGTCTATATGTGTTGTTTGTATGATTGTTGAGGTAGGTAGATTTGAGATATGTTTTGTAATATATTTGAGTTAGATGTGTGAGAACTTGGATTGGTTTAGGATTTTGTGGCTGTAACTAAAGGCAATAGGAAAAAATGAGTTTGAAAAATAGGGTTGTGGAGGATAGATTTCCGGTGTGAATATAGCATGAAAAATAAATAAATAAATTTGGTTAAGTTAGTGAAAAAAAAGAAAAAAAAAAATCAATGGATTTTACGATACACAAGAAGCTCTACGGAGAAGAAGAAGATTTTTTTACCTATATTTTCGAATTTTTAATATTTTTGTTTGTTTTGTTTTACCTTTTTCTTTTTCTCTTTTCCTTTTTAGTTTATGATTTTTTTATTTAGTGCAATATGAGAAGTCTCCTTCCTAAATTGTGTTAAATTTGAAATACCTTTTGTCTTTTCCGGGCTCAAATTTTGTTTTTTTGTTTTGTTTTGTTTTTGTTTTTGTTTTTTTGTTTTTTTGGTTGCTTCCAAGTTTATTTTAAAATAATAAAATTATTGTCAAATTCGTGTAGTTAATTTTTTAATTATTGTTAACTTTTTGTTTTTATGTGTAACTTTATTAAAGTATAGCACTAATTTTGGTTATCTTCTATTGGTGAAATTATTTCCTTAAATGTTTTTTCATTTGTTAATGTTATTTTAATAGTTGACTATCTACAAAAAATTGAGTAGGAAATATTAACTTAGTTGTAATTAATTGTATAAAAGTATTATATGAAATTAAGTTATATTGATATTATTTTTTAATCTTACTTATTCATCCTATATCCTATAAAATTAAATAAAATTATATGGCTTAAAAATGTAATAATTAGAAAATTTTCTTATATTAAAAAAATAACAATATCATAATTGATTGCAAGTAAATATTTAATTAGTAATAGGAATTTTATATTTACATATTATTATAACTAATTTGTCCTAAGATATTTAAAGTTGAGAGCCATGCATATTGCTACCACCACGTAAAAGAGAATTTTAGAAGTTTTGTAATAGAAAAAAAGAATACCATGGAGGGGAGAGGAAATGCTTTTTGATTGCTAGATAGCTTGGGAGGGTTGTAGAATTTATGGACTATTAATATAATCTACCTAACCGGTTGAGCCGATTCAATCCACCCTTAACCATTTGAACCTAAAAATGCTCAAAACCTTTCTTTTTCAAATCCAAAACCTTACACCTTTAGCTACATACCTCTATAGGTTAATTTAAAATCAATTTGCCTAAGGTTTTTGAAAATATACTCGAGTTTAGATAAAATATGATCTTTAAAGCTTGATTTCAAGAAAACTAAGTATGAAAAAATGCATGAACAAGTAAAAATCTTAAGTGCACTCAAGATATTCATCTTACATTGATTTTCTAAACTTGAAAGGTCTTTACATATCCTTGACTTTGCTTCCCTTCGATTCTTTAAGTTGCACTTGTTGTTTATTTGACTTTCTTTTATTAATACTATCCTGAAACTTATCTCAATTTAGAACCATTAGCATACTAGCCATGATTTATTATTATCAAAACATACTTAAGAGAACCTTTAGGCTAATAATAATAATAATAAGCTCCCCATAGTCTCTTTTATCATAATATTCCTCAAATTAAATTAGATCCTAATAAATTATCGCTTACAATTCCTTAGTGAAGTATGGTTATCATAATTAATAATCAAAAGGAAAGTCTAGAATGTTTCTGTGTGCATAATTCCTAGGCCAACATGATCTATAGACCCTAGCTAAAGACTCACTCAACTTCATAAAAGCAAGCCGTAATGTAGAATCGTTAGATCCAAGTTAGTAAGAAGAGTCTGTGTTTTTTTAGTTTTGAGATAATTGTATTTTGAATCTAGTTAGGCCCAAAAATTAATCTTTAGTCCACATAAGTTCACCATTTAAGCTCAAGACCCAAAGGAAGTGTGAAAATTGAGAAGAATGGTATGAATTTTTTATCTTTCCATAAATGATATTTGTTGACTATGAAAAAAAAAAGAGTAAAAAAATATTAATTTAAATTTTATTCCTTTTGTAAACCTCAATAAAATTTAATATACTTTAGTGATTAAAAAAATACACTCTTTTTCCAAAAAAAATATAAATAAATAATAATTATTATTATTATTTAAAAATCAAATATCTTGGAAAATATATATTTTTAAAATTGTGTATATAAAAAATAACTAAAAATATGTCAAATTTATTTTTTTTAAATGATATATTTTTAGAATATATTTTTTTTAAAAATATATTTTTCTAAAAATATATCATTTTCAGAATAATTATTAAAAAAAATTAAGATAAAAAAACTTGTCAAACATTATTATAGAAAATAGTTTTGAAGGGTATATTGGTCTTTTCATATTTTATATCATCTTCATTAATTATGCAACTTAGATGGACCAAAGTTTAATTTTTGAGCCTAGTTGGGTCCAAAACACAATTTTCGCTTTAGTTTTCGATTTGCCAATCCTCTTCTCTTTGGGCCATGTTTTATTGTCTTTGGGATCTTTCAATAAATTTCTTGTCCATATTCAGGATTAAAGAATTGGCAAACCTAGATAAATCTCGTACTTTATAATGGTTGGGGGTGTGTTAATGGGTCCGCATGCAGGCTTTTATTTTAATTCAAATAGAATGGAGTACAGAATGTGGGTCAGGCAATGGGACATCAGCAATTAATAAAGGGTTTCCATTATTAGATGGGTAACTGAAAAATACAAATTTGGAAATATGACCTCCCTTTTTTTAAAATATCAAATATAATTATTATTTTTTTTTGGATAAAAATACTTTCAAAACAATTTTTAAAATTTTTATCTCATGTCTAATGGTTTTTGAATAAAAATAATTTAAGGATAAAAAATATCAAAATAAAATTATGTGTAAATTTTAATATATAAAAGCTATTTTTCTAAATGCAACATCGTCTCATCTCTTTTAATCAAGTATTTCCTTCATAAATATCTTGAATTAAAAAAATGAGTGAACTGCATGCCTAATCCATTTTAGAGTTATGTTGTCAGGTTAAGTTTAACCCAATCAAGCCGAATACAAAGCCCTTCATCCAAATTCAAATTCTACCCACTTTTAGTTTTAGATTTGAATATAAATCTAACTTTTTTTTTTCCAAATGGAATCAAACTTGAGTTAATCTTTAATTAATCAATACATCGAGTTGTATAAGTTAAACTCAAATTAAACATCTCATAATTTTAAAAATAAAAATAAAAATAAAAATAAATGTTATTTAAATTGGGCAGATGAGATAGGTAAAGGCTATCCAATCGATTTGCTTGAGTACAACCCAAATTGAGTTATAATTGGAAAAATATATTTTTTAAACTCAATTTGCATATTATAAATTAATTTTTCCAAACTCATCCAAGCCAAAAACTTATTAGATGACAATGGAAAGATGAATCTCACAATATACGCAAGCAAACTCCTAATTAAATCACTTGCAATTTGTTTGTTTAAGATTTCTTAATCATGACTTAATCCTAGCCATGTCCATGATGATGACTAAACCAGGCCCATCTCTGAAAACAGTTAGTTATAAGTCATATATAACCATCTCCTTATTGAAGAGTATTCTCGAAAGAGAAAAGGCAAAGGAACTAGAAATTCACACAATTATCAACAACAAAACATCCAAGTAAACAACCCAACAGTCACATAACTACCATACATCCTTAAAGTTCAGCAGAAGTTTCCTTGTCCTCTTCCACCACTGTCTTCAGTTGGATGTTATCGGAGTTCCTCACCGAGCAGTTGGCACGAATTTCACCCTTCTTGCCCGTCAACACGCTCAGCTGCCCCATCTTCAGCATAGCATGCACAAACTTTTCGTAGAACAAAGCCTCATCCTCCGCAAAGCTCTTAACAATGCCGCGAGTCTTTTCATACGAGTACAAGTCTTGGTCTGAAGTGAACAGGCCCTGTCGGTGCACCAGATCGACGTAGTACTTGTTATCGAAATGGTTGGGAGTCCTGATGTCCAGCACCGTGGTGGCATTGGTGTCTGATGCGGGACAAATCTCCTTGAGGTCATTGGCAAACTTTTCCTCCATGGTTGGGTCTTGGGTAGGGTAGAGACGGCCGGTGAAGGAGCTGCAGTGGCCGAGCCCAATGGTGTGGCCACCGGAGAGGGCCACAAGGTCTGTGGCATCCAAGTTTTTGGTGGCGAGAAATTCAATAAGGGTGCTGGCATTGGTGTTGGGTGAAGGTAGGTTAGCTACTGTTGCGTCGCTTGAGGCAAAGTTGAGTCCATCTCTCCTTCCCAATGGGACATCATAGTCGGGTCCTCCTGACTGTAACAGAGACAAATCAACGAGAGAAATTGATGAGATATATAGATATAGATATAGGATTTAATTATAATTTACCAGGTGGACGGAGTCACGGGCGGCGATGGCGACGATGTCAGCGCAGGAAACAACAGTGCCACACTCCTCATCGACCAGCTCGCGGAGCTCGTCGATGATCTGAAATGCTGCGGCTCTCAAGCTCAGGTTTGGACGGGCTTCTTGTTCACCAGGACCACTTGCTGAGCCATCTAGCAACACTGAGGCATCACATCCCTGCATTTTTATTTTTTTTCATACATATATGGTATTAGGTTATGATTCTTTGCTTCTTAAAATAAAATGTTCAAAAAAAATAAGATGTGATAATATGCCTAGGAGCGCCTTTGACAATTCAAAGATGTGGACAATCAAGGGTAAAGTAATAAGTAATCAAGTCTATGGCCTCTAATTTTTTTTCACAAATTATGACAAATAATCGAATGAATAAATGTAAAGAAAAAGGTGTTTACTGTTTACTATCGATTTTCAAATTTTGGAAATAAATTTTGTAAATTAATTTTTTAATAATTTATAGATAAAAGCAAATCTTCGTTTACCGATCCATACCCTTGGAAGCAATTTTTTATTTAATTAAATTTTTAAATAATAAAATAAAAATAACATGTGCCCCTTATTTAATTAGAATGAAAATGAATGATAATACTTTCAATTGAATTTTGTCTTTTCAATTAGGGATGATTGGGTGGTTTCTTCGTGTACTTGTTACATCCCGTCTTTAACGAGATGAGTTTGAATAGTTCTTAATGGGGCTAATTTAAGATTTAAATAAATAAGTTACGAATGAATTTAGAATTATTTTTTTAAAACTCGATGCAAGTTCAAGTATTATCTTACTCTGTTTTCATTATATATAAAATTAATTTAATTTTTATTTTTTTATTTTTAATATATAATAATAAAGTAAATTATAAAAAAAGTATAATATTTTATAAAATATATATGTTTTGATATAATTAGAAAATTTTAAAAATAGTTTTTATAAAAAACAATTGCGGGGCGGGGTGGGGTTGGGATGGGGCAACCGGTCCCCAACCCTCGCTATAATGTCAAGCGAGCGTGTCCAAGGTTCCCGAGGTTTCACCCTCGGCTCCTGCACTCTCTCTGTCGGTCAATGTTTCTACTTTCCACGCACGTGCTTCTACAAATGTCACCAACCACCTATCCCACTATATTTCCAGGAAAACAAACAAGATCTCTCTGCTAACTTGCGCCCACGCGTAAGTTAGCACAAACCCAAATTGTTTGTATTAGACTCTCGTGGAATGGACCAAGCGACCGACCAAGTACGTAGTTCTCCAGCGTGAACCCAACTTTCCTTTTTTTTTTTTTTCCCTTTCTTCTTCTCAGAAGTTGTCCTACAGAATTATGAAGAAACAAACGGGATCTTTCTGCTAACTTGTGCACATGCGTAAATTAGCACAGACCTATCCTTTTAAGAAAATATTGGAGAGTGGGCCATGGGGCTCATCACCAAATAGTTCATAATGGACCCACCATCACTGTGCGTGATTCTCGATTATCTTAAGATTTTAAAAAGTTTGAAAGGGAAAAAGAACTTCAGTAGAAAAATCGAGAAGGCGTGTGGTAGAGAGAGCAGTGGAGCAAAAAAGGAGCAGATGGGCATGGAGTAAAAAGGCCAAAAACGAGACCAAAGATGGAGGAATGTAGTGACTGTACCTGAACAAAGCAGTCATGAAAGTGGAGGCGAAGCAAGCCAGCGGCGTTGCCGATATCCTTCTTGAACACCTTCTTGAGGTGCCTTCTGATGACGGACTCCACTTTTGGACATGAGTTTTTATAGAAGCTCCACGACAGACCCTTCACCAGATGTGGGGTAGTGTAAGCCTCTGAAACAGCAAAGTAGGAAACCAGCAAAAGACAGGACCCAACCAAGAGCAGAAGATGAGATGTCGAATAAGAAGAAGAAGAAGGAGCCATGGCTTTAACTTTGAACTCGTCGATGGTTTGAGCTTTGATGCCCAACACAACCCACAGAATGCTTATATTTATAGGCTATACCCACCACTGGTTTGAATGATCTAAATGCTTAATGCCTTGGTTTTCCCCTACAACACTATTAGACGACTTTGGCTAGCTTTTGGAGTAGTTGAAGACTTTAAGGAAAAGGCTTAGCTTGAAAAGAGAAAGGTGAATTGAGAGGCCACGTGGTGAACACATCTCTCCTCTATCTCAATGTGAATGGATGATTAAATTAAAGAAGTCAGATTCATGGAAAATCCTATCTTATTTGGTACTAGATTTCCAGCCAACAAAAAAAAAAAAAAAAGGGTCACAAATTATTGAATGAAAGCTGAGCACAATAACTTCAACTTGGTGCCCAAGCACCCCCAAAGCCGGGACATAGCCCCCGCGCCGTGTAGATGGAAGCAATCATCTGTCTGATGCTTGCCACATGTTTGAAATCGTCTTTCTCTGACTTTTTTTTTTTTTTTTTATCTTTTACTTCTCAATGTTCTCGTTATCTTTTTGAATTTTGTCCTTAAAAGAAGAGACCCATAAGTTTTCTCATACTAAGAAGACGCATTTAGATTATCTTTGTTTTTTTCATTCTTAAAGAAAACCCAAATTTTCAAATATTTAGAATTATCGAATTTCTATGGTGTTTTATGTTCAATTATCAATTTTTCTAAAAATTAACTCGGCTTAACTGAGTGTGAAAAAGTTATCTTAATTCAATTCATGCATGGAGAGAATGGCAAAATTTAAATTTATATCCAATAAACCAAAAAATGACTGAACTCATAACATCAAATTGAGTACCAATTTAAATTATTAAAATTTTTAAAAACTTAAACTTTCATGATTTGGACTCAATGTCCACTCCTTTCACACTATGATTGGTATCAAGGTTGGTTTGGAAATGTTTTATTTTGATGGAATGTGTTTTAAATATATAAAATAATATTAAGTTTAATAAATTCTGTATAAAATATAGCAAATAAATTCCTCCTTTTTATATGAAATTTTGTGCATTTTATATGGGAGTTGTTATTATTTTGTATTTTAAAATAAAAAATAAAAATTATATCTCAATCACACTAAAATAATTAAAATTTTTATAAATATAAAATAATAAAGGAGTACCAAATATGATTTATATAATGTTATAACTTAAATAATGACTTTGCCAGGATATCCAAATTCATGAAAAAATTATTGAAAAAATTATAGTATTTAATTAAAAGTTTATATATTTTTAAATTATTTATTTTTATATAAAATAAATTAAATAAATTTTAAAATAATATAAATAAATAATTTATTAATTTTAAATTTTTTTCTTTTTACTTTTCTTCGTTTTTCTCTTTTCTCGCACTTTCTTCTTTTCTTTTTTCTTTTCTTTTTGTAACTTAAAAAGTAAATAATTTATATTTAAAATTCTCAAAATAAAATAAAAGATTATTCTTTTTACCATAAATATATATATATCAAATCACAATCTTATAACAAAAATAGGGATTAATTTGTTCATATACTATCAAAATTTCAAAATGAAATAGAAATTTTCATATGCATGTCAATATACCTCTAGAAGATTTAACATCTTTAGTCACATAGATAATGATGGTAGCAAATATAATGCGAATAATTTGGCTAGGGTATGATTAATTAGCTTGGAAAACAAACCTCCACTCGATAATAACCTTATGAGGAATACAAACCAATTATAAATGAACTTAAAACACAAAATTCAACTGATCTCAATTATGAGTGAAGCAAAGAACACTGAAAATAATGGTGTTTCCCAATAACACGCAACTCAGTGGTTTAGAAGCCCATATCCCCATTCCTCCACGTTTTCAAAATGCTCCATTTGAGATATTCAAGGTAAAAACCCAATAGCCTCCCACCTTTCCAAAATGTTAGAGAGAGGGAGAGAGAGAAAGAGGGTAAAAAATAATTGAATATATATGTGAAGAACTTAGAGATAAATGACAGCTAATTAGCATTCATTTCAGTGTACGAAGTTGATATGTCACTAATAGTAAAACCCCATGAGAAAGGAATCATAAAGCGTCATGATTCTATGAACTTGCTAGGCACCTGCCTGCAGTTTTAACCCAAAAATGTAATTATGACTATGGTGAATCAAAGCACCACTCATTAATCATTATGGTCACCAACACATAAATTAGACTATTAGTTCATTTCTTTTACATAAACTAAGATTCTATAATCCATTTTTTCATATCTAATTGTAACAATTTATATTCAATCGTATAGATATTATCCATTTATGTCGAAATGGATCATCATGGTTTTAAAACGTGTCTACAAAATTAAAAGAAGCTCATACATATATAACATTGAGAACTTTTTCTCATATCCAATGTGAGATATCACAAACATCCTCCTTATAAATATTGTGTCCCACAAAATTATAAGGTCAAATAGACAAACACCACTCACAAGGTCAAACAAACCCTCATACCAAGGTTGACTCTAATATCATTTATAACAACTCGTTCTTAACTGTATAGATATTGTTCGCTTTAAACTCAAAGAGACTCTCACAGTTTTAAAACATGTATACAAGATTAAGAAGAGTTCATATATAGATAGCGCTAAAAACTCTCTTTTATCCGATGTGGGACATCACAATCACCCTCATGTAAACACAACATCCTCATTATGCCCATAAGATTATGAGGCCAAACAGACAAACACATATCATAAGGTCAAACAACCCCCTAACCCATTAGGGTGGACTTTAAAATGCGTCCATAACTTTAAGAGAAGCTCATATATATATATATATATATATATATATATATATATATATATATATATAAATTTATCTCATATCTAATGTGGAATATCATAAACACCTCTCCTCATGACCATTATGTCCTACAGGATCGAACGTCAAACAGATAGACATTCCTCACGAGGCCAAACAAATCTCCTCATTGGAGATCGGGGATTTACTATAATACCATTTGTAAGTAACTCATTTTGGGCCTAAAGGGACTCTCACGGCTTTAGGACGCATTTATAAGGTTAAGAGAAGTTTATACGTATATAGCGTCAATTACTTTTTTTCATATCCAATGTAATATATCACAAACACTCTCCTCATGGACGTTGTGTCCCATGGAATTGCAGGACCCTCATGACATCAAAGAAACCCCCACATCGACATCAAAGATCGGTTTTAATACCATTTGTAACAACTCACTTCTAATCATATAGATATTATTCGCTCTGAACTCAACGAGACCCTCATGACTTTAAAATGTGTTTTAGATAATATCTACACGGTTTGATAGGAGTCGTTACAAATGGTATCAAAATTGATCCTTGACCCCGATGGGGAAGT
Source organism: Vitis riparia (assembly GCF_004353265.1). Taxonomy (NCBI): domain Eukaryota; kingdom Viridiplantae; phylum Streptophyta; class Magnoliopsida; order Vitales; family Vitaceae; genus Vitis; species Vitis riparia. The sequence goes on from NC_048448.1 coordinate 23,745,136, forward strand.
TTGTTTGGCCTTGCAATGCGTGTTTATCTATTTGACCTCACAATTTTGTGGAACATAATAAGGATATTGTGTATGCATGGGGGTGATTATAATGCCCCACATTAGATAGAGAAAAAAATTCTTTATATTATATATTTATAAACTTCTTTTAATATTATAAACACGTTTTAAAGTCGTGACAATCCCTTTGGTCTCAAAGCGGATAATATATACACGATTGAGAGTGGACTGTTATAAATGATATTAGAATTTATCCTCAACCCTTATATAGGAATTTGTTTAGCCCCGTAATGGATGTTTGCCCATTTGGTATCATAATCTCATAGGACACAATGTCTATAAAAGGGGTGTTTATGATATCTTATATCGAATAGGAAATAAAGTTTCTAACGCTATATATGTATGAGTTTTCCTTAACCTTATAAATGTATTTTAAAGTTATGATGGTATTTTGAATTCAAAACAGATAATATCTTTATGATTGGGTATGAATTGTTGTAGTAATTATTGAACAAAATACATTACTTTTATCATTATTATTAGTTTACATGATGGGGATCATTACATATGATTAATATCAAGTATTGGGAAATGGAAAATTATTAAGTTACCAAGTTCATATCTAACTTTGAATTTGGGAAGAAAGTGTAGAATGAATTTTAAGTAAGAAAGTTACAAATATATAACCAAGATATAAAAGAATGATTTTAAGTTATAAATAAATGAAATAAGATATAATGGAATGAAATCAAAAGTGTAATATAATGAAACGTAATATATAATACAATAAAGTATTCAAGTATGAAGTAATAGAACTTCAATAATACGCACACCATCTGATTTTGATAAAATTAGAACTTGACCATTCAATGATCTTTCAAGAAATCCACCCACTTTAAGATGACATATTCATAGTTATCTTTGAGAAAACCATCCATCCATGTTAAGGTGAAATGACAACACAAAAAAAAAAAAAAACCTTTTTCTCCAAGATGTTGGAAAAAACCATTCTTCAAGTTTCACCAAAGTTTGAAATCCAACATTGACTTTGTATAAATATTATCTATGTCTTGAGTTTCATATAAATTAAGTTGGAGTTTATATCCTTCATCTGCTTTTCTATGGCAGACAACTTTTTGGAAAAATAAAAAGAGCCGTGCCCAAAATCATTTATGGATGCTTGAGAAAGAAGAGTGGGGAATTAGAATCAGGCGAATGAGATATTAGCTTAGTGGTGTATGCTCGGCGCAAGTATTTGAAAAAGTTTGCGAGAAAAAATCGCACACAGAATTAAAGGCTTCACCTCCGTGATGAGGAAGTTTCTTTTGGCCTTTTTCCGGGAAATTTTCAATTTCGATTTCGAATGGGAGGATGATTTCGAAAGGGGGGTCTGTCAATCCTTGTCAGCTTGACACTTTGGCCTTATCCAACAGTAGCCGCCCGCGTGCGTACAACACACCCTCTTTGGGATGCACAAAAGTACATGAAAAGAAGTCATGGTTGAAGGCAGCAGCAGCCAACCATTGAGATTTCAAGAAAGACAAAAAAAAAAAAAATTTAAGAAGTTGCCTCTGAAATCTCAATCATGGTAAAAAAATATTGAGAATCTTCACTATTTTTGGGTTCTGATGCTTCCAGGGGGAGTTCCGAGTTGGTAAGTAATATTTTTAAAGATATTTTCAATGTTTTCAAAGTTTCATTAAACCGATAAAAAAAGCTATATATAATTTATATTTTTAATATATTTGATATATCATTTAAATAATTAATATATTAAATTTTATTAAATAAAATATGTATAATATTTTAATATAAAAATAAAATGATAATATTTAATTTATCTATGTATTTGATTATTTTGAAATTTTAAAAATTATTATATTAATTAATTCAAATTATTTTCATATTCATTGTTAATAATTATTATAAAAATAAATACGAATTTAAATGTTTTATATGATAAAAAATTGTAACCAACATTAATATATAAATATGTAACAATATACTTATCAAAGGAGTTTGTATAGCACAATGGTGCCAAGCAAAGAGAAAGTCCACTAAGGTTTTTGTCAAACAATATGTTGATTGGTTCAACCTTGGAATGGTTGGTTAACCTTAGAATGGTTGATTCAACCCCAAAACGATTTGTTCCGCTTAGAACAATTGATGTAAGTGCCTTTTAATTTATTTTTTTATTTTTTTTAAATTAGAAACTTTTATATAAAAATAGAATCTTTGGGCCTAAAGTAAAGGTTGCAGGTCTTGGCTCTAGATGGGCCCAATTACGAGGCCCATTAAAATTTTAGGCCGACCTAATGAGGGAGGCATTCCTTATTTATTATTTTTAAATCTAAAAATGAATTCATACAAAGAATTTTTGTTATCGTTAAAAGTTCTTATCTTGATCAACAAAATTCTCTAGAGACACATAAATAGGTAGTACAAACGAGATAACCCCAAATTATTAATTTCTATATGATATTAATTATTTTAATTATCATATCAATATCGGTCAAAAGTTGATCAATTTCATACATAAATAAAATATGTAAATAAACATTGAATTTGTCACAGAAAAAAGCACCTACTAAATTTTCTATAAACTCTAGATCTAAAATAACCACAAATTGTTCAACAATTAAAATTTATCGACTAATTTTGACGAAGAATAAAAGCATCTACTTTCAAGATTTTATATCGGTTATCATCTATATTCTTTTTTCACATTTAAAACACAATTCTCTTTTGTACTTAATGAATTACTGCAAAATATTATTAAAACTCAATCACTTAGATTCACAACCACTTACCTTTTCCTTCTCGAACGACATTTAAATTTTTTTGATCAAAATCTTAATCTAATTTTTTTAATTAATGGTAAAATAATAATATAGTACTTTTTTTTTTTCGTGTGTGTACTTTTTTTCATTATAGTATAAAAAAATGACAACAATCTCACACTTTGCCTACATAATTATATTTATAATAGATTATAATGATAATATAACCATAACAATTTTTCAAAAATTTGCATTTTTTACATTTAAAATTATGTTTATGGAACCACTAACTTCAAATTATTGAAATAATTGAATCATGCAATGTTGCAATATTTTTTTTATTATTATAGTGTTAGCACCTTCATTAACACGAATTAATGACTTTTATGACATTAACAATATGTAATAATGTTAATTTATCTGCATAATGGTCTCATTAACTTTTAAACATCAAGATCATGCACAAAATTGATGTGTAAAAGTAACATAATAATAATAATCAATATCTCATAATCAAGACATTATATACATTATAATGTGATTATATACATTACACTCTCAATCAGTCTAAAATTAACAAATTTGCCACTAGGCTTATGTGTGCTACATAAGCCTTAAAATACTTAGGTGAAAGGTCTATGGTCAAAGAATATGCCTACATGAGTGTATTTTTAATACATTGAATAGAGACAACTCTATTTTGAACTCTCTCTCTTACAACCATATGCTTAATTTAAATTTGTTTTAATCCTCTTGTAGTTTTATTATTTTTAGAAAATCGCATATCAACATTATTATCACAACATATTCTCAATGGTCTCATTATTGAATTAATAACACGTAGCCTTGAGACAATTTCTCAACCATATTACATAACATGTGACGTCATAATATGCTATATATTCTACTTCCATTGTGGAAAAAGCTATCAATGATTGTTTGACTCTTTCATGAAATAAGTCCATCAAATAGCATAAAAATATATCCAAATGTAGATCTTCTAGTATCTTTACAACCAACATAATCAGAAACAAAATAACCAATAATTTCTAGATCATTTGTTTTTTTGTATGTAAGCATGTAGTACTTTGTCTCTTGTTAATAGCGCAGCATTTTCTTAATTGTTTGCAATCAAATACACAGATTACTTTGATATCAACCAAACATATCTACTACATAAGTTATGTTTGATTGTGTGAAAACTTGAGTACACATGATACTCCCTACTTCAGAAGCATAAGGAATTTTTTCCATATGTTTCTTTTTCAAGATCATTTTTAGGATATTGAAATTCGCAAAATATGTTCCCTTTCACAACAAGGGCAACACTACTAGAACAATTTTGCATGTTGAATCTTTTAAGAACTTTTTCAATATAATTCTTTTGGGATAATCATAATAATCCACACAACCTATCTCGATGAATCTCAAGACTCATCACATAGGATGCTTTACCAAGATCTTTTATATCAAAGTTCTTATATAGGAATTGTTTGGTTTCATGAATCATTCCCATATTGCTATTTATTAAAAAAAAATGAATCATTCCCAAATTGTTGTTAGTAAGCAACATATCATCAACATGTAATACAATAACACAAATCTCACTCCCATTGATTTTAAAGTATATACATTGATCAACTAGATTTTCTTTGAAACCAAAAGTAATGAGAATTTCATGGAACTTAAGATATCATTATTTAAAAACCTACTTTAGACCATATATGGACTTCTTAAGTTTACATACCATATATTCCTTACCTTTATCTTGAAAACCCTTAAGTTGATCCATATAAACCTTTTCATGCAAGCCACCATCTAAGAAGGCAATTTTAACATCCCTTATATGTAACTCTAAGTCAAAATGAACTAGTAAAGCCATGACTATTCTTAGGGAATCTTTTTTAGAAACTGAAGAAGATGCTTATTTTAGTTGATTCCTTCCTTTTGAGTGTATTTTGCAACTAACTTGACTTTGTATCTTTTGATATTGCCCTTAGAATCATGTTTGGTTTTAAAAATCTATTTACAACCAATAATTTCAATTCTTTTAAGCAATTCTAAAAGATCACAAGCTTCGTTATCTTTTATTTATTTCAACTCTTCTTTCATGACATTAAGCCATGGAGTTGAATTTTCACTATTGTTGGCCTAATCATAAGAAGTAGGATCATATTCTAAGTCAAAATCATAATCACACTCATTAAGATAAACCTTGTAGTCATTTGATATATTAGGTCTTTTCTCTCTTTGTGATCTTCGTAAAGATTGTTCTACAGTTAAGACATTCTTACTTTCATCATGAGAAGCCTCTTCAATTGTACCATATTCCATCATTGGTGTTGATACTTCATTTTCTTAGATAACCCGATTTCCATTAAAGGTAAATTTTTTAAGTTCAATTTTCCTACTAAAATCTTCATTTTCTAAAAACATAACATGTCTAGTTTCAACAATTTTAGGATCCTAACCATAACAATAAAATTTAAAACCTTTTTACCTTTTAGGATAGCCAATGAAATGACAAATTATGGTTTTAGAATTCAATTTCTTTATTTATGGGTTAAAATTTTTAGCTTCAACTAGACATTCCCATACATGTAAATAATTCTAAGTTGGTTTCTTGTCCACCCATAACTCATAAGGAGTTTTAAGTATAGCTTTACTAGGAACATGATTGAGAATGTGAACTACAATTTTCAATGTTTCACCTTACAAAAATTTAGGCAAGATTATGTTATTCATCATACTTCTCACCATGTAATTAAAGTACAATTTCATCACTTTGCTACACCATTTTAGTTTGATGTGCCAAGCATTATGTAGTTTGCAACGATACCATGTTCTCTTAAAAATAAGGTAAAAGCACTAGGATGTTTACTTGATTTGGTGAACTTATCATAATATTCACCACCTCTATCAAATCTTACACTTTTAATTCTTCAATTAAGTTGATTTTCAACCTATGATTTATAGATCTTGAAAACATCTATTGCTTTAGATTTTTCACAAATAAGATACACATAAGAATACCTTGAAAAGTCATCAATAAAATTAATAAAATACTTATGTCACTAACATTTAGAATTGGATAAGGTCCCTAAATGTTAGTATGAATACATTCTAACAATTTAGTGTCCTCAAGACATTTTTTTTCTTAACCTTAATGTATTTTCCTTTAATGCATTCAATACAAATATTAAAATAATAAATAATAATAAAAAAAGTCAAATGAAGTTAATGCTTCATCTTTAATAAGAAGTTCCATCCTTTCTCTTGAAATGTGATCCAATTGCTTATGCCACAATATAGATGAATCTTCATTCACTCAATCTCATTTTTAGAGAATTCATACACATAATAAGATAAAAGAGATTGTGAATATTTGTAATCTAAATTCAATGAATAGAGATTACCATGTAAAGTGTTAAAGCCAATCAAACAAGAATTATAAAACATAGAATCTTCATTATTTCCAAACTTTAATTCTTAGTCATAAGAATTAAATCTTGGAATTGAAATCAATATATAAAATTAAATGTAGAGTGTCGATTATTAGGATAAAACATTTTAAAGCATAACATTATATAACAAATTTGGAATTTTATTATTTATTTAATTGTATTCTAGTTGCACTTTTATGTATCATTATTCCATACATTATACTTTATGAACATTTTGACCTACATTTCTTGTTTTGTACATAACTTGAGTATATTAAGAGTTGCAAGAAAGATCCAAGTCATAGGTTCTTTGCAAATAAATTATTTGTTCACAACCAATTCATGTAATTAGACAATCCTTTTAAGATTGTAGTACACTGCCTCCTAATTGGAGGGGTGGCTAGTCTTAGTGTAGACCCTCCCGAGGAGCTTTAGCTTTTTATTATTATTATTATTATTTGTTGTTTTTTGACTGCCTCTCAAGTGGGCTGCTCTCGGGCAGCTAGAGAGGATGGGGGGTAGCCACCAGATGGGACATGTAGCAGCAGGGAGGATGGCTTGCTGAGAAAGACACAAACAGAAAAAAAAAAAAAAAAAAATCCAGAGCAGAGGGTTGCGGAGAGCATCCGGGTGAGAGGGTACTCCATAGCTAAATAAGCAAGAAAATGAGGGGAAGGAAAGAAAGAAAAAAACGAAGATGGTGGGAGATGAGCAACTCTTGGCTTGAGGAGAGCTTCCCAGGTACAACTCTTACAGCTTGTTAGTTTCTCATTTTTTTGTTATATGGTTGGATTTCCATTTTTAGCTGTCTTTGTGGGCATCAGTTTGTCATTTTGGTGTGGATTGGGGGATCCATTTGTTTGTCTAGGTTTAATGACACCTAATTGCAAGAAAATTTGAATGAAAACTTGAGGAGCAGTAGAAAAACGGGCAGAGAAAACTTTTCGGGGATGGTCCGAAATAGAGAAGAAAGGAGAAATGAGTTTTTCTGGCGCTTAAGAGGATTCTGAAAATTTTTCGAAGCTGGCTGGTGCTGGTTTGTGCTGGCTGCTGGCTGGTGCTGGTGCTAGCTGGCGTCGCCGCTACCGCCGCGGGGAGGTGGTGATCGTGCTGAAGCCAGGTGCGGAGGGAGAGGCAAGCTAGAAGAAAAGGTAAGTCTTGGGCTTGGGCTTGAGCTGGGGCATTAGGCCCAATCCTATATTGGCTTTGGTTTTGGGTTTAAGTTGGAGCCCAAGCCCAGGGTTGCTGATGGAAGGCCCAATTGCTCCTTATGCTAGCCACTCTCATGGCCCAAGTCCATGATGAGTGAGCCCATTTAGTTACTTCATATACTAACAAGTTTTAAGTCTTTAATTTTAATAAATTATTAACTTATTCATGCATTGTCATTTTACTTATTTTATTTTATTTTTATCTTCACCAATTTAGTTAGCTCAAACTTAAAGACAAATTATTAATTGTATTTTTATTTCGAAATTTATACTATTCGATTTCACTATCTTAAACATTATGATTATTTATTATTATTATTATTTCGTATGAATCTATTTATCACCTTTTAAAAATCTCATTCGCTAAAACTTAATTCTAATCCTTCAAACACTCCATATTTTTTTAATTTGATTTTTCAATCTTAATTTAATCTTTCACTAATTCGTTTAAATCTTATTTTCATCAATTAGAATTATTATCACATATTTATCTAGTTATTTAAAGTTTAATCCTGCAAAAATTCCACGTTTTAATTTAATCTTTCAAATCCTAAAAACTCTACAAGTCAACTCAATCTTATTTTCATCACTTAGAGTTACAATCCCGTATTTATTTAGTTATTTAAAGTCTAATCCTTCGAACATTTCATATTTTAATTTAATTTTCCAATCCTAAGAATTCCACAATTCGTTTAAATTTCCTTTTTATCAATTAGAACCATCATCCCATATTTATTTAAAGTCCGATATTTCAAAAGCCTCAATTTAACTTTCAACCTTAGAAATTCTATTAATCACCTAAATATTATTCTCGTTAATTAGTATTATAATCTTATACCTACCTATTTATTCAAAGTCATATCCTTTAAAAATCCAACGCCCTAATTCAAATTCTTAATTAGAAAAATTCCACTATTCTTTTTTTTTACTCGTTTAAACATTATTTTTGCTAATTAGTATCATTATTCCATACTTATTTATTTATTTTTTTCAATCATTAAAATTCAATTCTTCAAAACCGAACTTCCAAATTTAACCTTGAGACTAAAAAATTCCACCATTCACTTTTATTCATTCAAATATCATCTTTGTTATTATTGTTATAAATTCCACATTTATTTATTTATTTCTTCTAAAAATTCCAATAATTAGAGTCCAATTATTCAGAGATCCGACTTTCAAACTTAATTTTCAAAATCCCACTATTCACTATTCATCCGTCCAAATATCTTTTTGATTAATTAAGAACATTATTCCATATTTACCTATTTATTTCTCTTAAAAATCTCAATCATTAAGGTCTAATTCTTCAAAATTTCGATTTTTAAATTTAGTTATTTGAAACTCCAATTGTCCAATCTCTGAACTTAATTTTCAGTTTTCCATGCTCCAATTCCCGTATTTATCCCACTACTTATTATTATCATTATCATTATCATCTTATTCGTTATTTCTATAAAGTCCGCCTTCAAATAACTTTCGAGACTCCAACTTTTCAAATGAATTTCAAAAATCCGATTTTCTCTCAAATAGCTTAATTCCATTCTGGTCTTTAAACAATCTTCTGCTCCTTTTGTTTTTAATAAGCATGAACGAATTTTTCGTAATTCCAAACAATGGAATTTATGGGATTAATTCATGTAAAATAAACGAGTTTTGATGAGGTCCCCACATATGTGACCGATCGATTGATTGACTAATAGATCGATTTGATTATGATACATGATTGATTTATCCTGCTCTCTGACATGCATGCTAGAAATTATCCCTAAATTGTACACTAACCTCTCTATTGATAGCGCATGGCGGATCGTGGCCCAGGTACGCATCCCTCCCCACTCTGGTCATTTTCGGTATGCATGTTTAGATTCTCACATGTGCATGATCACTCTGAGTATTCATTGATTTCCTCATCAATTGCCATGATTGCTTCATTTTATTAGTAGAGACCCGACTTTGGGGTCTTAAAGGGGTGCTACGGTCTGTACCGTACCTTCCCGATAAGTAACCTGACCCCCGAACCCGATCCGATTTTTCGCAGGCCGTCTTTTCCAAAATAAGAAGTCACACTTAGAGTTTTTCTTTCTTATTTTTTTTTTACCCTTTTAAAAATAAAACAAAAATAAGTGGCGACTCCAAGTCATTTGTCTTAATCCATAAAATCAATTTTTTAAATAAAAATCGAGTTCACCATCGAGTAGGAAACGCATGAGCCGAAATGCGGGGTCCACACTTAGCCATCAGAATAGGGTTCCCATGGTGAGTGCACTAATGTGTACCTTTACACAATAGACAGGACCTATAATAAATCATGACATAAGGCTATTGGGTTGTCATGACTTCATCAAGTTGTTATGTTGTATTATCTCTCAACCTTGAGAAAATATTGATATTACACCAAAGTTCGTAGTGGCTTTGACTTGCGGGTGAGATCCTAAAGTGATCATATATTCCCTATTGATTGATTCACTATTAAAGGAAGCTAATAACAACAAGTATTCTCAATAAAGACAATATGACATCTCATGGACTTTGAAAAAATGTGTCCTTTTGAATGATCCTAAGGATGTATGATCATGAAATTTGTGATGCCACAATAACTCCTTAAGTGAAATTTGACATAATTTCTTTATGAGTTAAGATATGTCAACTGATCACACAAAAAGATCTATAACTTAAGGATGGTATAGGTAATCTTGAGAGACCGATAGTTTTCACTTTATTAGATTACAAACACTAGTTCATGGGGAGACTATATATTGGAGATAGTAAGTGTAGACCCTCAATTTTGTCCTTTGACACTTGCATTTTATCCTATGGGTGTCACATGCACCCATGTTTTCATATGACCCCCTCATGGCCTTGATCGGTTTCTGAGCCTTGTGTAGGTTCATTTGTGGTCCAATGTAGTGCGGGTGTGTAGTTCATTTTGGAGTTCCGTCATGGTCAATTTCCCTAGTTGTTCACATCATGCTATATGGAAGGAAGTGAGGCCCCCCATAAATTTCAATTCAGTTGGAATTCATAGGAGCAAGTTCGAATTCGGAGCACTTGAGCTTGTTTTGATCATATCTCCCTCATCAGAACTCGGAATCGCGCACCGTTTTTTTATGGACTCCTTATTCTTCAAGGAACATTCTGTCAAAATTTCAAATTTTTTCTCAACCGGTTCCCAAAGTTTCAGTTTAGGCAGAATTCATTGAAGCATGTCCGAATTTGGAGCATTTGGGCTTGTTTTGATCATATCTCCCTCATCCGAACTCGGAATCGTGCACCGTTTTTTTTTTTTTTTTTTTTTTTTTTTTTTTTTTTTTTTTTTATGGACTCCTTATTCTTCAAGGAACATTTTGTCAAAATTTCAATTTTTTTTTCTCAACCGGCTCAAGCGGTTCCCAAAGTTTCAGTTTAGGCATAATTCATTGAAGCATGTCCGAATTCGGAGCACTTGGGCTTGTTTTGATCATATCTCCCTCATCCGACCTCGGAATTGCACACCGTTTTTTTTTTTTTTTTTTTTATGAACTCCTTATTCTTCAAGGAACATTCTGTCAATATTTCAAAACTTTTCTCAACCGGCTCGACTGGTTGGCATCCAGTTCAACCGTTTCATCGAGTCAGCTTGTATGGAACACTGATTTTGGTGATTTTAGAGCCCAATTCCTACATGGCTTGGGCCCATGGGTTCCAGATCAATTTTGGGCTATATTTTGGATCCATTTTGGGCCTTATTTCGGATTCCTTGCAGCCCACCATGATTCCATATGGATCCTTGGTGGAGAAGCAAGTTGAAAGCTTAAGATAGTCAGCTTGCATGGAAAATGAGGAGGGGAATTAATAGGGAAGCTGATTCCGAGACTGATTGGAGCTCTTTCTAGAGCTTGAAAGAGAGAAAAACGAAGAGGCTTTGATGGCTGGAGGTCTAAGACTATAAAAGAGGAAAAAAAATCATATTTTAAGGGACTGCTTCTTCTTTTTTCTGAGATGGGGGACTTTGTGGAATCGTGGGAGAGGAATTTTATAAGAGGTTTTGGAGGGTTTCTTTTCGTGAGTGGTCTGAGGGAGTGGAGTGAAGAGGTCCTTAGACTTTTGGGGGTCTCGGATACGTTTGGAGAGGCTTTGCAAGTTAAAGGAGCATATCTCAAAGGCCGGTTCTTCAGGTACGTTTCTGGTCCCTCACAAAACTTTTTCTTGCATTTGGTTCCTCTTTCTAATCGTTCCAGAATGTTTAATGCTTTATTGATTGGTGTGGACGAAAAGGGCCACAAATTATTATGTTGAAATTGGTTCTTTGTGTGTTTGTCATGATCTTCATTCAGTTGATGTCATTGATCCCGTTTGATTTTGTTCATGTTAAAAATCTATTTTGAATCATCTAGACCTGTTTTATAAATGCATTACTTTGTTTTGACCAGTTCTCCCTCATCTGAGTTCAGAATTGAGCGTCGTTGCTTTTGTTGGATTCTTTATTCTTTGGGGAATTTACGATTAAAATTTCATAATTTTTCTCAATCGGTTGAACTAGTTGGGAACTGGTTCAATAGGTCCTACATATCCAGCCATGTTTTATAAACGCATTGCCTTGTTTTGACCAGTTCTCCCTCATCCGGGATTAGAATTTAGCGCAGTTGCTTTTTTTTGGATTCTTTATTCTTTGGGGAATCTACTATTAAAATTTCAGAATTTTTCTCAACCGGTTGAACTTGTTGGGAACCGGTTCAATAGGTCCTGCATGTCCAGCCCTGTTCTATAAACACATTGCCTTGTTTTGATTGGTTCTTCCTCATCCGGGCTCGGAATTGAGCTTCATTGCTTTTGTTGGATTCTTTATTCTTTGGGAAATATACTATTAAAATTTCATAATTTTTCTCAACCGATTGAACTGGTTGGGAACTGGTTCAACAGGTCCTACATGTCTAGCCCTGTTTTATAAACACATTGCCTTGTTTTGGCCGGTTCTCCCTTATCTAGTCTCGGAATTGAGCGTCGTTGCTTTTGTTGGATTCTTTATTCTTTAGGGAATCTACTATTAAAATTTCAGATTTTTTTCTCAACCGGTTGAACAGGTCCTACATGTCCAACCATGTTCTATAAACGCATTGTCTTGTTTTGACCAGTTCTCCTTCATCCGAGCTCAGAATTGAGCGTCGTTGCTTTTGTTGGATTTTTTATTCTTTGGGAAATCTACTGTTAAAATTTTTAGAATTTTTCTCAACCGGTTCAACAGGTCTTGCATGTCCAACCCTATTTTATAAACGCGTTGCCTTGTTTTGACCGGTTCTCCCTTAACCGGGCTTGGAATTGAGTGTCATTACTTTTTTTGGATTCTTTATTCTTTGGGGAATCTACTATTAAAATTTCAAAATTTTTCTCAACCGATTGAATTGGTTGGGAACCGGTTCAACAGGTCCTACATGTCCAGCCCTGTTTTACAAACGCGTTGCCTTGTTGATCGGTTCTCCCTCATCCGAGCTTAGAATTTAGTGCAATTGATTTTTTTGGATTCTTTATTCTTTGGGGAATCTATTGTTAAAATTTCATAATTTTTCTCAACCGGTTGAATTGGTTGGGAACCGGTTCAACAGGTCCTGCATGTCCAATCCTGTTCTATAAACGCATTGCCTTGTTTTGACCGGTTCTCCCTCATACGGGCTCAGAATTGAGCGTCGGTTCTTTTGTTAGATTCTTTATTCTTTGGGGAATCTACTGTTAAAATTTCATAATTTTTCCCAACCGGTTGAACTGGTTGGGAACTGGTTCAACAGGTCCTACATGTCTAGCTCTATTTTATAAACGCATTGCCTTGTTTTGGCCAGTTCTCCCTCATCTAGGCTCAGAATTAAGCGTCGGTGCTTTTTTTGGATTCTTTATTCTTTGGAGAATCTACTGTTAAAATTTCATAATTTTTCTCAACCAATTGAACTGGTTGGGAACCGGTTCAACAGGTCTTACATGTCTAGTTCTGTTTTATAAACGTATTGCCTTGTTTTGGCTGGTTCTCCTTCATCCGGGCTCGAAATTGAGCGTCGTTGCTTTTATTGGGTTCTTTATTCTTTGGGGAATTTACTGTTAAAATTTCAAATTTTTTCTCAACCGGTTGAACTGGTTGGGAACCGATTCAACAGGTCCTGCATGTCCAGCCCTATTTTATAAATGCGTTGCCTTGTTTTGACCTATTCTCCCTCATCCGGGCTCAGAATTGAGTGCCGTTACTTTTTTTGGATTCTTTATTCTTTGGGGAATCTACTATTAAAATTTAAAAATTTTTCTCAATCGGTTGAACTAGTTGGGAACCGATTCAATAGGTCCTATATGTCCAACCTTGTTTTATAAACGCGTTGCCTTGTTTTGACCGATTCTCCCTCATCCGGGCTCGGAATTGAGTGTCGTTTCTTTTGTTGGGTTCCTTATTCTTTGAGAAATCTGCTCTTAAAATTTCAGAATTTTTCTCAACTAGTTCAACAGCCTTTGCATGACCAGCCCTGTTTTAGCATGTTTTGACCCCTATTTTTGTTATGGCTTGAGCCCTTAGGCTCTGAGGCACTTGTGGGCCTCCTTTAGAGTTTTAAATGGGATCTGAACTGAATTAGAATTGACCCACTTCAGAGCTAAAGGAATTAGGGGTCAGGTAAGTTTGGTTTGATTTGATGTTGGAGATTGGTGAATTGTTGTTTGAGGGAATGTGTAAGAAATAAAATGATTGGTTGCCGTCATTTCCATTCACTTCCTCTTTAAATGTGAACTTTGATGCTTGATCGTGAATACCTAATACATGCTTGCATTTGTTGATTCACTTTATCTGTAGTGCATGACTGGGGACAACAGGTATGCACTTCGATTTTGGATAATGAAATTCACATGAATGCTTAGTGCATGATTGCTATGTATATTTGTTATGCATTTGAGCTCATTGACTGACCTCTTATGCAGCGCTTGGCTGGGGACCTCAGGTATGCACTCTGATTTTGACTATGTGATTCATGTCATTTGTTTAGCCCAAGGTTTGTCTGATCTTTGACTCATATGCTCCTATAGACCTAGTTCATTAGTAGAGACCGAGTTTTGGGCCTAGAGGGGTGCTACCTCGCATGAGGTACCTTCCCGATAGGTAACCTGATCTCGGGACCCAGAATCTAGTTTTCGCATACCGCTTTTTCTTGACTAGAGTCATGCTGGGGTTTTTGTTCTTACTTAAGTTTTCCCCATTAAAAAATAAAAATAAAAAGTAAGTGGCGACTCCAAACAAGACCATTCCTCACTGGGACGAATTTTTCAAAACTCGAAATTTAGCTTTCCCTTTTACTTTTTTAAAAAAAATAGCGAGTCGTGCCGATCGGTGGATCGGGTGAGGGTCCACAGTAAGTTATGAACTCGAGTACCTTATGTCTTGTTATTATATACAGAGGATATTGGAGTACAATTGACTCATTGTAGTAGGATGTTGAGTCAACTTTAGAATTGGATTTTGAGATAACCAATATTACCCTATGGGTCCCAATGGTCCTCATTTAAGCTTATATACCTTGATGACACGGTTTATGAGGATACGATTGGCTCTTGGTTCACTTATATACATAAAGGTGTTTTGGTGATTCTACAAGGTTATACAAGAATTCACAGATGATATCTCTTTGGAATAGGCTAATTGATTAATTGGAGCGTTGTTGGATTAATTTAATCAATTAAGACCATTTTTTGGATAGATTAAGTGACTCAAATCTAAGATGAACTCAAGTCACTTAAGGCTAGTAAGAACCTTATAAATACCTTCTATAAGGTCAGGGTTTCAGTCTTTTTCCACTATTCTCCCTACATTTAAGAGAAAGAACATTAACCTCTACCCTTTTGACTTCTACTATTTGTGTGTCTAGCTTTAAAGAGTCATCAGGCAGAAAATTAAGGGTTTGCAAGATCACCTTTGACTACTGCAACATCAAACCACAATCTTCATTGCAAATATATGATATAAAAACATCCAGATTTGAGGTAAACATTCTAAACATGTAATCTAGATCTTACAATAACTTTTTTTATATGTTATGTTTCCACTGTGCATAAGATCTAGTAGTCGTAGGGTTTCATGCACCTACGAGATTTAGGGCCTATAAGTGAAGTAATTTGGAGTTCTTATCCCCAATAACCTTAATTTCCATTTTTATTCCATTTCCCAAAGTGATGGTTTGCTCTCTTGTACTTAGTCTCTTGCTTGCAAGGCATCCCTATAATGAATTTGTTATACGAATGCCTGCACTAGTATCAATCCATCAATAGTTTGATGGTATATCAACTAAATAACAATGATTTAAAAATCGTACGATACCATCAACCAGTGACCAAACCTATCTGGTCCACCCAAAAAACCATTTGGGATTCAAATCGAACGAACCGGCAGTTGAACAGGTGAATAGCTTGAACCGGGCAGTTCTTAGCGAACTGAATAGTTCTTTTTTTTTTTTTCTTTTTTCTTTTTAAGCCAAAAAAAAAGTTTGATGCCCTAAGAGAACAAGATCATTCCATGAAAAGTCCATCCAACCCATTTCTCATCAAGCCCAATAAGCTTTTAGTCTTTTAAGTTAATGATTCTTACATGTCTTTTATACCCCACAATCCCTACATATTTTTTATCTATTTTCAATGAGGGATTAGTTAGTGAGAAGAAAGAAAATTTTTGCAAGCTAGAGAGCTTGAGCCTAGGACCTTTAGGTGTAAAAATTGAAGCCTATAAATTAAGTTATGAAGTTTTTTCATTACATTATATTTGCAAATCAAAATATATGACAAAATTTTTTTTTTTTTTCAAATTTTTATCGTATAAAACCCTTTCACATTTATTTTTACAATATATAAAAATAATATAAATTAATTAATATAATAATTTCAAAATAATAAAATACAAAAGACATGCAAATAAAATTAAATATTATAATCTTTTTCATTTTAAATATATCTTTATTTTTAAATATTATTATGTTCTATTTAATAAAATTTAAAATATTAATATATATTTATATATCTCTTCATCATTTAATTTGATATGTCAAATATAAAAATGAAATATTATTAATTTTTTTAATTATATATAATTTTAATTTCTTATAATTATTTAAAATTTTATGTAATATATAAATTATTATTTATGACGTCACCGATTCGACTGTGGTCCAACCAGTGAAATGTGAATTAGTAACTTTTTCGATTCAATCACCGGTTCGATTCTAAAAATATTACTAAATAGAATTCATAAGACATTAAGCATTATGTTTTGCATTTTTTTTTTCCAATCAAGCCTTAAAACCATAACAGTCTCTTCTGATATGATCTTTCTTGTGGCACAAATGACATTTATTTTCGTCCTTTTGCCCATTAAACGATGTATCATTACCTTGCTTCATTTTCTTACCCATCATTTTCTTAAAGGTTATTTCACTTGGATTTGCGATAGTTAGATTAATCATATCAAACTTTTCTACTTTAAGTCTCTCTTCTTCTTGAACACATATGACAATTAATTTACTCACTTTCCACTTATCTTTATTAATATTATAATTAATTTTGAAAGGACCAAATTGTGAAAGAAAGGAAGTTATTATGAAGTGAACAAGACAACCTTAAAAATTTGTCATGTTCATTTCCTTTAATTGAGAAGTTGTATCACTTATCTTCATAATATGCTCACTTACACCACTATGACCATCATTTTTCGTTATTATCATTTTGATCAAAAGAGTGTTTGCCAAGGACTTAAAAGTTTCTAAGAATTGTTCTTCAATTGATTTAATATAGCTCATTGCATTATCTAAATGCAGGATTGCTCCACGAATTGTAGGAGTGATTGAATCTTTCATAATCATTAGACTCGTGTAATTAGAGCGCTCTCACTTTTTAGATAAAGCCTTTTATTCATTAGTATTTTCAAAAGTATGTTTTATGGGTGTAGGCTCTCTTAAGGCATAGTCTAAATCCATACAGCCAAAAACAATTTCAACTTGTTCCTTCCACTTTTTAAAGTTTGTCCAACTTAACGATTCAATACCAAACAAATAGCCTATAATAGTAGCAAGATTTGTTGCTACAATATAAAATTTAACTCATAAAAATTATTTTCATGTCATCACAATGTCTAACACCACACTTTACAATAATAGAACTACAACAAAAATTAGTTAGACATCATATTAATCATAAACATAATAGATCATATCATAGTTCTTTCAGTGGACCAACTACTATCATGTAACACAAAAAGTATATTATTATAATATGCCATAGAAAGTATTAAATCATTCAGCAACTTATTTTATTTCATACCTATTATATTGAAATAAATTCTATATTACCCAAGCGATTTATTAAAGAAATATGGCTATACACCAATGATGTTGTATCATTGCATTATTGACCTGTTTTTGTTCCTCCCATGAGAGTAAATTAAAGAACATTGCAGAGAAACATGGATTTTTGTAGGCTTATTTTGTGCTAGGTTTAAGAGCAGCCAAACCCCATATTTCAAGCTTAGTTGAAAGATTTGTGAGAATCACAAAAGGCAAAAAATCACCAAGGCAGAAGAGTATGGTGAGTTCAGAACATGGGCAAATACAACAACTCGCCCTCTAACCCCTCAGAATGAGTTCTTAAAGCTCATAACAGCCAGAAATGGAATTCTACATCTGTTTCTTTTCTTCTCGTTCACCCAACTTATACTCACAATTTGTGGAACACCATACAACAACAATGAACACTGGAACACACTGGATTAGAGAAAGTTTTTATTTCTTGGATGAGGATCAATACTTCCATATGTTACCTTCATCCAACCATGCCAGGAAAGCTTAGTTCTAGTTGATCTCCAACTAGAAAAACAGAGCACTTAGCGCACTATTACTGAAGAGAAGGCAGAAACATTAGGTGAAAACTAGCATGAGTACAGTGGATACACTAGACCGATTTAGAGAACCAACTGATGATTTTGAGAGAGCAACATAATCAATCAAGGACCCTTATTCCAGAAGTGGGAGACCACCCTAGATGTATGGTCCAAGGCCAATAACACAAAGGGCATATTCACATGGTTTTAGCCATTTGCAAGCTGAGCACCTAGGACCACACTTCATCATTGTGCATTTCCTTCAATCTTAGTCTCAAGAAAGGGAATTGATATCAAGAGAAACTATGCAGCAATATGGAACTCTAGACAGAATAGTCGACTTGAGCATCCCTAGAGAGTGGACCAGTTAATCTCGATCCTTAACTACATGAATACTGGAGAAATGCATTTTTTTTCTCATGGTGCTGCACTAATGAAATCATTGGGCTTAACCTCAAGGTCCCAAAATGATAATTAAATATGAAAAGGGCTAATTATTGTGTAGTCTTACTTCACAAATTACTTCAATTATTTTACACCCAATGATGAAGAGGAAACTTCATGATATAACAACTCTCAAGAAGTGGTTGATCCATTTGTCTCTCATCATTTGAAGACCATTAAAAAAAGGGGGGTGCTACTTAGGATGTGGCCCATCATATTGGGATTGACTGCAATGCCAACAGCCATCCTCAAATCCTCAAATTTTGTAAAGATTGCAACAAAACCATGTAGCCCCAATTTGAGAAACAATAGGAAAACACTGTCAAGAAGGGGAGAAACATGATCCTGCTAAAGGGACTAAAAGCCCTAATACATATATGTTCATTTTCAATCCAAAATTGAAGTGCAGATCAGAGCTCCCTAACTAGCTTGCAATGTATATCAACTAAAACAGGGTAGGTTAGCTTCATGCTGTTGTTTCTATGGCCTTAGCTGATTATTTTCAGTTTCTTTCACTACATGAACTAGAGGCAATCAAACACAAAGTCAAGTCATTAGCATAATCACAGCAGGGAAGAGACAGAGGTGAACAAGCTTGTTTAGAGAACACCCAATAGAGCTGCTGATTTTTCCTGAAGAAATCTCTTCCTGAAATGATCAATGATTAAGGCCAGAATTTAGCTAATTTACATTCCATTCACTTCAAAAATCTGAAAATGAATTGACTATAACTAAATTACAACTCATATGCATATATATTCAAGTTACCTTGACAGGCTACAGCTCCTTCCGAGCACAAATTTCATGAGAAAAGCTGGTACAACAAATCAACCACCAAACTGATAGGTGGGCGGTCTCTGGATATCTCACTGGTACACAAATGGGCAATTCTGAACAATTCCCTGACCTCGTTTTCTCTCAACCCTTCCCTGGAAACATTGGAATCAACCATCTCCATATGCCTTTCCTGGGCCACCATTTTCCGCGCCCATTGCACTATCCCCACGTCTATACCATCCAGGCGGGTGGGCAAATTGGGGCGCCTCCCAGTCGCGATCTCAATCATCAGTATCCCAAAACTGTACACATCCGCCTTCACCGTTGCCACGGTCACGCCTTCTCGGTACTCCGGGGGCATGTAGCCCATGGTGCCGGCGACCTGGGTGGAGACATGGGAATGCGACCACTCAATTCTCCTAGCTAAGCCAAAATCAGCAATGTGTGGTTCGAATTCCGAGTCTAATAGCACATTGCTGGCCTTGATATCTCTATGAATGATTGGGGTGTCCAGATTGTGGAGATATGATAAACCGTCTGCAACTCCTCTGATAATCTTTAGTCTCGTTTCCCAAGATAACGGCAAACGCGGGGTGGAAAGTTGCTGGTCCTCGGACGAGGTGTCGTGAAGCCATTGATCGAGGCTCCCTTTCTCGATGAACTCGTAGATGAGGACCCTATCGGAGCCCGAAACGCAGTACCCGAGGATTTGCACGATATTCCGGTGCTGGAGCTTGGCTAGGGTTTCGGTCTCGGCCCGGAACTCCCGGAATCCCTGGAAGGCGTCGGGGCTGAGCTTCTTGACGGCGACGGTGACGCCGTTGGAGAGGCAGGCCTTGTAAACCATGCCGAAGCTGCCGTCCCCGATGATGCCGTCGGAGGCAAAGTTCCTGGTGGCAGCGAGGAGCTCCCCCATGGAGATCCGTTTCAGCGAGGGGTCAAACGTGGCGCTCTCGCCAACCGAGATAGAGGTGAGGCTGGAACTCTGAATGGGACGGGTCCGGGGTTCAGAGCTCCGGCGCTGTTTGAGTCCTCGGCAAACGATTAAAAAAACCGCAAGGAAGAGAGTAATGAAGAAAAAGCTGGCAGTGGCAGCTAGAATAGCCTCAAATGCAGGAGGCATGATAGAAAATCAGAAGAGAAGGAAAGTTAGGAATTGTGAAGAGTGGGGAGGAGGAGCAGGAAGAAGGAGGAAGTGGGAACCGCCATGAAAGGAGGTGGAAGGAAGAAAAGTTGTTTGAAGTCGAAGGAGTCAACGCTGTATTATTCAATTACATGTGGCGTCTGGCATGGGAGGTGGAAAGCTTTGTCTACTTTTTAAGTCGCTAAGAAAATCAACTTCCCTCTCCTTATACCATACCTCCGTATTCTTGGAAAGTGATTCAGAGTGTGGGAATAATAAAAAATTTCAAAGTCTTATAAACATTAAAAGCATTTTCGAGAAGAAAACGTTTTTAGAGCCCGTGGAGACGTTTGAAAATAATTTTAGGGACCGTTTTAATTCCATCTAATGCTTAAAAGATAATAAAATTTAAATGTAAAAAATTTTAAAATTACTATACTTTTAATATTTTTAATATTTTAAAATTTTATCATTTAAGAATTAAGAAAAGTTTTTTAGAATCACTTTTAAATATATTCTTAAGTGTGTTTCACAATGATTTTAGGAATTATTTATAATTTTTTTAATATTTAAAAAAATTTATTTTTCAAGTATTAAATATACTAAAAACACTTTTTAAATCACTATTTAATAAACTTTAATATTATTTTTTATAGTGATTTTAAAAAATATTTTTAATATTTTTAATACTTGAAATTAAAGTATTAAAAAAGATAAAATATTTTTTAAAATTACTATTAATGGTATTTTTTAATGCTTAAAATTTTTTATTATTTAAATATTAAAAATAATTTTTAAAATGACTCCAGACAGTCAATGGATTGAAGTATGGGCGAAGGAAGTAACAGCCAGACAGTCAAAACTTGGTGCGGAGGCAGTCAACTTTTACCTGACCTGGGTTGGGTAGACAGGAGTTGGGTCTCCTAAATTGCTAACCACGTAACGTCTGACATCAGACGGTGGAAATCAAGGTTTTTTTCACCCAAAGTGGGCCCCATGGCGCCGAAAAAGGCGAAAAAAAATATCAAAAGGTAGGACCCACACGGCATTTCCCTGATTCTCAACGCGCATATACGACCTTTCATATAGCCTTAAAGTTCGTGCGCAACATGAACTCCTCATTTTCTCCTCAAAATTCATGCTTGACGTGGAGTATGTGCCAAACACAAAACATTTTCTTTCTTTTTTTTTTTTTTTTTTTTTCCTAATTTGGAATTAGCACTATTCATCATCTTCTTTGCTTCACTTTTGGGTTTCATCCCAAATGATGGGTTGATAGCATGTTGATCATTTCATCCTAATCCATAAATAAATAATATATCCCAAATAATGAGCCTAAAGTATAAGAAGATATTCTTTTATTTAAAGGTTTTTTTTATTTTAAAAATAAATAAAAGGTATCTAAAAATACACTAAATTATTAGTTGTTACTTTTAAGATAAATTAAAATATGTAATATAATTACAAATACATGATAATGTGCAAGTTGGGGTCTCCATAGGTTGCTTGGACTTTCAACCTACTCGAACTCTAATATTTTTGTGTTAATATATTTTCAATTTAAACTCAACCCTAAATTGTTCAAGCATTGATCAAGCTAACTCGTTCTTGTAATAAAGTGATTTAAATAATTTACACACTTTCTTCTCTTGCTTAGAAACAATAAATCCTTTGGACTAGTCCATATAATTTTTTTTATTTAATTTACCATTAAAAATGTCATTTTTTTGTTAGAATAAGGCCTTTAAAAGCATAACTTAATATAAAAGAAAAGTTTTCATTAATAAATTTATTTATTATGATTTATAGTTCCCAATTATATCATTGTTTATGTTAATTGTTATCCAAACATTCATGTTTGTATCACTTGTATTATACATAGGTTAAATATATTAAAAGTTGTACAGAATATCCAAGTCATGAGTTTTTACAATATGATAAGTAATTCATAATTGGTTCATAGATTTAGACAATACATTAAAGATTGTAGTGTACTACCTCATAATTGGAAGGGTGACTTATCTAAGTCATCAAGATGGTTTTCCTATGGTAAGTGTACTAGTATGTAAAGTTACGTGTTGAACAGAACCTACAGTAAATCATGATTGCTTGATAGTTAATGTTGCATATACTCTTAACTTTGAGAGAATATTAAGCTAATGTTGAGGTCATTAGTGACTTTAATTTATGAGTGAGACCCTAAGGTGGTCATAAATTTCTTATAAATTGGGTCACTATTGATGATAACAAGTATTCTCAAGATAAACATCATATCTCATGGGTTTGAAAAAGTGTATCCTCATGGACGATCCTAAGGGCATATGACTAAGAAATCTAGTCATAGTAATTCTTTAATTTGAATTTAACACATATTCTTATAGAGTTAGAATATGTTAGTTGGTCACATAATAAGATCTTAAGAGGTTAATAGCATCTATTTCATTAGATTACAAAAACCAATTCATGAAGAGTTTGCATGTAGTGGTTAGTAAGTCACATAATTTTATATCTCTTTTTAATATGAATCTTAGTATAGTTGACTTTTTATAGTAAGATGTTGAGTCAACTTTAGAATTAGATTTTAAAGAAACTCATATTTTCTTATGGTTCCCAATGGTCCCCGCTCAAACTCATATTTCTTGATAACACATTTATTGAGGAGTATTTGGATTACTTATTCATATGTCGGCATAAGGGCATTATGATAAACATAAGATTGCACAAAAGTTTATGAATGGTCTTTTTAGATTGAGTTAATTAATTAGCTGAAAAACTAATAAGGCTAATTAATTAATTTAGAATCTAATGAATTGGATTATGTGATCTAAGCCCAAGATGAGTTTAAGTCACTAAGCCTAAGAGAAAACTTGTATAAACCCCCTTAAAGGCTTAAGGCTTCAAACTTTTATAAGTCTTAAGATTCAATCTTCCAAAGAAAAACCTTAGCCTCCACCCCCTCCACAGAGGATTCCACTTCCTTTTGTGCCAAGATCTAGGAAAGAGAGTTATTAGGTAGAAGATTTATTGGTTTTCGAGATTTGTGACACCTTTTCATTTATTAAAATCAATTCGGGAACATCTAGATCGCAAGTATAGCATCTAAACTTCATACCTAAAGTTTTTAATATGTTTTTGCTTTCATTGCTTAAATCTAAAGATCTTTAAGGCAAATCTTGCTTACACATATGATCCAGAGGTTATCCCAATAGTTTTTACATCCATATGATGTACTCCTAATTTAAAAATCAAAGTTATTCTAATTAACATTCTCATAGTTGTAATCCTCATTATAGAGGGATAAGTATCAAATAAATTTAATCATTTTTTGTTAAAGCCTTTAGTAATAATTCTAGCTTTAATTTTTATTTTATTTTTGTAAGTTCATTTATTATTAATTTTGTTTCTAAAAATCCATGTGCATCCAATTGTTTTATAAAATCAAGTCCAGTTGTTAGTAGTTAAATAAGTTTAACTATCAACTACATTATTCTAAAAAAACATCTAAGAAATTCGTTGTTTCATCATGTCTTAAGATTATCTTCAACTAAGCATGTAAAAAAGTAAGCACCTATTTTTTTTTTATTCTTTCTTTTTTACTTCTTCTTAGTTCAAAATGATCTTGATTTGTAAGTTTAAATTGAAGTAATTTCTGCCACAGTGTTAGAATTGGAGTCTACTACAAGTTTGGACAATTTATTTTTTTATAGGGAAGATATGTTCAAAAAATATAATATCACATAACTCTATAATGGTGTTATTAGATATTTTAGGAATTTTAGAATTTATCGCAAGAAATCTATAAAATACACAATTTAAAAATTATCCCATAAATATGAAATTTACAATTTTAAGACCTAATTTTCTCGTCTTATTTATTGTAACATTTATTTCAAATAGACACTCTTGCAACTTTAAATATTCTAAAGTAAGGGTTCAATTTTTTCAAATTTCATAGTGTGTGTGGTTTTGTTTTGTTTTGTTTTGTTTTAAAATGAACTCTGTTAAGAACATGATAAGCAAAATATAATGTTTTACCATTGAGATTACTTTGTTTCTTGGCCTTGGATGTCGTAGGGTGCATGTTATCTATCCTTAGGCTCTCTAGATCTAACATCATGGAAAACAATGGCTATAAATGTTAGGAACTTTGAATTACTCCATTTCCAAGCCTTAGATCACTAAGGTGCATGAAATCCTATCCTAAGCTCATTAGATCTAAGCACAACAAAAACATGGTATTCAAAAACCAATAATAAAACGCTAGATCTAGAGAAAGTACCATACTTGAGATCTTGATGTTCCCAGATTGATTCTTGTTGGTGGAAAAAACTCCAAATCTAAAGAATGTCTCATAAACATAGCAATATTCCACCCAAAGACTCCTCCTTAAGTTTAAGCACTAAAATGGTGGAGATCTCACAAAAGATGGAGGTTAACGTTCCCTTATTTTAAGTGGATAGGAAGCAAGAGTAAATCCTTAAGCTCTAAGAGGGGTATTTATAGGCTTTCTATTGGGCTTAAGTGACTTAAGTCCACTTTGGCCTTAGGTCACTTAATCTAGCAAAAAAAAAAGGTATTAATTGGTTAATTACCCTAAAAAGACTCCAATTAATCAATTAGTTCAATCTAAAGATACAATTCACTAAATCCTATGCAACTGGTAAATGCCTTTATGCACATAAGTGAACCAAGAACCAATTTATCACTTATAAATCATGCCATCAAGGTTTATGAGCTTGAAGAGGGACCACTAGAACCCATAAGACAATACTAGCTTCCTTAGAATCTAATTCTAAAGTTAACTCAATATATCACTATAGAAAGTTAATTGTACCACTCCAATACCCTATATATATTACAACAAAACATTAAGTACTCGGGTTTGTGACCTGTTATCCACTATATATAGTTTCCCTATGAACTAATGTTTGTGATCTAATAAAGTGAAACTTATCAACCTTTCAAGATTATTTATACCATCCTTGAGTTATAGATCATCTTGTTATATGATAAAATGGCATACTTTAGCTCAAATTCCATAAGGGAATTGTTGTGGTGCCACAATTACAAGTCCTTAGAATCACCCAAGAGGACATATTGTCTCAAAGTCCATGAGACATCATGGTGCTTTTATTAAGAATACTTGTTGCTATTGACTTCCATCAATGGTGACTCAATCCATAAGGAATTTATGATTACTTTAGGATTTTACTCGTAGGTCAAAATCACTACTAACTTTAGCACAAACTTAATATTCTCTCAAGGTTGAAAGATAATACTACATAATTGCTTAGTGAAGCCATGATTAACCGATAACCTTATGTCATGACTCATCGTAGGTCATGCCCAATGTATAACCATACACACTAGTTAATTTACCATGGGAACCTCATCTTGATAGCCAAAATTAGTTATCCCTCCAATTAGGACTTGGTGTACTACAACCTCAAGTGAATTGTCTAAGTCTAAGAACCAGTTATGAACAAATTATCAACTTCCAAGGAACCCATGACTTAAATCTTTTGTGTAACTCCTAATGCACCCTAGTCATGTATAATGCAAGAGATACTAGGTTACAATGCTCATAAAGTATAATGCATGAAATAAGAATATATAAAAGTAAAACTAAAATATCATTAAATAAAAAATGAATTTCAAGATTGTTACATCATGTTATGCTTTTAAGGGCTTTATCCTAACAATAAAAATCATAATAAAACCTAGATCTAAATATATAGTTACATATATGTGATCTGGATGTTCCTAGATCAAATCTAATCCGAAGAAGATGATGTAGGTGTTGTAGAACTCATTTATCCCAAGGTTTTTCACCTAATCTCTCCCTTTACAAACCTTGACATAAGAGAAATGTGAGTTTTTTTCCTTCTCTTAAGGATGGCTAGGGTTTACTCTCTTTTTTTCTTTGGAAGAGAATGGACCAAATAGGAAAAACCTAAACCCTAAAGCCTTAAGGGGGTTTATATAGTGTTCCTTGTGGGCTTAAGTGACTTAGGTCCAAATTGGGCCTAAATCACCTAATTTAGCCCACTTGGGTCCTAATTAATTAATAACCCTAATGGATTTCAATTAATTCATTAGTCTAAAACATTAATCCAGAAAGATAATTCATAAAATCCAATGCGACTTTGCATGTTTTACCAAAAAGACTTTATGCACACTTATGAACTTCCAACCTAAACTCTCAAATAAAATGTGTCTTCATAAACTAAGAGCTTAAGCGGGGACCACTGGGACCTATAAGAATATACTACCTTTCTCAAAATCTAATTATAAAGTTGACTTAACACTCTACTAAGGAGAGTCAACTACACTTCAATATCCTTTGAAATTACAACGAGATGAAGCTTGGGTCCATGACTTACTATTCATTGCATGCAAACTTCTCATGAATTGGTATTTATAATCTATTAGAGTAGTGCAATCAACTCATCAAGATTATCTTTCCAATCTTCAACTTACAAATCCTTATATTATATGATCAATTGACATACTTTAACTCATAAAAAAACACGTCAAATTTCATTTAAGGAATTATTATGACCACAGATTTCATGATCACGTGTCATTTGGATCACCCATGGGGACATGTTGTCTCAATCCCGTGAGATATCATGGTATCCCTACTAAGAATACTTGTTACCATCAATCTCCATCAATAGTGTCTCAATTCGTAGAGAATATAATATAACCACTTTAGGTTCTCACTCATAGGTTAAAGTATCTTGTTGATTTTAGCATAAGTTCAATATTCTCTCAAGGTTGAGAATCCATACAATATATATAGTAGTTTGGTGAATTATGACAACTCAATAGCCTTACGTCATGATTTACCATAGGTTCAATCCAATGTGTAACCATACATATCAATGCACTCCTCATGGGAACCTCATCCCATTGGTTAAGACAAGTTATCCTTCTAATTATGAGGTAATGCACTACAGTCTCTATTGGATTTCCTAAATCCATATATCAACTATAAACAATTTAGACTAGTATCTTTTGTACAACTCCTAATTAATGCATCCAAGTCATGTATAATGCAAGTGATATAAGTCTGAATGCTCAAATCAGTATCAATGCATACAATAGATAGAAAAATGGAAGTTCATATCTAACTTTGTTACATCATGTCTCGTTTTTAAGGGTTATATCCCAACATTTACCCCGTAAATTATTTAGTAAACCAAAACCAATCAATATAACATTTATCATATTTAATAAGGTTTTATTTTTATTTTTATTTTTCAACAATTCCATGTTGTTTACAAAATTCAATTATTTTCCTCAATATGTATTCAGCCCCTTTATTTAACCTTAAAATTTTAGTTTTGTTTTCTAAATAACTTTCTACTAAAGTTTATATATTTTGAATTATTCATTTTTAGAGTTAATCAAAGAAATATGACAATATTTGGAGTAATCTTGAATAAATAATATAAAATATCTTTTACCATTACAAGTAATAATATTATTCAAATCACATATGTTACTATGAATTAACTCCAGCTCGGTTCAATCATGGTCTAATTGTTTAATGCCACCCCCCTACCTCCCTTCCTTCCTTCCTTCCTTTTTATCATTAAATTGGCCATGTCATCCCTCAATTAAACAATTTCCATTTGATTTAAACGTTTAATGTTTTTACCTCAAAATTCCACCTAAAAGATTTGAACTTTGGACCTCAAACTCATTAAATGAGTTGAGACACCACTCGACTTACAACTTCTTGTTTTATATAGCAAACAAAAAATATATTCTTTGCTAAAAAATTATAAAATTAGTTAAAATTAAATAATTAAATTTTCTTTCATTTTCAATATATTCACATTTAAATATTATACAATTAAAATATTAATACATTTATAGTTATGCATAAGATAAAAATGAAATAATATTGATTTTTAATTTATTTGTAATTATTTTAAATTTTTTATAATTATTTTAAATTTTAATAATATATTTATGGCATCACCAGTTCGACTGGAGTTCAACTACCGATCAATGAATCGTGAATTGGTAGCTTTTCCGATTCAATGACCGATTTGATTTTGAAAACATTGTTTTAGGTTATTTAATATGTACAAGTACTTTACATTTTGCCATGACATTAATTTCAAACTTTAAAATAAGATCCCATTCAATCGTTTTTATATTGGCATGTCCTAATATACCATGCCAAACATTAGAAAGTTCAATATTTGTAATTGAAAAGGAAAAAAATTCATCTTTAACTAAAAATGCATTCATTACATTCAAATTAAACAACTCATCACATAAATAACATTTACTAATAAAATTTTCATTCTTGGTTGAAGAAATCATTGGGTTAATTTTACCTAGTCGTATATTCATTCATAGGGAAAAGAAGATAAAAAGTTATTTATATATATATAACTTTAGGAACCCTATAGAAATAAATAAAGTAGAAAGAAATAGGAAACTACCTAACAAATCCTATTTAAATAATGATTGTGGTTTTGACAAACTTATAATCAATTCCTAAAAATGTTGATCCTATCTCCATTAGTGATTCAGATCCTTCAATACTTCCCCTTAAGTCGATGCATATATGTCAATCATGTCCAACTTGATGATCAAGCCTTCAAAGTTCACTCAAAGAAGTCCCTTTATGAGAAAATCTGCTAGTTGTTCATTGGATGCTATGTATGGCATACAAATTTATCCTTATTCCACCTTCTCTTTGATAAAATGTCAATCAACTCCAATGTGTTTTGTTTTATCATGATGATTTGGATTATGGGTAATGTTAATTATTGATTTTTTATCACAAAATAACAACATGGGATTCTCACTTCATAGTTTCAATTTGTTCATCAACTTCTGAAACCACATGAGCTCACATATCCCTTGTGCTAAAGATCTAAACTATGCCTGCCTCGACAATGCTTCTTACAACAACAAATCACTTCTTACTCCAAGTTACTAGGTTGCTCACACAAATGTACAATAACCCGATGTTAACCTTTTATCACTGTGTCGTGGTCTTCGATATAACTTATAACAGGTCTCACAAATATAACTTGCTCGGTTGCAATGGTCACACTAAGGCCTTCCATCAATCCTTTTAAATTTTGGATCATTAGCAGAAGTGGAAGGCTTATTGCTTTTTGTAGCTAAAGCAATGTTAAATGCAGAGGTCTTGGATTCTACTAAGGCCCCTTACCTATCATCACATTTCTACAACTTTGTTGTTAGAAAAATTAGGCTAATCCAACCTATGGTAATCACCTTAGAGGGAGGGTGAATAGGGTGATGGTCTTTTTTTTGTAAATTTAAACTATGTGAATATAAGAGACAAATATATGCAACTATATAATAAAACAATATAAAGACAATTGCATATAAAGTAAAAGAATAGGGAAGAGAGAATGCAAACACAAGATTTTATAGTGGTTTGGCGCAACTTGGCTTAAATCCACTCTCCTCTAGCTTCAATCCCAAGCTTGAGGCTCCACTAATTCAAGGTTTCCAAACCAAGCCTTCAAACAATACAATTGGATTATGGTTCCAATTCACCCTTTCGGACTTTTGGCTCCAAGCACCCTTTGCACTTCTCAAAAGATACCCCACTCTTGAACAACCTCTCAAGTGATACCCCACACTTGAGAAACTTTCTCTCAAAGATTTATAAATAAATGATCTCACAAAATCCTAGTACAAAAACTTTAAGCTCAAATGATACAAGAAAACTAAGATTAAAATGTGCACTAATGATATGCAAGTTTTAGAACAATGATGCACTCAAAATACTCTTTCAAGGCTCAAATATATTCAAGAAAGGTTTGGGAAGGTTGAGCTCTTAAACGAATGAAGATTTTGAGCCTTTTTATAGAAGAAAAAAAGTCAAACTAGTCGTTGGGGGTTCGACCGGTTGAGCTAGGGGTCGACCGGTTGACTAGCCGTTAGCATTTAATACTTGGCAGGTGACCATTGGACTTTGATCGGATCTCGACCAGACCTTGACCGAACCTTGACTGGTTGAGTTGGGGGTCGACCGATTCCTCATCCGGTTCAACCGATTGAGCCGTTTTTGGCTCAACAACCAACTTTTTCAACTTAAAACCTTTTAAACAAGTTTGAAAAACATTTGACACAAGGTTTTAGTTGAAAAGATGAAATCATCCAATTTTAAAAGTATTTAAAACAAAATAACTCTTGAATGATTTTGGTGTATAAGTAAAGAATTTAATGCATGAAAATCCTAGTGCACCAACAACCTTACAAAGAGATTTTATGAAGTTTGGGTTTTGAAAAACACTTCTCTTTGAGGTGGTCTTCTTCTTCATGATTTCTCCTTGGCTTGATTTGTCTTTGTGATTGCCACTTTAGAAATCGTCTTGCCTAATCACACTTGAAATATAATAATTAGTTCTAAACCTTATTTTGTTACCATCAAAATCGAGATTAACCAAACCTTGGTTTCACATTTCTTTTCTTTGAACTTTTGAGAAGACTTTAAAGGTTGATGGTGAGATTTCATTACCAAGAATTCTATCCCAAATCTCATCTAATTCATTATTCAACCCCAGTAGGAATGCAAAGACTCGATTTTTCTTAATCATATTTTTAACATTACATTATTTTGTGCACAATGCCATTCGTAGTCATAGAAGAAATTAGGTTCTTGCCAAAGAGTTTTTGAGTGTATTGTAGCATTGAATTACACTCATATTACCTTGCTTAGTACTTTTTATCTATGTAGCTATCTCGTAGACCTAAGTAGAGTTTCCAAGGCCATAATAGGTCTCCTTAGCAGCCTCTCAAGTCTCTCTAGTAGTGGGCATGAACATATATGTCTTACTAATCTTGAGTTCCATAGAGTTGATCATCTGTGACATAATCATGGCATTCTCTACTTCTCATGTTTGGATGAGAAATGCTTCTTCTTATGGTTTCGACGTTGCTCTAGTTAAGTACCCAATTTTCCCATGCCCATAAATAAGCAGTTTGACAAATTGAGACTATTGAAGATGTTTTTTTTTTTTTTTTTTTTTTTTTCCGTTGAATTCTTGAGAGGCAATTGAATGAGAAGAGTGATCATGACCATCGATCACGAAATTTTGATGAGAGATAGGTTTTCCTTCTACATCCTTCAAGTTGTTGTCTCCATTGGAAGCACTTATCATGGTTGTTTTGACCATTATCCCTAATGATTAGAAATAGGCTCTAATAACATAAAGAGACTAATCGGTTAATTTTACCTAGCTGTATATTTATTCATACAGAAAATAAGAGAAAAAGTCATCTATATTTATAACTCTAGGGAAACTACAAAAATGAGGAAAGTAAAAAATAAATAAGAAACTACCTAACAAATCCTATCCAAAGGCTTTAATAAACTCCTAACTAATTCCTAAAAAGGTTAATCCTATCTCCATTAGACATTCAAATTCTTCAATATTGGTAATTACAACTTTATTGGACTCAAATACTATTCTAAAACCATATTAAACTAATAAAGATGTGATGATGAAATTCTTTCTAATGTTTGGAACATGTTGGACTCCTTTTAAAATGAGTGTTCTCCAAGTCTTAAGTTTCGAGTTAATTTGTCATTCTCCTAGTACCTTAGCCATAGATCATTTCCAACACTCATATTACTTGTATGCAATTTCTCATAATTAGAAAATAAACTTTTATCAGCACACACATGAATATGAGCATCAAAATCAATTCACCATTTTTTTTTTTTTACCATAAATATTGTTTAACTTAAGGTTATTCATGTGATGCATAGATAGAAGAGTTCGCCCCCATAATTATTACATTAGTTTTAGTTTTCGGTCTTGGAGTTACTTAAGAGTCAAGAACTTTAAAGGCTTGACCCCATATTAGTTTGTAGGTTAAGAGTCACTAAAAAGTCAAGAACTTACACTTGACCTTTCCTATGAAAGCAATTATTTGCCTTGTGATTTGTCTTTCCATAAACTTAACATAGAGTTAATCAAGATTTCTTCCAATTGACATCTTTGCCTTTGATTTATTTTTATTTGATTTATTAAAATTTATTTTTCTTAAATTTTTACGTTTATGTTTATACTTATTGTCAATAATTTGAGTTTTGTATGAAATATAGAATTCACGTTTTCTTGATTTTCTTACTCAATCCAAAGTAATGAAAAATTCATCGAAAGAAAAATCTTCTAGTTTTTGTTTTAACATTCTCCTAAATCAAATCAAGACAGTAAATTTTTAATCATAGAGGCAACCTATAAGTGTATCATCTATGTTAAACACCGTCATCATAAGATCATAAGCTAGATTAGCTTATTCCATTATTGATTTTCCATCTACCATTTTAAAATTCAGACATTTCTCAACATGATACCTTCTAAGTCTTACATCCTTTCTTGTATTACAAAAAATATAGTAAATGTTATCAAATAAAGTATTTAAAATTCTACCATGACATAAAACAATAAAATAAAAAATAAAAACAACCTTCAAAAAAGGGTGGTTACAACTCCAATAGAAGAAGATGCTCCTAATTTAAGGCATTTCTCATATAAGTAGAGTTGTGAAAAATTGAATAGAGACCTAAAGTTACTAGCCAAAATCTCATATGTCATGCTAACACGTGAAAATTTGATCAAAGAACTTCTTTAGTCTACAAGATCCGGCTTCTATGGAACTCATATTTTCTAAGGAAATTTAGGTTAATAGAAAAAAAAAAAAAACTTATATTTTCTCTTAGACGATTAAAAATAATATTAATTAATAGAAAAGTAATTCAATATGACTTCAATTCCCACAACCAAGATAATCTCGAGGCATGTGGACGTACTCTCTTAAAAGAAAATACGTCATCTTTTGCATAGAGTTAATTAATCCTCTTCCCCGAAGATACAGTGATCTTCAAAATCAAGCTATCTAAAGATTAGAAGAATTCTTAACATGAATATAGGAAGCGTTGGATGGATGTTTCTCACCATGCTTGCCACCTAACCAGTCATGGTGATTGAATTCCAATAAAAGGATGATTGGATGGATGAGTCTGAGATGGTGAGCCTGTTGTTCATCATCCATGCATTTATAGTTTGGAGGATTTCATTGCTTTCCCAGTCATCTCAAAATTTGCTCCATTTGTAGTAAAACAAAAAACACTAAACAGAAATATTTTAATCAAGAGTATATTAAATTTGTACAAAAAATAAAAGAATTTGTAAAAGATCTCTTAACTTTGTATTTACCCTTAAAAAGTGAATACAGAATAGTTCAAACCGATGCTAACCAAATAGGATGGGGAGGTATACTTTTAGTGGTAACTAACATTGAAGAAGAAAAATTTTGTAGATACTGTAATGGAACTTTTAATGATTATCAAAAGAATCTTAGTTTTACAGATCTCCCTCAAAGATGGATTATCAATCACACCTCTACAATGAGAGGGAGAACCACCCAAATAATAATAATAATTAAATACACTTTAAAAGATAAGAGATTTTAACTTTCATTTTAAAAATCAACTGAGAAGATCGTTTTCAATATTTAAAGGTTCATTTATGCTATGTTGGGTTCTTGAAAATTTTAAGGAAAAATGTGAAAAAAGGAAAATAGAAAATAAAATGGTAGAAGAAAAAAATAATAAAGAAAAATAAAAAATAGATTTAAATTTAATAAATTATTTTTACATGGTACTTATTTTTTTATATTATAATAAGATTAAATAAGTTTAAAATATATAAATTGCAAATTAGTTTTAATAATATTTAATTTTTTTTTTTATATTTTTTATACTAAAACCAACATTAGAAAACCATTTTCTTTAACATTTTTTTCCTAGTATTTTTCGAGAACCAAACATAACCTTAGGCTAAGCTTAGTTCCGAAAAATTTGAAGGAAAATGTAAGGGAAAAAAAATATAAAGGAAAAGTAGAATGAAGGAAAAAATAAAAAATAGATTAAAAATTCATAAATTATTTTTATTTGCTACTTCAAATCTATTTTACTTATTTTAACTCATCAATATAAAAATTAAATAATTTAAAAATATATAAAATTTTAACTAATTTTAATTATATTTGATTTTCTTTTATATTTTTCATAAGACAATCAAACATAAAAGAAAAAAAATCATTTTTTTTTGTTTTTGTTTTTTCCTTAATATTTTCCAAGAACCAAACATAACCATAAAAAATAAATAAATTAATATTTCTACGGAATAAGATCAAATTTTTGAAAGAAGCATCATTTCCCATGTTTATTGAATTTTACAAAGACATGTTTCGTAATGTTTTGGAAAAAAAATTAAAAACAATTTTCAAAAATAATTCTTAAAAATAGTTCTCAATCTGAATCTTACAAAGGCATGTTTCCCAATGTTTTCAAAAAA
The DNA here is from genome assembly GCF_004353265.1 of Vitis riparia. Classification (NCBI taxonomy): domain Eukaryota; kingdom Viridiplantae; phylum Streptophyta; class Magnoliopsida; order Vitales; family Vitaceae; genus Vitis; species Vitis riparia. The sequence goes on from NC_048448.1 coordinate 23,780,150, forward strand.
AAATATTTAAAAAACAATTTCTCAATACTTTATACAAATAAAATTTTACATGTTAATTACAATATAAAAGTAATCAAAATATTTTCCATTTTTTAATTATTGTTTAGAATATTTTACAAAAACTAAATAAAACACTTTATATCTATTCTAGAAGAATCAACCTATTTTCAAAACAAATGGCACCCTAAATTTCGGTTTTCTCAATTAAAAAGGATTTTAATCAATTAAAAAGTCAACCCCATGCATCCATATTATCAAGAAGAAGATTTAAACAAACATAAAAATATCATGTCAGACTTCTTTGAATTACTTTGGTGCCGGAAAATATTGGGAAGGAAGGAAAATGGTAGGGGCAGAGACAAGGTGATGGAGACGATATGATTTGCATTATTGAAATTGAACGAATTTTTCGGCTGCTGGGGACCATGTTGTCTATTGCTTCGGCAGAGTATACCATCAAATTCCAAAGGATGTCCCAACAAACCAACAAAACAAAAAACTTCAGTTCAAATGGTCACCCAGATTGAGAACTGCCTCCATTTTGTTAAAAGCGCACTAGTGGGGTTTGATTTTGAAATTAAAAAGAAAAAAACATCCGAGTCAGATTTTGCCACAAATTCAACAAAATTGAACCCCACTTACCTCACATTTTCATGGGAAGAGCCGGCACGTAGTCTCACACAAACCCATTTTGCAGTTCATCCACTAGCTTTGACATCCCCAAAACCTGAGATAAGAACTCATTTGACCTCAATCCACAGATCATGAAGTCACTTCAATACCACATAATACACTTTCCACCAAGCTGGAATCATGCTGACTTTCCTTCTTTATATTATAATAATTGTAAAACCATTTCCTGCTTACATGTATCTGTATAAGCAAAATGTTCCACAAATAGTAGAAAAAGGTAAACAATTTCAGACCAAGACATTTGAATTATGAAAACCCCAAGTATCAATGGTTATACATGAGAGTTGGGCAAATAACCTAACCTACAAAAGTTAGATAGCTAAGAAAAATGGAATTTTGGATCAATGATCAGTTCACTTGTTTGGATAACTTACTTTGGGATCCCTTCAAGCTATGAAAAATTCAAATCACCTATACAGCCCATACAGGCATGTTAGGTTATCAAATCCTTTGTTTCATTCTCATTGTCTCCTCCTTCAGAAGCTTTTGCTTCACCTTGTGGTTTTCGGGGATTACAGACAATGTTTCTGATGATAGAGGAGTAAAGATTAAAGTCTGCCTTCATTTTACTGCAGTTGGCCCCTATCCACTTCCTAGCTACCTCAGTTGGGACACTATCTTGACTATCTCTCTCATATTCTTCAATTGCAGGTCGAATTTCATCATATATGGAGTCAAGACGTGAAGAGGCCTGATTCTTTTCTTCCTGCATGATGAACAAAAATTTTCAACTTGGGTAATGGGTTGCAAAAATTAAATTAGACGATTCTCAAGAAACTGACACAAAGAAACCTGACAAGTTTTGAAGACTAAAGTTATGCAGAAAACAAAGACAAGAAAGGGGCATTTTTCCAGGAAGTAATACATCAAAAGAGATAAAGCTTGCATAGCAAGATTATTTTCTGGAAATGACATCTCACAATAAACTATTTTTTTCATTTTGCACAACCATGGAATTTGCTTTTCAACCATGTATTCTCCCTCTTGTGCTTCAAACATGACATGCAGCAGTCCTGGAAAAACAGTTCCCACATTTCCTTTTCCATAGCACTAAACACCTAATACCATAGAAAGAGTCAAATGGAAAATTATACAGGACAGGTAACTGATCTAACAGATTAGAAATGGATGGAGGCATATTTCTTATGGATAAAAACTTTTAACAAGAAAAAATATACATGGAAGCAGAAAAGAAAAAAAGATTGAAACAAAACAGTTGTTTGTTTAATGCCGCGTTCAGTTTTTACTTTGAATTTGTTTCTTCAATTGTTAGTTCAGACAACTGAGCATTGACACAGATAACTGTAAAGTTCAACCAGATGGTATATTTACCAAGACGTTCAAAAATATTTCAACAATAGATAATTGGGTAATTACTAACAGCGACAAAATAGTATAATTTTGTAGCATTTTATGCATTACGTGCAGGTTACAAAAATTGGGAACTATAATGAGAAATTAAGGTCCAAAATTTTAGGAAGCATTCTTTCAATTTGCATAGCCAAATTATACCAAGGCAGGCTATAGTACACCATAACAAACACAGCTTTCCTAGTTGATAATTTTTTATTCAACTCAATCCAACAAAGCCTTGTATCTAACATTACAACTACTTGGGATCAGCTGTTTCAAAAAATATGGTCCAGAACAAAAATTGCAAGAGAAGAAAATGATTAAGCAAACACTAAGTTATGTTTGGTTCCAGAAAATTTGAGAGAATATGTGATGGAAAGAAAATAGAGAGGAAAAGAAGAAAGAAAAGAGAGAAGAAAAGAAGAAAGAAAAAAATGAAGGAAAATAAAAAATATATTTCAAGTCAATAAATTATTTTTATATGTTACTTTAATCTCATTTCACTTATTTTTCTTCTTCTATGTAAGGATTAAATAGTTTTAAAATGCATAAATTTTAAACTCATTTAATTATATTTGACTTTCTTTTGTATTTTCCATAGTGAACCAAAAATGAGAAAATAATTTTTCTTAACATTTTTTTTCTTCCCTTGGTACTTTTTGAGAAACAAACATAGTATAAAAGAAAATTGAAAGGCCAAACAAGCACTTGGAGAATAATACAAGATAAGATTGCCCTTTCACTAGGAGGGATGTCTCCAGTATGAAAAATTGGGTGTATCCAAATTAAGCCCCAGAACATGACTCAATTCGTGAACCCAAGGGCACTCCTTGTCATAGTTAACTCACATGAACCTTAACAAGCCTATCCACGTCAAGACAAACAAACAAACACCCATGCCACAAGCCAACCGAACCAAACCCATCCCATCCAAGCTTAACACAGAAAAGAAATATAAAGAGGGAAAGAGGAAAAAACAAAAAGTGAAAGCCTCAGAAGGAGCCTTCAAGAAAATCATGCTGATAGACACCCAAAATGATCTTATCTTAGTTTTCATGCACCACTGAAATTACAGAAAAATGCAGATCATACCTCATATTTGAAGACCTCCTCACGAGCCTCCTCTGATCCTAAGAATTGGGCAACAAATTTTGCATCAACTTGCTTTTGGGCCACAGGTTTTGACCTTCCATTAGGAAAATGTTTCGATCTCTTTTTTGCCACATGCCCTGGCCCAATGTGATTGTTCTGGCTTGCACTATTACTTTGGATGTGAGGTATCATTGCATTCTTTTGAGGAAAGGCCTGTTGAGTACCATCGGTAAACAATTTTGTCTCTTCACTTACTTCAGTTTTTATCTCATTTATGACCAAGTCTACTGGAACTGAATCAACTGCCTCAACAACAAGTTCAGTGGATTCCAATTGATGCTCGTATCGCACGCTTGTATCATATTCCACACTAGCATCCACTGCTGTGGTGTATTCAACTTTCCCATGAGAAATAAATTCAGGTTTAGAGTAATCCATGACTCTGGGGAGCTTGGAGGAAGGCTCATCCTCTGCAGAATCATAGAGTGGGATTTTCTCAACTGAGTATCTGTAAAAAAAAAAACAGCATACAGACAGGTTTGAATCCAAAAAATAAATACAAAATTGTACGAAATATATGTAGTAACAAGAATCATCACATGGCTAACAAAAAGTCGCAATGCAACAAAAGCATAACCTGGATAGTAGACTCGAGGGTGTAGTCTACCCAAGTTGACCACACATCAAATTGACCTACACAAATGATGAAGTGCCATAATAGAGGAGAGTGAGGGATGGGGAGGGTGGGAGAGAAGGGTTGGAGATGGGGCATGGGGAATGCAAGGAGCGTCCATGTTGTGGAGTAGATCAAGTGTATCTAGAGAAATAAAGTTCCTCAAAAAATAATTCAGAAATAAGCATAGTAAGAAACAAAGATAGAACTATAGTTATGATAGCCACAATGGGAATCCATTCAATCATCACAGCCACAAATACTAAGCATATTAATTTACACCATGTATATTCCAATGAACATTTAAGAAAAAAGTAATTAAAAATCATTTGAGGTGTTAAAACTATAAGATGCATTTGTTTCATGGGTGTCTTAATTTGAAAATGAGTACCCTATTTCCCAATATAAGATTACTATGTTTGGTGTCAACATGCCTTAGGACTGTTGATATAGATAATATCTCCTCAAAATTGAAAAGTTCTCTTACCAAAGTAGGACTATATTAATTCTTCTAATTCGTAGAAATGAAAATAAAGGAAAAGTGGACAGTTCTCAATCAAAAAATGATTTTTGAACACAGTTCTCAATTGTTTTCAAAAAATAAATAAATAAATAAATTCTGTTTAGGAACTCAAATATAAAAAACAATTTTCTGGCTTATTCTTTGTGAAGATACTGTGCACTCACGTACACTGCAAAAGTTCTCAAAGCATTCTCCATATTTTTAATTGTTTCTATAATACTCTACCAAAATACTAGAATATACATCTACGTTGTTTCACATAACAACCTCTTTCAACAAAAATTTATCAAATGTGTTTTATAAGTTACAAAACTGTTTTTTGTTCTAATGAACAGAAAATCATTTTCAAGAACAGTTTCCAAATAGATCAATAATTTCCATTTCGAAGTTTAAATATTGGTGAACCAAACACACTCATAGAGTGTATATGTCCAATAAAGAATTAGATGAAGGGTTGAATGATAGTGTTTGTAGATTTGTGATTAAGTTCGCAATCGAAATCACAGGAAATTTCATTAGTCTCTTGAAGGCTTAGGTTACACATCACTATGCAGCCAGGTAATGGATCATCGTATAACTAACTATGCTGGACTAGATTTGATATCTATAAAATGAACCCCAGATAAAGATGGAGTTGCCCCTAATGTGTATTTCAATTGCCACCAACATCTGAAACGTCCTCCAATAAACCAATACTAATTAGGAAAAGGCAAAACTTCAAGCTGCATATGAGAATAATGTATGCATAACATTACCTGTCATCGCCATCCTCCCAAAGATAAGTATCCTCCTGCCAAAACAAAGTTGCACAATATAAGCAAGAAGGAATATAAGAACTATATAATAGACGAGAATTACATCACAAATAAAACAAGAAACACAATCTCAACAAACAAGGAAGTCAACTAAAGTTGAAATTGCAGAAGTAATAGAGAAACAGGAAATTCCTGGAACATCAATTATGGTTAGACAAGAAAACTGCATTTGATCAGATTAAAGTTGAAAAAAGAAATCTGTCAACAACACAGAAATCAAAAATTGGAAGACAGTATCCAACTTCATTAGCAAAGACACCATTATAGTTAGTGTTTTATTCCACCTTATTAACCACAAGATTGGAGAAACTTTAGGGAATTCCTTAAGTGCACGTTAGATATCAAATAGCTCTTAGTAACTCAGAACCAGGAAGTCTAAGAAAACAATTGGTTAAAGTAAGTTGTTAAGGCTATCTCCATAGCAGCACTTTTTAATCCTACATAGGCACTGTTGATTCAGATTAAGAGACCCCTGGTTGGTATCAACTTAATTGGATAGCATACTAAATCCTACCTAACTTTTTGACCTTTATTATTTCTTCATTCTTTATATACTTTCTAGTCCTAAATCATTGGGTCATATAAGACAGTCACAGACAGCCTGTTCAGCCTGTGATGGGACAAACTTAACGTTCAAATTGAGACAAAGTTTTCATATAAGGAATAAACATTTGGTGAGGACTTATATTAGGCAAGGCAGGGGAGCTTGTTTATGCATGAAGGCCCCTGGACAAGCAGGGAGCAAAACTTGTCATTTAGTAAGTCTCATGGCTAAGTAAAAAGGCCAGTTGGAAACTATAACTTAAGAGGTTCCAGCAATATTATCAAGTATTCTGGATATGACAGGTTTTTATCTCTCTCAGTGCATGATCTGCCACAAACTTAAGAGACCTATCACAAATGTGCTCATGATCCCATCATGGGAAAAATATAAGATACAGCAAGCAAAAGGCCGACCTCTGGATAAACCAATATGCCATCTATTGCCATACAAAGACAGTTCCAACATCCAAAGGAAGATTCTTTTTTTTTTTTCTTTTTTCTTTTTTTTTTTTTATGTGAAGTACCAAAGGAAGATTCTTTAAACAGCAAGGAGAGTGAGAATCATGAGAGAGAGGAGAGGAGTTGGTTCAACAAAAAGGTTAAAAGGTGGGGGGAAAAAATCAAACTACCAAGAGCTATGCTGCATGTCAAAAACAATAAAAACCGTGCCGAAAGATCTAAAAAGCACAAACTCTTAGCAGTATTGAGGATATTCAATACATCCTTAAGCATGAATATATATGATATGTTTGATTGAAAATGGTGTAAGCATATGCTAATCACCTGGAATCCACGAGACTTTGCCCCAAGAAAACCAGAGCAGCTGATTGCCCCACAAAGGCAGCGAACCTTAGCCCCACCATACCATTCAAAATTATAATCATATGCAAGTTCTGTTCCAATAGATATGTCTTGCTTTGCAAATATGCCAACTCTAACTTCCCCCAAAACTGTCCACTTCCTTGTTTCACAATTAGGTTGGCTGAAAAGTTAAACACAAGGAACTTAGTGGATGCCAATTAAGAGCAATTAAAATTGCATAATGAGCAACGGTATTAGAATTCCTAAATATCTCATTTTACATCAATTGCATTTGCCATCTGAAGTGGCCTACCATGAATGATTTATAAATCTGCCAAGGCTACCCTTTTTAGTGGCATCAATACATTCACTACCATTAAGAGAAATTATAAATGCATCCTTGAGACCTGCATCAAGCCAAACAAGAAGATAGTATGATTTCAGGAAAGTGGACTAGAGATTTATGATTTATCTAATAAGCATATACTTTACCTAGAGATGCATAAACTTGGGACCTTCCCCTTGCTTCTTTCCATGATATTACTTCTCCACAGTATTCAATAACAAATCGTCCAGCCTGTATCAGATATAAATGAAAGAAAGTGCTTCCAGATAAGTGAGGACCAACAAATCACTACCTCTGATGCTGTGATACATAAAATTAGGTAAAGAATGACCTTAAGGTCTAAGTTTTATACTTCATTCACAAATTCATCAACATTCAAGACTCTTAATAAAGTGGCTAATAAATTGGGCTTATAGATGGGCTTAATAAATTGGACCCATAATACATATCATACACTCTAACACCCTCCCACACATGTAGCTGTTGTCTTCGGGCTTACATGTGGGCTTAATAAATTGGGGAAATAAACATATAGTGAGGTCCAAACACATGACCTCCTGCCAAACAAGACTCTAATACCGTGTGAGACAATCAATTTTTCTAAAATCTTAAGCTTGTAGGATTTAGGCCCAAAATGTATATCATGAATTCTAACATCTTCCCTCACATGTAGTTTACTTTGAGCTTACATGTGGACTTAATAAATTGGAGAAATAACCATGTGGTGAGATTTAAATACATGACCTCCTGCTAAATGAAGCTCCAATACTACATTGGACAAACAATTTTCTTAAAAGCTTAAGCTTGTAGGATTTGGAACCACAAGGTATATATCATGCCCTCTAACACCCTCCCTCATGTGTACTCTTAACACTAGTGTATAGGGACAAGAAAGGATTGTTAGAATTGTAGGGATTTTAGGAGAAACTGTAGAATTGTTGCTTGTGCTTCGAGGAGAAATGGCAAGAATTAGAGCCTGAGTTCGTTTCTTTCTCACAGCCAAACTTCCACTTTTTTGAAGGAAAAACTGGAGGTTACTGCAAAATCTGAGGATTACAAAGAAGCTGCTAGAATACACGATTCATTGAAATTCTTTGAGGAAGAGGAGACAGTTTTGCATCTTCATGGATTGATTAAAGAGCCTTCAGTGATCAGAGGTTTGAGGATGCAGCTAGATACCATGATGAGCTAGAGGAACTTGCACCACATTCTCTCTTAAAATGTTCAAGTAACTCAACCATGGGGATCAGGGGTCAAGTTAGAAGTGTGCCTTGAAGGTCAAAGTCAGCCTTCAAAATGGTAGTTCATTTTTGCATATAGAATAAGAATTACCAACAACTCAGTCCATCCCATTCAACTTCTCAGAAGGCATTGGATTTTTATTTATTTTTTTCTCTTTCTCAGAAGGCATTGGATTATAACTGATGCAAATTGTTGAATATAATGTATTTATAGTGTATAACCTTTCCTTGTTAATATAGGACACATATATGGTAGGACACATGTATGGTAGTTAGGACTCTTAGCCTTGTAGGACTCTTAGCCTTGTATATATATATATATATTTCTCAATTGTAAGTAGATCATTACATTAATGAGAATCAAGGTCTTTCTTCTTTCTCTCTCTCTCAACATGGTATCAGAGCCAAGGAAGAAAACCTAATTCTTTCCTGTTTCCCGTGTCATCAACTCCGGGAAACCTTCCGGTGACCGTGTTTCATTCCGGTCACCTTCCCCATCTCCCAATACTTTCCGAACATTCGGATCGTCGACAGAAACCACTCACCGCCGGCGAACTTTTCCGGTGAACTTTTCCGGCGACGTATTTTTCCGACACCGACCATACCAGAAGGAGCGCCTGGAGGAGATCTCCAACTTTTGTGAAGGCACCAGCACCAAAAGAGCCTCCACGCGCCGCCCACGCGCAATTTTCCGGCCGGCGGCTGCATCTCAGGCGCCGGCGCGTGAGGCCTTTTCCGGCGACGCGCCTCCTCCTCCAGCTTCGCCTGACGCCGACCAGCCTCCCTACTTCCCTGGTTCTCCCATCCGAGCCCTGCACATACCTCTTTTGGGGATTTTTGTCTCCGTCGGCCCTCCAAATAGTCTTTCCGGCGAAGCTCCGACTACTTTTTCTCCACTCCAATCCCTGCACGTGCCTTGGGAAGTGTTCTTCTACCTTTCTGGTGGTACCACGCCGCGATCTGAGGCCGTCTCCCTTTTTCGGTGGTGCCACGCCGCAATCTGAAGCCGTATTAGGGCTCTCTTCGATCCAAACATACTTCATTCTCCAGATAAGTAGATATGACTACTAAAAATTACATTTTTTCCGCTGTTATATCTGGCTCTCCTATGATTACTTCGGAGAAATTGGTTGGCAGTGACAATTATCTTTCCTGGTCTGCCTCTGTTGAACTTTGGTTTATGGGTCAAGGATATGAGGATCACTTGATTACACAGGAGGCAGATATCCCTAAGGTTGACCGCGTACAGTGGAGGAAGATAGATGCACAGTTATGTAGTGTATTATGGCAATTGGTTGATCCCAAGATTCTTCTTCATCTTCGGGCCTACAAAACTTGTTTTAAATTTTGGACTCAGGTCAAAGGATTATATACGAATGATATCCAGCGTCTGTATAAGGTGGCTTCTGCTATTGTCCATCTCAGCCAACAGGACTTGGATCTATCTACTTATATTGGCCAGATTGCCTCTCTTAAGGAGTTGTTCTTGACTGTGATGCCTCTTACTCCTGATGTTGGGGCTCAACAAACACAGCTTGACCAGTTCTTCATGGTTCTTACTCTTATTGGCCTCCGTCCGGATCTTGAGCCTGTCCGGATCAGATTCTTGGTAGTTCATCAGTTCCGTCCTTGGATGATGTGTTTGCTCGCCTCCTCCGTATCTCCTCCACTCAGACTTTGCCATCTGATAGTACTTCAGATTCTTCTGTGTTAGTTTCTCAAACTAGCTCTCGAGGAGGCCGCAGTGGTACCCGAGGTAGAGGTCAACATCCTCATTGCACCTATTGCAATAAACTTGGCCACACTCGCGATCGTTGCTATCAGTTACATGGACGACCTCCTCGCACTGCCCATGTGGCCCAGTCCTCTGATTCTCCGCTGCCTCAGCCTCCGAGCTCTTCCGCATCTCAGGCTTCTGTTGCCTCTGTTGCCCAGCCTGGTAATGCCTCTGCCTGCCTTACCCACACATCTTCTCTTGGACCCTGGATTCTAGATTCTGGAGCTTCTGATCACTTATCTGGTAATAAGGATCTTTTCTCCTCTATTACTACTACCTCTGCTTTACCTATGTTACCTTAGCTAATGGTTCTCAAACTGTGGCTAAAGGTATTGGTTTGGCCCTTCCTCTACCTTCTCTACCTCTCACTTCTGTCCTTTATACTCCTGAATGTCCTTTTAATCTTATTTCCATCAGCAAAATCACCCGTACTCTTAATTGCTCTATTACCTTTTCTGATAAATTTGTGACCTTGTAGGACCGGAGTACGGGGAAGACGATTGGCATAGGACGTGAGTCTCAAGGCCTCTATCACCTCACCTCGGATTCATCTCCTGCAGTTTGCATTTCCACTGATGCTCCTCTCCTCATTCACAATCGTCTGGGTCACCCTAGTCTCTCCAAGTTCCAGAAGATGGTCCCTCGTTTTTCCACTTTATCGTCACTTCCGTGTGAGTCATGTCAGCTTGGGAAACATACTCGTGTCTCGTTCCCAAAGCGTTTGAATAATCGGGCAAAGTCTCCTTTTGAGCTTGTCCACACTGATGTTTGGGGTCCTTGTCGGATTGCGTCTACTTTAGGATTTCAGTATTTTGTCACTTTCATTGATGACTATTCTCGATGTACTTGATTATTTTTAATGAAAAATCGAGCTGAGTTATTCTCTATTTTCCAGAAATTTTATGCTGAAATCCAAACCCAGTTCAATATTTCTATTCGTGTGTTACGCAGTGACAATGCCAGGGAATATTTTTCAGCACCATTTACTTCGTTTATGTCCCATCATGGGATTCTTCATCAGTCTTCTTGTGCTCATACTCCTCAACAAAATGAGGTAGCTAAACGCAAGAATCGACATCTTGTTGAGACAGCTCGTACTCTCCTCCTCCACAGTAATGTTCCTTTTCGTTTTTGGGGGGACGCTGTTCTTACCGCTTGTTATTTGATTAATCGTATGCCCTCCTCTGTCTTACATGATCAGATTCCTCACTCCCTTCTCTTCCCTGACCAACCACTTTATTTCCTTCCTCCTCGTGTCTTTGGTTGTACTTGCTTTGTTCATATTCTCACTCCTGGACAGGACAAGCTTTCCGCCAAAGCCATGAAGTGTCTCTTCTTGGGATACTCCAGACTTCAGAAGGGTTATCGTTGTTATTCCCTTGAGACTCATCGATACTTTATCTCCGCTGATGTCACCTTCTTTGAGGACTCACCATTCTTTTCCACCACTTCTGAGTCTCTTCCTGTTTCTGAAGTCTTGCCTATTCCCATTGTCTCCCCACCTGATGCTATGCCTCCTCGACCACTTCAGGTTTATCATCGTCGCCCTCGTGTCGTTGCTCCTCTCTCTTTTGCTGAGGCACCTGCTGACTCACTTCCTATCCCTTCGGCTTCACCTACCTCGGCTCTGCCTTCTCCTAATGACTTACCCATTGCTGTTCGGAAAGGTACTCGCTCTACTCGTAATCCTCATCCTATTTACAATTTTTTGAGTTATCATCGATTATCTTCACCCTATTCTGCTTTTGTTTCTGCTATATCCTCTGTTTCTCTTCCAAAGAGCACCCATGAAGCTCTTTCCCATCCAGGCTGGCGACAGGCAATGGTGGATGAAATGACTGCTCTGCACTCTAATGGCACTTGGGATCTTGTTGTTTTACCCTCGGGTAAATCTACCGTTGGTTGTCATTGGGTCTACGCAGTTAAGGTTGGTCCTGATGGTCAGGTTGATGCCTTAAGGCCCGCTTAGTTGCTAAAGGCTATACTCAGGTTTATGGTTCTGATTATGGTGACACATTCTCTCCTGTTGCCAAGATTGCTTCTGTCCGTCTGCTTCTCTCCATGGCTGCCATGTGTTCTTGGCCTCTTTATCAATTGGATATTAAAAATGTCTTCCTTCATGGTGATCTTGCCGAGGAGGTTTATATGGAGCAACCTCCTGGTTTTGTTGCTCAGGGGGAGTCTGGTTTAGTATGCAGGTTACACCGTTCTCTATATGGCTTGAAACAATCTCCTCGAGCATGGTTTGGCCGTTTTAGTTCTGTTGTTCAAGAGTTTGGCATGCTTCGCAGTACAGCAGACCTTTCAGTTTTCTATCATCATAACTCTTTGGGGCAGTGTATTTATCTGGTTGTTTATGTGGACGACATCGTCATTACAGGCAGTGATCAGGATGGTATTCAGAAACTAAAGCAACACCTTTTTACCCACTTTCAGACCAAAGACTTGGGGAAACTCAAGTATTTCTTGGGAATTGAGATAGCTCAATCTAGTTCTGCTGTGGTCCTTTCCCAAAGGAAGTATGCTTTAGACATCCTGGAAGAAACCGGTATGTTAGACTGTAAACCGGTAGACACACCTATGGATCCGAATGTCAAACTTGTACCAGGACAGGGGGAGCCTTTAGGAGACCCCGGGAGATATCGACGGCTTGTAGGTAAATTGAACTATCTCACCATTACTCGTCCAGACATTTCTTTTCCTGTGAGTGTTGTTAGTCAATTCCTACAGTCACCATGTGATAGCCATTGGGATGCTGTAATCCGCATTCTTCGATATATCAAAAGTACACCAGGCCAAGGTGTGTTGTATGAGAACAGAGGTCATACTCAGGTTGTTGGTTACACAGATGCAGATTGGGCTGGCTCACCCACAGATAGACGTTCCACTTCAGGGTACTGTGTTTTTATTGGAGGTAATCTAATATCTTGGAAGAGTAAGAAACAAGATGTAGTGGCCAGATCTAGCGCTGAAGCCGAGTATCGAGCTATGGCTTTGGCAACATGTGAACTCATATGGTTGAGACATCTTCTTCGAGAGTTGAGATTTGGAAAGGATGAACAGATGAAACTCATATGTGATAACCAGGCCGCATTACATATTGCATCCAATCCAGTCTTTCATGAAATGACCAAACATATTGAAGTTGACTGTCATTTCATTAGAGAGAAGATCGCATCAGGATGTGTTGCTACAAGTTTTGTTAATTCAAATGATCAACTAGCTGACATCTTCACTAAATCTCTCAGAGGTCCTAGGATTAAATATATTTGTAACAAGCTTGGTGCATATGACGTATATGCTCCAGCTTGAGGGGGAGTGTTGAATATAATGTATTTATAGTGTATAACCTTTCCTTGTTAATATAGGACACATATATGGTAGGACACATGTATGGTAGTTAGGACTCTTAGCCTTGTAGGACTCTTAGCCTTGTATATATATATATATATTTCTCAATTGTAAGTAGATCATTACATTAATGAGAATCAAGGTCTTTCTTCTTTCTCTCTCTCTCAACAGGAAGAATCAAGAATGTCTAGAAGGTTGGAATCATAGGTGAAGAGCCAGTTATACTTCCTAGAACTGGTTTTGAATACTCATCTGCATGCCCATTAAGCACTCCAAATGGAAGAGTGGAGGCTGACTTTGAAATGAAACAATTGGCAAAGCGGGTTCTCAGACTTTCAATGTGGCAATTGCCTCATTTTCTCTGCCCACACTCAGAGATGAGTTTGATACATTTGAGATGTGAATCATGATAGAACAATGGAGAAGCAGAGGAGTTTCATCCTAAAGATATAGTAGAGTTTAGCCCAATATGGGCCCAAATCCTACAAGATTAAGCTTTTAAGAAAATTGGTTGTCCAACATGGTATCAGAGCTTCGTTTAGCAGGAGATCATGTGTAATCTCACTACATGTTTATTTCCCTAATTTATTAGGTCCATTGTGTAAATCCCAAAGGAAGCTACACGTGAGGGTGTTAGAGTGTATGATATAGTCCAAATCATACAAATTTAAGATTTTAGGAAAATCAATTAGTCTAACAGAGTGGTTATGTTATGAAACTAATTTTTTTTTTTTTTTTTTGAACATAAAATATGTATTAAAAGTAACAAAAGGTAAATTAGAAGGATGAAGGATCCTCCCCAAAAATACAAAAACTAATCAAAAAGCATATGATTGAACTCCACTATACTAAGTAGACCTCTATATTGGAATCCTATCACATAGGAATATACAAATAAAGAATCTCATCACTCCATAAGCTTCATTGCATCTCTTTCCAATAGAGACATAATCAATGCTCCTCTCCTTGCTATCCATACAATTTTGTTCTGCACCAAGTTCCAATCAAGCTAAACAAATTTTAGAGGAATGCCTTTAAAAGCAGTGGTATAGGATGCCCAAAAAGAGGAATAGAAATTAATTAGGTTTCAGAGAGTTTCTAAAGTCCTCCACTTGTCCTCAAAAATGCTACTATTTCTTTTGCACCATACAATCGAAATCAAGATGCGGCAAGCTATTTGCCAAAGGACTTTGCCTCTCTTGGTACTCCCTAACCCCTATAAGAGATGGTTAATATGTTGCATATTACCCTTTTAAGTCCCAATCCAAACTAGCAAGATTGAATAATCTGTGCCATATCCCCAAAGTCAACAAACAATATAGATCAATCGTCTCTACATTCTCTATTAATAAAATGCAACAATTAGAACTAAGGATTTGTAAGGTCTTCTTAACTGTAGCATGCATTGGTGTTTGCCTTCTCATGTGCTACTAGCTAAGCAAAGGCCTTCACCTTAAATGAAGCTTTAGATTTCCAAAGAAATTTAGCAGGAAAGAAATATACTAGATTTAGTAGATCAGACAAGGCTCAAAGGAAAAATTTTAAAGTAAATAAGCATGACGAGAATAATGACCAAACTCTTGTATCTAGGTTAGAAAGTATGCATGAAAGAAAGAGGACATGAGTCTTTTAAGGTCATCAATCTCCAAATAAATGACATTATGATGGAAATTAAGGCTTCAAGGAAAAAAGAAAAAAGAAAAAAAGAAAGAGAGGTGCCAAGGCTAAATGAATAGGGAGATTTTTAGTTGTGACAACTCTAAAAAAAAATGGGATATTGTGAACACAAAGGTTAGCCCCCCAACCACAAATATTCTCAAAAATGAATTCTTACCTTATCACCCATCACAAAGTGGGTGTGCCTAGAAAAATCTTAAAAAACCTGTGCAATGGATTTCCAGACACTCAGATATGACCATCTAATTGTAATGTTTGCATCCCAACCATTAGAATGTGTCTCATAAATACTCAAAATGACCTAATGCCAAAGAGCCGAAACTTTCCTAGGATACCTCCAAAGTCACTTCCCTAAGAGGGCTCGATTCATCAGAGAAATCTTCCCAAACCACAATCTCCCAACCTCCTTAAGCTTGCAAACTAGGTCCCAACTAATGAGGTGATCTCTCTTACCCTCACTAACCCTTGACCAAAGAACCCCTTGGCAATGTCTTAATCTTAGACACCATCACACTAGGAATCTTGAAAAGAGAGAGGAAATAGCTAAGAATGTGAGACAAACATGAATGAATTATAATTATTCTTCTAACCCCTAATGACAAAATGCTTTTTCCATCTATCCAATATTCGTGAGCTTTTGTCAATCATTGGGTCCTAAAACACATTTGCCTTTGGGTTCTCCCCCAAAGAAAGACCCCGGCAGGTTAAACGACCAACCTAGTGAACTAACTCTAACTCATGTTGATACCTAAGACATCAACTGCAATGATGAAAAGAAACGAAGAGAGAGGATCTCCTTGTCTATAACCTCTAGTTGCTTTAATCCATTCTTTCAGGATTCCATTCACTAATACCGCAAAACATATTGAGGACAAGCAACCCCTCATCCAAGACCTCCATCTTCCACTAAACCCCTTCATTCCGAGTGCATGGTCCAAAAAATCCCGATCCATATGAGCATTGGCCTTTTCAAAATCAATTTTGAAGAAAACCTTTCCTCTTTTGAACGTCTTTTCTCATCTACCACTTCATTGGCTATCAGAACTGCATCTAAAAGATATTAACAGCATATCATGTTGAAAGAAACCAAAATTGTGTAGATCGTCTTAATTATGTATCATGTCTATTTCAAGCCATAGAATGAAAGAGGTGGAGAATCTTTGAACTTCACAACCAGAGAGAGGTTGGGATACTGGAATTAAAGTGGCTGAGAAGTAACACCTCATTTGAGTTTGAGGAGTAAGGTTCTCTGAAGAAAGATAAAGATGAAGTGCAAAGTTGATAGGTTTATTGTGGAGAAAAAGTCTTTTCAAGTAGAGTTTGAAGGATTGAATGGTGGAACTTGGGTATCAGTAACAGAGAGGAGCCGAGGTTTCGTAGCTTCAATAGGATTTGACATGGAGGAGCTGGATTGGTTGGTGGAGCATTTGAAGAAAGCTGTGGAGATAGAGGCTTCCAGAGGTTTTGTGCGAAAGATCAGGGGCAAGACTAAGACTCTCTTGATGGAGATATGCTTCAATAACAGAGGGCGGTTCATGAAAATTACAGAATTTGTTACAAAAAGGAAACCTTTATTTCTTGTCGTCCCCGAGGGCGTCAAAAGGAGAGGGTGGGAAGATCTTAGGAAGGCGATCCTATCAGTGCAAGAGTATTCTGAACGAGACGGAGGAGCTTCGAAGGAGAAGAATGGTGATATCAGGATGTATGGGGACACTTTCAGAGGAGGACGGACATATGCAGAAGTGGTGGCAGAGGCTGGGTTGAGGTCTGGAGGTACGCTGTCAGCTGGAAAATGGGCCAGAGCTGTAATATGTGAAAGCCAAGAAAAAGTTCAAGACTAGACTCACGAAGGACGAGCCATTGCGAGGATGATGGGGATGAAAGGAATGGTGTCCATAAATCCCATTTCTGCTTTCAAAGGATGCTTCTTTGTGAGTTCAACAAGGAGAGCGGATAGGGTTCATGATCAGGGAAGACTTTCAGTGAAAGGAAGGACGATTCTGTTAAGGAAATGGTCGCCTAAGGAAAATATGGTGGTTCAAGGAAAGTTCAGGAGGGGATGGCTAGTATTGAAAGGTCTCCCGTTCCACTTGTGGGATGAAGTTCAGTTGAATTTCATTTTGAAGAAGTGGGGGAGGGTAACGAAGGTGGCAAAGGAAACTTTAAAGCTGGTGGACTTGACGAGGGCGAAGCTGTGGGTGGAGATGCTTCCAAATGTCGTGTTACCAGCGTTGCTTGAGGTGGAAGATGGGGACTGGTCCTATACAGTAGCAGTTTCAGTCACCGGAGAAGATGACGAAGCCGACGATGTCACGTCCGAGATAACCCGTAGCAGGAACGAGTGGGTGAAAGCTGGAGGTTGCGTCTCGTAGTCGTCAAAAGCTGCAGAAGGGCTACGAGGTAGTAATAGGGACATTAAGTGCTACAGAAAGAGGAGTCTTCCCCGGGCACGTCATTGGCAGTCGAGGACGAGTTTGGCGGACAAAGGGGAGAAAGGAGGGGGAAGGAGCAACTTGGGCCTAGCTGAAGAAAAGTTTATTGGGCCCGAGATTGAGACCTCTTCTAAAGCCCACTCGGCAAGGGCCCATAGTGGGATGAGGCATCGCGGGCTTCAAGATGGCCCAGAAGCTCCTCAAGCCCACCAGTCTGCATCGGCTTCATCCCCTACTCTCCAGCGAGATGTTTCCTCTGCAAAGGCGACCACGATGCTATGTCCAGAAGGTGCAAGGGCCGGCGCCGCGGCTTTCTTTGGAGAAGAAGGTCGGGCCGTTGAGTTAAAGGCCCAGTCCCGTTCCAATAGTCCATCGTTAGACAACACCGTGGGCTGCAAGATTAAAGGCCCGTCGGGGTTGGGCCAAATCTTAGGAGGATTGAAGCCCTCTGGTATGGATGTCTGGTCGCGAAAGGAAGAAATCGAAGCGAGGAAAGGGAAAGCCCCAGCGGTTCACGCGAGAGATGCTACGCATGAGGAAGAGACGGCAATTTCAAGGAAGACGTGGTCTACCCTCTTCCCTCCAAGCGCCGGTCGACGACAGGGTCATCGGTGTAGCAGTGAACCTATTTTCACACGGGGTTCGTCGTCGTCAAGTGAAGACCGCAATACGAAAGAGGAGTTCGGGAAAGGATTTCTGATGGAGCGAGGAACCAGAGGGAATCCCTTCTCCAGATGTCCTCTGTCTGGTAATCTTTCGAAGGAGAACACCTTGGCGAGCCGCGATGAAGGCAAAGGAGGGCTAACGGGACGAGTGGGGTGTGATCCGCGTAGCTCGTTAGACATGGATTCACTTTCTAATTCAATAATCAGAGGTAAAGGACTCATCTTTGAGGGGATTTGCGAAATTCCGGGAGACAAAAACTTGGAGGTATGTCAGCCCTCTTCTTCTCAGCCACCAAAGTCTCCTTCTTTTCCTTCCTATAGTCTGGATTCTCCTTTGATGAGTCCCTCTGGTCCACTTCTCCCCAATTCAGGCCCTCTTCCTCAGTCTCCTACGGAAAATCAAGTTTTTTCAAAAATTTTTTATGAAAAAGGTGGTGTCGACTACTTAAAATATGGTGACATCCCTGACCGAGTTGAGGAGGAGAATCGGGGTGCTTCATATAACCAGTTGACCGAGAGTTGTACCCCTAAGGAACCTATTGGCAGGTCGCATGAGGAGGATTCAGGTGATTTCCTTATTGATGGTCTGTCCCCCGGGAAAATGGCCAAAGTGCGAGAGGTTTTAAGCTCTCTCGACATTAAGGTGTATTCCAGGAGGAAGAACAGAGGCCCTACAGGTTATTGAGACTTGTTGGTTTTGGATCGAAAGGTTAGGGTCTTTGTGTTTTCCCATGAAAATTATAAGCTGGAATGTTAAGGGTTTGGGTTCAAGGAATAAGCGTAGGATGGTTAAAGATTTTCTTAGGTCAGAGAATCCGGATGTTGTGATGATTCAGGAAACAAAAAAGGAGAATTGTGATAGAAGGTTTGTGGGTAGTGTCTGGACAGTCAAAAATAAAGACTGGGTTGTTCTTCCGGCATCTGGGGCATCAGGTGGGATTTTAATCATCTGGGATTCAAAAAATCTGCGTAGAGAGGAGGTGGTAATAGGATCTTTCTCGGTTTCAGTCAAGTTCTCTTTGGACGGATGTGGTCCTCTTTGGATTTCCGCTGTTTATGGTCCAAACAGTCCCACACTTAGGAAGGATTTTTGGGTGGAACTTTTTGACATATATGGATTAACTTATCCGCTATGGTGTGTGGGCGGCGATTTTAATGTCATAAGGAGAAGATCGGAAAAAATGGGGGGTTCTAGTCTAACACCAAGCATGAGGGACTTTGATAGTTTTATTAGAGAATGTGAATTGCTTGACCCACCTCTTCGGAATGCTTCATTCACTTGGTCAAACATGCAAGAATATCCCGTGTGTAAGAGACTGGACCGTTTTCTCTACTCAAATGAGTGGGGGTTGCTCTTTCCCCAAGGCCTTCAAGAAGCCTTAATCAGAAGGACCTCGGATCACTGGCCAATTGTTATGGATACCAACCCGTTTATGTGGGGGCCAACACCTTTTAGGTTTGAGAATATGTGGCTAAAACACCCTAATTTCAAGGAGATCTTTAGAGATTGGTGGAGTGGGTTTCAAGAAAACGGATGGGAAGGTCATAAATTCATGAGAAGACTTCAATATGTTAAAGCCAAATTGAAGGAG
Source organism: Vitis riparia (assembly GCF_004353265.1). NCBI lineage: Eukaryota > Viridiplantae > Streptophyta > Magnoliopsida > Vitales > Vitaceae > Vitis > Vitis riparia. Next base: position 23,799,724 of record NC_048448.1, read on the forward strand.
TGGAATAAGTTTTCTTTTGGAGAGCTTAAAGAAAAGAAAAAAAGTATTCTTAATGATTTAGCTAACTTTGACATCATTGAGCAGGAAGGGGGTCTCAATTCTGATTTGTTAAACCAAAGAGCCTCAAGAAAAGGGGAACTAGAGGAATTAATATTGAGGGAGGAAATTCATTGGAGACAAAAAGCTAAGGTGAAATGGGTCAAGGAAGGGGATTGCAACTCTAAGTTTTATCATAAAGTGGCTAATGGCAGACGAAATAGGAAATATATCAAGGAGTTGGAGAATGAGAGGGGTTTAGTGCTGACGAATGCCGAGAGTATCACAGAGGAGATCTTACATTACTTTGAAAAGCTTTACACAAGTCCTACAGGAGAGTCTTGGGGCGTCGAAGGATTAGATTGGTCCCCTATTTCGGAAGAGAGTGCGTTAAGATTAGACTCCCCTTTCACCGAAGAAGAGATTTATAAGGCCATTTTTCAGTTGGATAGGGACAAGGTTGCGGGGCCTGATGGCTTTACTATCGCCGTATTCCAAGAATGTTGGGATGTGATGAAGGAGGAGTTGGTGAGAGTGTTTGCGGAATTTCATAGGAGCGGCATTATCAATCAAAGCACTAATGCCTCTTTCATTGTTCTATTACCCAAAAAGAGTTTGTCAAAGAGAATATCAGACTTTAGACCCATTAGTTTGATCACTAGTCTCTACAAGATAATAGCCAAAGTGCTCTCAGGGCGCCTAAGAGGGGTTCTACAGGAGACCATCCACTATACTCAAGGCGCTTTTGTTCAAGGGAGACAAATATTGGACGCGGTTCTTATAGCGAATGAGATAGTGGATGAGAGAAGACGGTCAGGGGAGGAAGGCATCGTATTTAAAATTGACTTTGAAAAGGCCTATGATCACGTGAAATGGGATTTTTTGGATCATGTATTGGAAAAGAAGGGGTTCAGTCCTAGATGGAGGAAATGGATGAGTGGATGTTTATCTTCGGTATCTTATGCAATCTTGGTGAATGGTAGCACTAAAGGGTGGGTTAAGGCATCAAGAGGATTAAGACAAGGCGACCCTTTATCCCCCTTTCTGTTTACTTTAGTCGCAGATGTACTGAGTAGGATGCTTAAGAGAGCAGAGGAAAGAAATATGATGGAGGGTTTCAGGGTGGGTAGAAATAGAACTAGGGTGTCCCATTTGCAATTTGCTGATAATACCATATTCTTTTCTAACTCAAGGGAGGAAGAGCTGCAGACTCTGAAGAGTCTTTTGTTAGTGTTTGGGCACATTTCTGGGCTCAAGGTCAATCTTGATCAGGCTCATCTTTCAAGATTGGCTGTGATGCTTGATTGTAAGGCGTCTGGATGGCCTATTCTCTATCTGGGTCTCCCTTTAGGCGGGAACCCTAAGGCGTGTAGCTTTTGGGATCCAGTGATTGAGAGAATCTCAAGAAGGTTAGATGGGTGGCAAAAGGCCTACTTATCCTTCGGGGGGAGGATAACTCTTATCCAATCTTGCCTTACCCACTTGCCATGTTACTTCCTCTCCTTATTTAAGATTCCTGCTTCAATGGCTGCAAAAATTGAGAGGTTGCAAAGGGATTTTTATGGTCAGGGGTTGGGGAAGGCAAAAGGGATCACTTAGTGAGGTGGGAAGTTGTGTGCAAACCAAAGACAATAGGGGGTTTGGGTTTTGGGAATATTTCTTGGAGGAATTTAGCTCTTCTAGGGAAATGGTTATGGAGGTATCCTAGAGAGGGTTCAGCTCTTTGGCATCAGGTCATTTTAAGCATTTATGGTTCTCACTCTAATGGTTGGGATGCTAACACTTTAGTCAGATGGTCGCATCGCTGTCCATGGAAGGCTATAGCACAAGTCTTTCAGGGGTTTTCCTTGTTTACTCGGTATGGGGTAGGAAACGGGGAAAGAATTCGGTTCTGGGAAGATTTGTGGTGGGGGGACCAACCTTTGGGAATCCAATATCCAAGACTATTTAGAGTAGTTGTGGATAAAAACGTTTCTATTTCTTCAGTTCTCGGTCCATCTCGTCCCTTCTCTTGGAATTTGAATTTCCGCCGTAACTTGTCAGATTCAGAGATTGAGGACTTAGGAGGCCTCATGCAGTCCATTGATGATTTGTATTTTTCTCCTTCGGTCCCAGATGCCAGATTATGGTCATTATCCTCTTCAGGGATTTTTTCAGTCAAATCCTTTTTTCTAGCATTATCTCAATCTTCTGGATCTCCTCAGGTCTTTCCTTCAAAGTTCGTTTGGAATTCTCAAGTTCCTTTCAAAGTGAAGTGCTTTGTTTGGTTAGTGGCACACAAGAAGGTGAATACTAATGACATGTTACAAGTGAGAAGACCCTACAAAGCCCTTAGTCCTGATATTTGCATTCTGTGCATGAAGCATGGGGAATCAGCAGATCATCTCTTTCTTCATTGTCCCTTGACGATTGGGTTGTGGCACAGGTTATTTCAGCTAGCTAAGATGGATTGGGTTCCTCCAAGGAGTATATATGACATGATGTTCATCAAATTTAAAGGCTTCGGTAATTCTAAGAGAGGGATTGTTTTGTGGCAAGCTGCGAGCATCGCTCTAATGCGGGTTGTGTGGTGGGAAAGAAACGCAAGGATTTTCGAGGATAAAGTTAGGAATTCAGAGTTCCTTTGGGACACTATTGTTTTCCTTGCTTCCCTTTGGGCTTTCTGTTCCAAGGCATTTAAGGGGACTCCCCTTAATGTGATTCAACTAGATTGGATAGCGGCGTGTTCTCCTTAAGGATTGGTCCTTAGTGGGAGTTCGTTTGTTTATGTGTATTTTCCTGTAATTTAGTTGCCTTTGGTGGGAGGATTTCTCATCCTTCTTATTGTACTTCTTTTTGCTATCAATATATCTTTGCGTCGTTTCCAATCAAAAAAAAAAAAAAAAGAACTGCATCTAAAATTTGTCTTCCCTCAACAAAAGCTCCTTCGAAAGTATGAATGATTTCAGGAAGAACTCCTCTTATACACCTTGATAAAACTTTAGCAATGATCTTATATAGGCTAGCAATCAGAATTATAGGTCTGAAATCTGAGATCTTATTGGTCTGACTCTTTTTCAACACAAGAGCAATGAAGGTCGGATTTGTACTTTGATTTATTACTCCATGATTGTGAAACTCTAAGAAGACCCTTAGTAGATCCTCCCCAATCACATCCCAATACTCCTGAAATATTGCTATGGTGATGAATCCATTAGGTTTAAGAGTCTTTCCTTATCTAACTAAAAGACAACTTTGTGAATCTCCTATTCAAAAAAGGGGGTGGTCCAACCGTGTAGCACTCTATGTCAAGATAGCAGACAAATCCAATCCTTCTAACCTCCAAGAATCTCCAGGGCGGGGGAGCACAACTTTTCAAAAAGTGCATAATCTCCCCTAAAATGCTTTAAGAATTGCCCAAAATGGTCCCTTCTTCATTCACCAAAGATTTGATGGGCTTCTTATTTCCCCTACCATTAGCACCCTATGGAAAAACTTACTGTAATCCCCTTCAATTGCCCTTTTCACCCTTGTTTTTTTTGCCTCCAATGCACCTCTTCCCTTAATAATAAATGCACCAGCTCCCCTTTCCTAAAGGCCTTCAACATTGAAAGCTCAAAAGACAATTCCCTTTTTTCTCACTTGCATCAATGCCAGCAATATCTGTAAGAATGTGTTTATTCTTCAGTTTTAAATCTTCAAAAGACACCCTTGTTTAACTCTTTCATTTTTTGTTTAACAAATTGTAACTTCTTCATAAATTTATGACCTTCCCACCCTTCAATCCGAAACTCTCCCTACCAAAAGCTAAATCTTTCCTTCAGATTTGGGTGGAGTAACCACATGTTCTCAAACATAAAAGGGGCTGCTCCCCATTTAAAGATCTGGTCATGATACTGATATTTTTCTCCTATAAATAAATATGAAGTGCAAAAAAGAAAAAAAAAAAACTAAACATCAAAATGCACACCACAGTCAATTTTTGTAGGAGTAAAGCACAATGAATATTAGGATAGTGCAGAAAGTAGGAAAGAAGTAACTCATGAAAGCTGGTTTTACAATTGAAAAGTTTCATAACCATTACCTTAATGTTTTCATCAGCTAGAAGACCCCATCCACGACCTTCCGTTCTGAACAACTTTGTTTTAGCATATTCACATTTCTGAAATCTCTTTAAATAGAAAAAACATGAAAAACCAAAATCAAAATATTAATATTAATACAAGGAATTTAAAGGTTAAAGGTTCAATTAACATCATTAAGAGTCAATGTAGGCATTTAATTATCTCAATGACAAGGAAAAAAATAGTATAACTATTTTTAAAAAAAATAAAACATCAAAACACAAAGGAGGAGAGAGAGTCCCTTAAATTTAACAAGAGAGTCAAGGTAGAGAGTCCAACTTCTTAACACAAAATTATGTTGTAATTGATTGAGCCATACACAGCTATCGACTTCTTGATCAATGGGTTGCCAAGCAAGACACACACACAGAGTCAAGGTCAAGAGAATCCAACTGCTCAACACAATATTATGTTCTACAACCATCAACTTCCTAATCAATGGATTAGAAAGTGACGAGGAACTGGAAATCATATCCAACTCACAACCATAGGAGAGAAAGGGAGCAAGTGAAGGAAACATAAGGGCCTGTTCGGTTGCAATTTTTGAAAACAGTTTCTAATGCTTTTAGAAACAAAATTGTGTTTGGGAACTAAATTCTAAAAAACATTTTTTGTTCTCAAAAAAAAAATCTCTCTCTCTCTCTTTTTCTCTCTCTCTCTCTCTCTATATATATATATATAGATATATATATGTTTAGTTAAGCTAATAAAAAAGGTTTTTTAGAACAAGTAAAACAAAAAAACATGTGTGGACTTTTTTTTTTAATTTAGTGTTTTCTCCATAACTCCTCCCAATTTGTGGAAAAAGATATAAATAAAGAAAAGAACTTCAACAAAAGATAATAATAAGAGGGTGATGGATTTGAATGGGAAATCAAATTACATATTTTATTTTTTATTTTTTATTTTATTTTAAAATTTGATTTTGGTTTTTATTTTATTTTAATTATAATAGATAAGAAGATGGAATATTTTAATAATAAATAGTTAAACATCATACTAAATGGGGATTAACAATAAGATAATCCTTTTTAATAAATGGTTAGATTTTTTAATAAAAAAACAAATAAAAGGTTATAATTCAAATTTAAAACTTTTGTTAACACTCTAAATTGATTGTAAAAACATTGCATGAAAATATTTAAAGAAAATATTGACAATTATGTAAAATCAGGCATATTTTATTATTTTAAAAACTGGTGAGAAATATTATTTATTTAAGGATTTATGATTTATAAGGATATATTTATTTGAAATTTTCTTAACTATTTCTCCTCTTTTTCTCCTATTTTTTACCAAACCTTATCCTCCAACATCCTTTCTAATTATTCTAATTTTTAAAATAAAAATAATAAACATGTTTTAAACATAAAAATAATTTAACAATTATATTAATCTCAAAGTGTAAAGCCTTTTCAACATGTTTATTTTTTTATAAAATAATTTTTTTTAAATATATTTTTCTATCAACTTAATATTTTAAATATAAATAATTTTAGATAAATAATTTATATCCATTTTTCAATTAATTTTCATAATTTTAAAATTTTAAAAAAAATATCCATTTTTTAATATAAAAATTGTTTTCTTTAAAATAACTTTTTTCTTTTCTATTTTTTTTAAACCTTTTGCATACCCACCCCTCACCCCAAAATTATTTTTTCATCTTGACCTTCTTCTTCTTCCTCTGAGATCTCTCTCACGATCTCTCCCTCTCTCTTCTCATGGCTATTGCTGCTTCCACACTCCTCTCTCCCACTCTCCTCTCATCACCTCCATTTTCCCACTTTGTCTCTTCTCTCTCTCTCACACACACACACACAAATTTACGCACCTTCATTGCCCCATGTGAAGTTCGGATTGCAGTGTTGCCACCCCCACCATCCTCCACAACCAACACTGTCGCCAATCAATGTTCTCATTTAGAAAAGGAAATTGAAAAAAAATTAAAAATTTGAGGGTTTGTGAGTTTGTTCTTTGTGTTTGAATTTGAGATTTGGTTCAATTTTTTTGTATGATGCATTTCTTGAGGGTTTGACAGTTTGTGATTTGTTCTCTGCATGTGTTTTTCTGTGTTCTACATGTTTGTTTTTTTTAGTTCACAATGTAGAAAACAGGGAAACAACTTTATATTGTTCTCCAAAAAACATCAAATTGAGAACATGGAGAACAAATTTGAAAACAAATGGAACAATTTCCAAACATGTTTTTGAGTGTTTTTTGTTCTCAAGAATAGAAAATGGTTTTCAAAAACAGCAATTAAACAAGCCCTAAGAGAGAGAAAAAGAGAAAGGGCAATATTATGCTCTAATTGGTGGGACTATATTCTACTGACATCAATTTCCTGTACCATGTGTTAGAAAGTGATAAGGAACTGGAACTTATATCCCACTGACAACTAGGGGAGAAAGTGAGAGAGGGAGAGAAGGAAGGAAAGATAAGGAGAGAATGCAAGACAGAGGAAGAGAGTGAGAGAGGGAGGGGGGTTGAGAGAGAGAGAGATCCGCCTTAAGATAAGGGGAAAGTTGACGTTGAGAGGCCAATACAGATTTAAGGACATTGATCTTTTCTATTTGTATAGTTACAATTATGCCATAAAAACCTGAATCGCATGACAATTGTATAGCGGTATCACACCGTATATGTATAGATATGACTTGACAGACACAAGGAGTAGAGGAGACCATCTTTTCTATTTCCATAGTAACTACAAGATATTAATAGCCTGAAGAGTATATGTGGGCACAATGCAGGTTGTGGCAACTTCCTAGTGCTTCATTGAGGTTGGCAATCCCTCTCTTTTAATTGCAGAAATACTGTGTTTCTTAAGCTCTTTTACAATGAAAGGAATAATAAACTTTTAATTTTAAAACAACCCTCTTTATTCCAGAAACTCTCTCTCACTCTCTCTCTCAGGTATTTTAATCATATAACTAGGTTCTGCCTTAAGATCCACTTCTAATAAAATTCAAAAGGGTAAGCTTGTAAATCACAAATTATGTTTCTTTCTCCCTCTTCCCTTCATTACTACCTTTTTCAACCCCAACATCTCCTGTCTGTCAATCTCTCTCTGTAAATAACCAGCTCCTCTGACATGCCCAAAATAAATATCTCCTTTGTCCGCAAATGAAAAACCTTTAATTTTATACTCTATATAAGCTAGGCTCCACCCTGAATAGGAGGAAAAAACTAGGTGCTTCTCTACAATGCACTTCTACTATGCACCAACATTAAATTTCAGTAGAAAATGTAAGTGTAACATAAACATATATGAATATATGCAAATGATCTTAGCTTTACCTGATTTTTGCAAAATAAACCGCAACGGCAATAACCAGGTGTGCACTCTGTGCTGGTTAGTACGTTCAAGCATGCTTCTCCACATGCACTATCAGGATCATTAGCATCATACTTGCATTCACATATTGCAATATCCTCCTCCTGCTGCTTTATATGTCTAAAAACACAATCGAAGGATTCCAACATGCATAAAATTTGCAAAAAGATAAGTCCATAAGCTATCGTTGTTAATAAAGTAATTAATATAAGAAATATTGGCACTGATTTAGCTGCCCACTATGGTTCCCTTCCCACCCTTCCAACATGCCAATTATAAGAAACCTCCAGTTATGAGTAGCAACTAATAATTATCAAACACATATAGCATTAGTTGAAAGTCCAGTGAAATTCTATACACACGTCAAGAAAAATCACAATACTGGCAGTGCAATAAATTATATTCACAAACTAATTTCCTTCAGTTTTAGCATGTAACTATGGTTGTTTCCGAAGAACTGCAGAACTTAACGTCTAAATTTCTAACATCAATTTTACTAAAACCTGATTGTTATCCAAACAGTACACATTCTTAATGAAGAAGCAAACAACAACTGAATCACTTGGAATGGAACCTTGAATTTACCAGGATAACCATCACTATTTTTAAACAACTAAAAACTTTAAAATGGAGTTCTGTTTCAAATTGAAGAAATCCTCAAAATTTTAAATTCTATGGATGCTCTTCATACACCAAGCTGATCCAGCATAAAAACCTGTCAACTATCAAGAAGGCAAATTTTTATTTATTCATCTATTTATTTTTTGATAGGTAAATTTCTGTCCCCATTGGGACTTGAACCTGGAACCTCCCACAAACCCTCCCCATCCCTTTACCACTTGAGCCAAATCTCAAGGGCAAAGATTGGCTTGAGTCTATCATACAACCGTGCAACCATCTCAGTCAAGCTAGCTCGCTGAGAATGATCCTCTACAGCTCAGACTGACCAAGGGCAGTCAAGCCGTTAATCACACTGACTCCAAGCCTTCTGCTTGGGAGTTGAGCAAGGAGCCTAGATAATAAAAGTTGGAGCTCCTTTAGTGGAATGAACTAGGCAAAAGAATATTGACCATTCCAAATCTAAAAGTACTTCAACAGCATAACTGAAAAATCTAGGAAATTTCAATCTCTACCTTTGATAGATAATCCATAACACAGACCAGATTAAAAGCAGCAAGGGCACTGAAGTGCATGAAAACAACCTGAAGGCACATTTTGAAGTATATGCAGCCAAGACTTGCAGCTCATGATCATATTTACTAAGGACTTATAATATCGTCATAGTTTCTTTTAAACCTATGGTTAATGACTAGTAGAGACTTAAAACTTTTGGCATAACATATTTATTAGGGGGATGATCAGAGCCTGGCACTTAAGTTTGTAGTTAAAAGTTTGATTGAAAAGCAATCTTATGATGAACAAATATATTGAAAACATCAGATTACATATCAGATTTTATTAGCACTCCACTGCTCAATGATCTCATACATGTGGCTAGATGAATGCCTATAGCTGCTTCTTTGAACCTTGCATTGAATTAAAATGATGAAACAAGGTCTTAAAACATCATATTTAATGATTTCACTAAAGCTCTAGTGTTCAATGATGAGCATCAAAATATCATATTTTATTTTTTATGCTTAAATTACCACTTTGGGATGCAGAGAGATAATTTTATTCTCTTTCTATACCTTATTAATTCTATTGGAGTGATAACAGTAAACTATTACAAGAAAATACAATGTATCCTCAAAAAACAATCACCACTTTGAGAAAAAAGACTGCTTCATTCAATTTGTTGAAGATAGCATGGACATAAAGATCCAATATTATTTTGTAAATGTCACTGATCAAGATGTTATTTCAGCAAAGACAAACTCTGATATAAGAAGGGAAGAACCTCTTACTTTCTATAAGAGAAATCATTTCGATTAATATGTATGTACTCCGGTAATCCTTCAATTTGTTGATCCTTCAAACAGAATATTTTTCCTTGTTACTTGATTTGCACAAATAATGTATCACTATATGAATAAAATAACCACATGGGTCTTTATACCTATCCTCCATGAAATGGAGCATGAAAATCAAAGATCAAAATCATTATGGAGTTTCCACTCACCGAAGCAAAAAAATATTTATACATTATCACTTAAAGGATTTATAGACTATCACTTAAAGGAACTATGTGGAAGAACATAAAGAAAATATGCTTCCAATCCTCACACAAACACAACACCAAGCCACACCGCCTGCCTACCCCCCACCAAAAAACAGGCATCTGAAAAGCCCCAAAAAAGAAAAAAAAAAAAAAACCTATATTATAAAAATACTTGAAACAAAATATACATGTATAGCGAACATATGATCATAAGCAAATCATGAAACACCATTAGGAATGGCAATGTGGCAGTTTTGAAACAGGTCGCCCCTCTCCTGTCTCCACCCTTAGAAGACTAACCAAGGGAAAATGAGACATAGTAACGGCTAGTTTAAATTCATGGAATTTGATCAGCTGCCATTTTGTTCACTTGCTCCAATGAACAAATGTTTCTTATATCTCCAGGGAAAACAAGCGAAATGAAAATAATGAAGAGAGAACTGACAGTTGGGCCATGAGGGACAACATGATGACATGAGGTAACACGCTGGTGATTGGTGATATGCCAACAATTGGTGGTTTGTCATATTTATGGCGCTTGGAGGGACATTGGTGACAGATGACTGGTGGTACGCAGCATGCATCAAACAGCCAGTGCTTGGGAGAGGGACATTGGTGCCCTCTGACTTAGAGTTAGGGCTAGATTGTGAAGGACAACGGCTGAGCTTATGAAATGGACATATGACATTTGAAAAAGTTTTCCTTTTATTGGTGTATAATATGTATCTAGAGCAGGGAAGTATAAACCATGCCTAGTTCAAACCCAACTCAGGTGTTAAAATAATTCCCTGAGCCCGCCCCTACCATGCTCATGCCTTCCCTGAAATCACCTGCCCCTTTGTCATTCCTAAGGAACATTAGTATAAGTGAGGGAGGTGGAGTGGGCCACAAAAGTTCACATGAATCTCCTTTATTATTTTTGTATTTATGAGAAGTCCAAATGAAAAAAGCATGACAGCAAACCAACCACTCCACCCCCATCCCACACCCCATAAGACTATATAGATTGAATTATAGCCCAAAGGATAATTTAGTATGTGGACTGGGCTCCTTGAGGAAATTTCAGTGAATGATTCCAGATGCACTTAAGATGTATTGAACCACATATATATCCATTCAGTTATCCAATAATGTGTACATGTCTTTTATACAGGTGTACATTTGAACATGTTCTATACATTTGTGATGTTCAAGAACAGCTAGATAAATTTAAAGGCCTGAATCCTTATGCTTCATTGTTACAGTTAGTGACTACTGAGTTCATGCTGTCAAACATGGTGTCATTAGAGTTATATGAAATGCAAATGAAACAAACTCTTCATATTTCCCTTCCATCATTCATTGGAAGCATGTCTAAAAAGCACAACAACCTTACACTATATACCAACACTTACAGTGAAAACCCAGAGCTTACCATTTGAGATTATAATTATTTTCTCCAGATAAATGAACTGCAAGACTGGTCAAAAAAATGCAGAACAAATAGTTGTTCTCAGTATCGTGATTGTGCTGCTAAATGTCCGCGAAGCAGGAAAGCCCTTACAAGTTTTCTACTCCAATCAATCTGCCACATTGGAATATGGAACCAACAAACAGAGTTACCATCTACAATTACTGAAAACCAGCAGGTTGATTACCCTTCAAATGAAATTCAGGCACTAACCCAAGCATGTCCGTAACATGTCCATATACCTATAATAATCATGTTATTGTTAATCAAAGATGCAGTCTTGGATAAACCCATCCCAATTCCCCATCTCATATAACCCTCAATTCTTCTGCATATACATAAATGCATACATTACATACATGCAGATACATAACATGCATAAATTCATAAACAAAAAAAACACATACATTATACATGCACAACAGCATATTATAGGTATGTGTTGAGGAATGTATGTCCAGCACTGGATGAATGCAATCAATTAACATTCAGTATATACCTATGAACATGTGGGTCTGTATAAATGTGTCTATTGAATATACTACATCATAAACCCTAATGATGCAGCCCTAGGGATGCCGAACAATTCTAGAGTAATAATGGATAATTATATGGGCATTAGATAAGGCCCAAGCACTGATGAAAACGAGTAAGAATAATCTTACAACGAAACACAATGAATCAAAACACGTAATGAAGGCAAAGTTACAGTGATTACGTGCAGATGAAATGAAATGAATTCAAGAGAAAATCTTATAATTCCCAAGTACACAAGATATATATGTGTATGAGAGAGAACCCAATTAAAACCTGAGATTGTCTAGGGTTTTAGCAGGTAAAGATTTATAATCGGGGGAGAGAGAATGGAGAGCATACTGTTCTTCGGTACACTGTTGCGGTTGATTGGAAAAGTGGGGCTTGGGAATGCCGGGGACCTCGACGACATGGGAGAATAACTCCAAACGAAACGACGTCGTCTGATCTGCCCACGATGGGGTTCCAGTCGGTCTAATCGGAACCGTAGTTTCAGAGACAACAAGATTAAAAGGTATTTTTACGGAAATGAGGAAAAAAATAATAAGGGGTTAAATTTCAAAAATTAGATTTTTAATGTCCTTTTTAATCAAATAAATCTTAATTGTGGATAAAAAAAAATAGTAATCTTGAAAAATATTTTTGTAAAAAATAGTAATTTCAAAAATATTTTCAAAATCTATCATAATTAAAAAAAATCAAATTAAATTTGTCTTTTAAAATAATAATCTTAATTTAGATTAAAATTGTTCATTTAAAAGATAATTTTCTATTAATACCTCAAAAAATACCATAAATTTTAAAATAGTTCGAAAATATCATATTTAGAAATTATATTCTATAGTAATGGGATAAAAGTATCATAAATTTAATTTTTTATCATTTTTTTTAAAACTCATTTTACAAAATAAATTTTTTTATTATAAGTTATAGTTATGATTAAAAAGAAAAAACTAAAAAAATATTTATAAAATAATATTAATGTATGATATATAAATTATTTAATATAATATAAAAAAAATTATTTATAAAATTTAAATATTTTAATCATGAATATTATTAAATATAAGATAACTGAAATGATATAGTACCTTAAAATATCGATATGCATATTCAATGATATTGTATCCTATTAGAAATTATACCTTAAGATATTTAATTCCTATCCATATAATATTCTAAGATATAGATAATCCATCTAATAGGACATGATATTCGTCTATCTAATAGGATATGATATCCCGTCAATCAAACGTAGCCTTGAAGGATTAAGAAGGATAAGACATCCTTCCACAATGTACAAATTTAGATCAAACCAATAAATTAAATATTCATACATAGATGTCTATAACTTAACAAACAGGAGATTACAAAAAGTGAACCAACAATCAAACCAAACATTAGATAGACTCAGAAAAGTACATAATCCAAACAAACCTTATTTTTTTCAAGAAAGCTTTTCAGGTGAAAAGGGTCATTTTCCAGGAAAGCAAGGATCATTTTCTAAACATCCCCGCTTCCAAAATGTAAATTCAGAGAGAGAAACAACTTCAACAAAGAAATTTGAATTATAAAAGACCCTTGAATACCAGCTCTGCGCATCACAGCGTTTGGATCTATCATCAAAGTTCACAAACTTGTGAAAAAAGCCATTACAAAGAGATGTGGTGCATGGTTGAGAAAGAATCAAACACTTCATCTCTTTCTCAATGTCTCTTCCTTCAAGGCTTGGGTTCTCCTTCAGAAGGTTGTGCTTCATCCGGTGCTCTTTGAGGTGTGCAGGCAATATTTCTGATAATGGAGGAATGAAGATTAAACTCTGCCTTGAGTTTCATGCAGCTAGCCCTTATCCATTTCTCAGCCACACTGGCTGGCACACCATCTATACCATATATTTCATTTTCTTTTATGGAAGGTTCAACTTCATCCTTGTATAACAAGTGGAGATGGGATGAGGCCTCCTCCCTTTGTTCCTGCATGGTGAATTGAAAAAAAAAAATGTCAAAATGGGTGATGGACTAAAAGTCTGCTAAAAACAATGCCGGGAAATGGAGTTTTCCAAAAGCTGGGGATGAGGTGCAATATCACTCTGATCAAAATTATGGTATGCAACCAGCATTTACGTACTGCACGAAATGATACAAGGAAATGAAATTCCACAAAGATGATGGCAATTTTCATTCTAACAATGTATCATCCTTATGCTTAAAAGCATAACAAGCAGGGAAAAACCAGTTCCCAGATTTCCTTTCCATGGCAGAAACACCTAATAATGTAGAAAGCGCCAAATGGAAAATGAGGCAGAATATATTTATAACAAAGAACTTCAAACGTGGAAAATATACTCGGAAGCAGAAAAAAAGGAATTGACTGAAATAAAACAGCAGTTCTCCATGCTATAATTGGGTAATCACAGCCTTGATATATGATGCAAACTTGAAATCTCAGCCAGATGATATATTATTTAGCAGGTTTTTCACAAATGTTTTAATTATTAGTAGTATAATTGCACAATTATAAGTGGTGAACAAACAATATTGTTTCATAGCCTTAAGCATTACATGCTACTTGGAAAACTTTGATTGGAAATGATGGAAGCCAAATTTTTAGGACTCATTGATTCCACTTACATAGACAAATCATATTCCCAGTCAGATGACACTAAACATAGCATACAGAATGTTCCTAGTTATTCTTGTCCATATAAGGACACCTGCTTTGTATAAGCTTTCATTAAAGGCATTTTTCATAATGAGAAAAAGAAAGATCATTCAACTTGATTCAACAAAGCTTCGATGCCCAACCACCGGGGATCGTCTATTAGAATGAATATCTTTCTAGAACAAAAATCATAATAGATTAGAAGGTTATAACAACACCAAAAAAGTTGAAAAGTCAGAAGGCCCTTAATATAGGACGTAACAAATATAGAAACAAGAAGATTACTCTTTTACTATGGAGGGGATATCCCCAGCAATCTAAATTGGTGCCTCAACACCTGTACCCAACACCCATGGTAGGCTCAGACTAATGCTTTAATCAGACACTTGAGAGCCTAATTGAGTTTGAACTCAAACCGTGATAAACCTAAACCAAGATGCTCTCAACTCAACTTGTGCAACATGCATTCATGCACATATATGCAAGTGCACTCCTAATCATAGTTAACTTGGGTTAATCTTACCAAGCCTATCCACAGAGAAGACAGCTGCCCCACCCACCCCACCCCCCCCCCCAACAACCTCAACCAACACCAGCCCACTCTGAACGAAAACCATAGACATCCAAGATGATTCAATTTAAGTTTGTATACACTACTATAATTACAGAAAAATCCAAATTATACCTCATATTTTAGGATCTCCTCTTGAGCTTCCTTTGATGCTAAGAATTGGGCAACAAATTTAGCATCAACTTGCTCTCTGTTGAGAGGTCTTGATCGTCCATTATGATTATTTTTTGACCTTTTCTTTGGCATGGACTCTGGTCGCATGGATAAGGAAGGTTTATCTTCCAGTGAGCATCTGTAAACAAACACGACACAAATAGGTCTGAGTCCAAATCACTAAATACATTATTATATGTAACATTTTTAGTAACAAAGGTCATCACTTGGCTAGCTAAAGTCACAATTCACTGAAAGCATAGAATTCAGGGTGTCATCTGCCCAAGTTGGGCACCCATCAAATTAGCCTACATATTTAATAAAGCCCCATAATGGGGGGAACAGAGGAGGGAGAGGGATGGGGAGGAAAGTCAGAAGTGTTCATGTTGCAGGCTAATTAATGTACCTGTTGAAACATACAGAAAGAAACAAAGATGAAAACTAGTCCTCATACCCACACTGGGAATCCACTCAATCATCCCCAGTGTACAAGCATATCATTGATGTATAACAAACATTGCAGGCACGTGTGCACATAAATGAAAGAAAAAAGCAGTTAAGAAATTAGACGATGCAAGGTTAAAGCATAGTGTTAGTATATCTGTGGTTAGGTTCACCGTCAAACTCACACAAGATCCTATTAGAATCTCTTGAAGCCTTGGCTTACAACATTTCAACAAAAACAAAGATGGCTTACCACTCATTCACCCACCAGGGTCACACTGGGTCCCACTCAAATCTCCCAGTTCAGATGAGTTATACCTAGGTTTTAACCTCAGAACATCCACTTTAAGGCCAAACTCAACTTTGCAGCCAGGTTATGGATCATCGTCTGACTAACTATGCTCATCTATACTGCAATTCAATAACTATAACCTGAACTCCAAAGACAGATGGACTAACTACTAATGTAGAGATTTAAGTAGCACCAACATATGAAATGTAATTCAATACACCAATACTGATTAGGGAAGATTGAAAACTACAAGCTAAATATGAATGCATAGTTGTATGCATAAACCATTACCTTTCATCAATGTCCTCCCATACATCGGTATCCTGTCAAAAAAATTGCACAACATGGGAAAGAAAGAAAAATAAGAACAGCCTTAATTGAAGATGATTGTATCACTAATGCAACAATAATATACATCATATGGCTTAATGAAAATGGCATAACAATATGCTAGTCACCTGGAATCCACGAGACTTCGCCCCAAGAAAACCACAGCAGCTGGTGGCACCACAGAGACAATGAACCTTGGCACCACCATACCATTGAAAGTTATAATCATAAGTCAGTTCCGTTCCAATGGATATATCTCTCATTGCAAATATGCCAATTCTAACTTCCCCCAAAACTGACCACTTCCTTGTCTCACAATTTGGTTCACTGCAACAAAAGAAATTAGTGAATGCCATTAAGGATACACAGAATTAGACAAGAAGCAAAGCCATTCAGAATTTCCAAATATCTAATTTTTCATCAACCGCATATTTCATCTGAAGTGGCTTACCATGAATGGTTTATAAATCTAGCCTGGCTTCCACTTTTGGTGGCATCAATGCATTCCCTGGCATTCAGAGAAATTATATACGCATCGTTGATGCCTGCATCAATCCATAAGAAGATACAGCATTTCAGGGAAAGTGAATTAGATAGTTGTCATTTGTCTAATAAGTACAGATTTTACCTTGAGATGCATAAGCTAGGGACCTTTCCCTTGCTTCATTCCATGAAATTACCTCCCCACAGTACTCAATAATAAATCTTCCTGCCTATATCAGGTAAAAATGAACGAAAATGCTTTCAGATAAGCAAGGATTGACATCTCATCACTGTTGATGCTGTGGTGACAAATTAAATTAGGTGAAGGATGATCTTAAGGTTTGAGATTCATAATCTAGTGACAAAAGTATCATCAAACTTCAAGACTTGATGGATTCAAATAATATGGAATAGTTATATAATATATACTACAAACTGATAATGTTTTTGTTCTTAAAAATAACTATGGTGCATAAAAAAACAATAAATAAAAAAATGCATTTCACACTATACTATTAGCGGGAATAAAATAAGCAGGGAGAAATGTCATCTCTTGTCCTTGAACAAGGAATAGTCAGAGCCATAACGATCAACTCGTTAATTGTGTCATTGTCTCATAAATCTAATCATAAGAGTGTGGGAATGGCATTGAAAGTATAGACCAAGGCCCTATTTGGAAATGGTTCTTGAAAACAATTCTTTGAAGATTATTTTCTGAAAACGGATTATTTTCTGAAAACGGGTTATTTTTTAGAACAAATTTTAAGTGTTTTTAGTTGTTTTTTGTATAATATTCTGAGCAACAATTGAAAATATGGAGAATCCTTTGGAAATTTTGACATTGTATATAAGAGTGTGGTACCTTTATGAAGCACAAGCCAATAAAATTATTTTTCGTTTGTAATTTCTCAAAGAGAATTTTGTTCCTAAAAATAATTGAAACAATTTTTAAGAATTATTTTCAAAAACTGTTTTTGAGAACTATTTTCGCATTTGTACCTAAATAGGATCCAAGTTCCAACTAACTCAAGAAGGCTTGATTTATAAAAAGGTTCATGGCATATTTTTAAGAATTACCTTAATGTCCTCATTGGCAAGAAGACCCCACCCTCGGCCTTCAGTCCTGAACAACTTTGTCTTAGCATATTCATGCTTCTGAAATCTCTGTAAATAGCAAACACGGAAACACCACAGTAAAAATATTTTCATAATATTGATACAAGGAATTCAAAGATTCTATTAATATTATTAATAGTTACTCTAAACATATAATTGTTCTAGAAAAATAAGGAAAAAATCATAAACTATTGTTAAAGAAATGTACAACACAGAGGAGATGAGAAAAACAGAGTCCATTTATATTTAGCAAGCACTATTGCATGAGTGAGAGATTGAAACTCAAAACTGAAATGACTGAAATTTATGTCAGAAAATCCAATTTTTGAACACAACATTATGTGCTAATTGGCTGAGACTATCTGCAGTCTGCTCTCATCAACTCCCTGGTTAATGAGTTTGGAAAGTGAAAAAAGAGCAGTTCAACAAGACTGAAACTCGTATCTAATTGACAGCCTTTTTTTCCAGTTAAGGGAGGAGGGGGAAGACGGGGAGGGTATTTGTCTAATATAAGGAGAGAGTCCAGAGACAAGGAGGTCAGAAGAATATCCATCTAACTATTTGTCAATTCTATTCTACGAAAACATGAATAGCATGAAAATTGAAAAGTATATGGTGGTATGTACATAAGGAAAGACGGAAGAGACATAAGGACTTAAGTTACTATTATGCCATACAAGACAGGATTAACATGCTAGTATATGAGAGTAAAGTCCAGAATACATGTGTTGTCTCTGCATGTGGTTATGCCAACATCCAAACTAGTGTACTCTGGTGTACTCTTTTCTTTTTCCATATCTATACATCTTTTATTGCCTATCAACAAAAAAAATGCCAACATCCAAACCATTTATTGTTGGTGGGCTTTCCTCTTTTTAGTTGACCTAAACACTCCATTTGATGGATGGCTTCAACAAGTTTTTTATGTCGTTGTAAAGCTGGAGTGTTCTTTTTGTTGGGCACCTCACTTGGCCAATCAAGGAGCAAAACCTTCGGTGTTTCTGGTTTGTCCTTGGATTTTTTTTGTTTCTTCCTCAGCATGCAACTTGTATTGCTCTCTTTTTGGAGTTTTTCTTCTTGTTTTTAGGTTAGATTTGTAAACTTTATCTCCTCTACCCCTTGGCCACCGCTCCCTCTCCCCCTCCCCCACACACAAAGAGAGGCATAGTCAAAGAACTAGGTCCTGCCTTTCACTCTCTTGTCTGCCTTATAGTGCAATTCCAATATGATTCAAAAGAATAGAATTCTAATTCTAGAACTATTTTTTCTTCCTCCCTTTTCTCTTTCCTAATACCTTTGCCTGCTCATTGACCCCACTAAACTACCAGCTTCCCTAATGTGCCCAAGGTACGCCTATAAGCTGCAGCACCTATGACTTTTCACTACTTGGCCCCACCTTCTGTAAGAGATAATGACTGCATTTCACATTATGACATTATAATGCACTCCTGTTGTACATCACCATTAAATTTCAATAGAAAATTTGTGTAACATAAACATGTGTTTGTGATCTCATGTTTACCTGATTTTTGCAATGCACACTGCAAGGACAATAGTGAGGCGTGCACTCTATGCTAGTTAATACATTCAAGCACCTCTCTCCACATGCACTATCTGGATCATTGGTGTTGTACTTGCATTCACAAATAGTGATATCATCCTCCTCCTGCTTTATGTGTCTAGGAACACAACAAAAGAATTCCACATTGCATAAGATTTTTTACTTACAAAAAAGTTCATAAGCCATTATTGTTAATATGGCAATTAATATAAAAATTATCAGCACTGATATGGATGCCGCCATGCCCCTACCCAGCCTCCCAACTCCCAAAAAATTGGATTCAGAAAAATACAATACGGACTTTGAAATAAATGGACTGCCACTTCTGATGAAAAAGGGGCAAAAAATCAGTGGCCAAGCATAAGAAACCTACAGTTATGGGGGTACATATAAATAATCATCAAACATCAATTGAAAAACCAGTCAAAGTTCATATGCACTAAACCAGAAGATGAAAAATTATAATACCATTTATGTACAAATAAATGTTCCCAAATTAATATTTTCAGTCTTCATGTGAAACTATAGTTGCTGGCCAAGAAACACCCCTGAAGTTTGACACCGAACTGTTATAAAACAGCAAAGTCCTTAACAAGCAAACAACACAGTAAACCCCCTGGGAACAAAATCTTATTAGTTACCTAGATAAGCTCACTACTATTTTTTTGTACATGTTAACAGAATTTCATTCAAATTTATCTCTAAATACAAGAAGGACAAGACAGTCCATCCAAAAAATACAAAAAAGAAAAAGAAAAAAAGAAAAAAGGAAAAACTGATAAAAAATATAAGAACAAGTCTGAAACCCTCCTAAAGATAATTTTAGATAAGTTCCAGAGCCGAGAGAGAAGAGGAAAATGCCTACAAATGAAATCTACATGAGTTGGGTGGGTTAAAAGTCCCCTGCAAAAGGAAGTTTCCATCATTTATTTTCTAAAACATCAACATCATATTTGACTAAGTGTGGACCCAAAAAAAAAGAGCATATCGAGTTTTGAGCTTTATCAACAATTTCGCAAAGCCACCAATCATACTTCCATGGACCTCTTTCCTTATTAGCTACCTACAAGATTACAACAACAGAATTACCCTCAAGCCAATGATCAGATACTCAATGTCTTGGCTTGCAACAAATCCTCCAAAAACACTAGCATCCCTATCCCTTCTTCAGTAGAGATCTAGAAAAAGCTCTCGACACCATATCCTTATGATCTCTAAGCACTCCTCCTAGCCCTAGCTGTCTTAGATTACTCAACGAGCACAAAAGTTTTAACTTAAAAGAACCCATAGGAGGCAGTCTTCAGAGAGGATGTATCTCCCCAACAATCTTCTTGGAATTGCAAGCTATGCACCAAGTTAGGAACAAAGAACTCAAGGTGTGCCCTTAAAAGCTTTGGTGAGAGAAACTCATAGGCAAGCAAGGAAAGCATACTGGATAAGAAAAATCCTCCAATATCCTCCATCTGCACTCAAAAATCCCAACAGTCCTCTGTCATTGGTTAATTCATGTCAAAGTGTGGTTAGCTCCATGTCAAAGAACCCCACCTTTCAGATGATCCCAAGCAACTCCAGCATTTCTGGATAATTTATGTCATAGCTCCAATACAATACCGAGCAGTCTAAAATGGTTATCAATCAACAAGTACATTGCTTTTGAAGTAGTGGATAATTAAATATGAATTCTGCTTCAAATCACAGAAACGCTCAAATTTTGTAACTGTTATGGACAATATATTCCATCCAAGCCAATCCAGCAAAAAAAAAACTGTCAAGCATCAACAAGGGAATATTATTCTCACCTCTCCAGTCTTCTGCTTGGGGGTTGCTCAAAAAGCATACATGACAACGCCTTATTTGAAAGAGCTTTTTAAACAAAGCAACATTTGAAGGTTAAGTGTAACATTTTGAGAGTGTTTCTATAAAACTATCACCCATGACCTCACACTTCCCAACATGACTGATCTACGATTCCATGTTTTGCAGAAGCAAGAAAATTCACGCTTTTTCTCAAACACTATGTAAGAATATATTTTTATCCAACTAAAATTTTTAAAAATGTCAAAATTATCCTTATCTTTAATACACAGTTATTGAACATAAAATTCAATCAGGAACCAATAGTAACTACTTCAATTTCCTCTCCTTCTATTGCTAAAGGCAGAAGTCAAACGCTATCCAAAACCATTGATGGAGATAAAGATGCTAAATTATGTAATTATGTTAGGCTTAAATATAGCAACTGATAGATTTTATTATTCATTATTTATTTTAGGGTTATTATTTTATAGTGATAAAGTTTTATTGTAGTTCGGATTATTAAAATTATTTTCCTATTAGAGTTAGGGTATATACTTTAGATTTTTTTTATTATAAACACTACTAGAGTTCAGATTGTCAATCTATATACTTTAGATTTTTTTATTAATAATGATTATAATTTCTTTAGAATATTGATCAAAATAAAACTAAACATCTCCACCATTGTTAAAGGCCACCTAAGGATAAACAAAGGTAAAATCTCCTCAAAATTGGACTCAACTCCTCTCATTGCTATCCACCCCATTTGATTTACAAATTGAAAGCCAACCAAGTTGAATAACATTAAGTCAAATGCCTTTAAAGGCAACAGTCCAAGAGACCTACAAGGAGGAATGAAAGTAAAGTAAATCCCACAACATCTCTTCCATTCTCCACTTTTCCTCAAAGATCCTATCATTTCACTCTTGCCACACAATCTAAAAAGAGTGAGTTAAGCAATTTTCCAAAGGGTCTTTCTTTTGATGAAACTCCCCAAACCCGTAAATGAGATGGTCATCATGTTGGCAAAACCCAATCCATCTTGGCTAGGCTGAATAGCTTGTGCCAAAGCCCCAATGTTAACGACAATATAGAAAGAGATGGTCGATCAATTCTCCACTTCCCATGCACAAGATACGTCAATGAGAACTAAGGAATTTTTTTTTTTTTGATAGATAAAAAGATGTATATATAATGATAAGAGGAAGCACCAAAAGCAGTGCCCTCAGAGTATACAGGGAGTATACAAAAGAAGCCCAAAGGCTCAAATCGAAGGGGAAGGGATAGAAACAAAAAACATCACCTGCCCTTACTTAGAGCCTAACCAATCAAAGAAACTTACAAGAGAAGAAGGGCTCAAAACTATAGACACCCTAACCCAAGACCAAAGATTACATACAAAAGAATTTTTCAATCTTTGGAGTGAAAGTTCATCATTACCAAATGCTAACAAATTCCTTTCCTTCCAGACTAACCAAAATATACATAAGGGGACCATTTGCCAAGCCTTTTTACGAGCTTTCCCCAGAAACGCCCCATGCCACCCAATAAGAGTTTCCTTCACTGAATAAGAGAGAATCCAGGCCACACCAAAGAGGGAGAAAAGAAGATTCCACAGAACCCGAGTCTTTACACAATGAAGTAAAAGGTAATCCACCGTCTCTACTTCAGAGAGGCATAGAAAACACCTATTTTCCAAAGAGTGCCCCCTCCTTTGAAATTGATCCAAAGTTAAGACCTTACCCCTAGAAGTCGCCCAAGCAAAGAAAGCCACCTTAGGAGGCACACTCGCCCTCCAAATACTACCACAAGGGAACAAAGGAGAATCTGCGGGCTCCAAAATAGAATAAAGAGACTTGACTGTAAAGGTGCCACACTTCAAAGCTGCCCAAATCACTCTTATCTTCCTCCTCCCTTTGCACCCTAAAGGCTTGGATCTTTTGCAAAAAATGCTCCACCAACTCAATCTCCCAATCATTAAACGCCCTTGAGAAAAGAGGGATCCAACCACCCCCATCACCATCAAGGTTCCAAACATCTGACACCCAAGCTTCCTTAGACAAAGAAATGGAAAATAATGAAGCGAATGACTCACATAGTGGCTCATCTCCACACCACTTGTCCATCCAGAATCTCACTCTCTGCTCATTACCCACTTGGTAGGCCAACCTACCACTCAAATATATCCACTCCTTCCTAATTGTTTTCCACAACCCCACACCATACCTCTCTCACTTACTGCACGGGAGCACCATCCCCCCTCCTCTTCACCCTACTTGTGACTGATGACTTGCTTCCAAAAAGCCTCTCTTTCATTGGCAAAGCGCCAATTCCACTTACTTAAGAGAGCTATATCATCAAAGCTAGATTTCTCACACCCAAACCACCTTTCCTCTTTTCCAAGCAAACCATGTTCCACCTAACAAGATGCATTTTCTGCACAAGAGCTCCACCACCCTATAGAAAATCCCTTTGAATCTTCTCCAATCTCAACCTCACTTTTCTTGGCAAGCAAAAAAGTGACATGAAATAGATAGGCGTGCTATATAAAGTGCTTCTTGTGTTTATAAGATCTTCTCAACTATAGCATATTATTGGTGTTTACCTTCTTGTGTACCACTAATCAAGTAAAGACCTTGAACTTTGATAGGGCCATTGATTTCCATAAAAAAATTGGTTGGAAAGAATGGGATTGGATTTGATAAATTGGACAAGGCCAAGAAAAATGATTTTACTAAGAATAAACCTAAAGAGGATAAAGATCATGCTCTTGTAACTGTGACAGATGGAGACAAGTGCATGAGAGTGAGTGAGGACATGAGTCTTTTAAGGTTCTCAATTTCTAGATCAATGAGATTGTGATAGAAGTTAAGGTTCCAAGAAAGTGAAAAAGGGTTACCAAGGATAGTTGATATGGTGAGATTTTTCATTATGATAACTCTATAAAACCTTAAAAGTGTAAACACATAGTTGATTTCCCCGCCACAAATCTTCCCAGAAACAAATTTTTGCCCCATCACCACCACAAAGCGAGTGTGTGAAGAAAAGTCCAGGAATGTTGATGCAATGGCCTTCCAAGAACATCCATGTGACCATCTAACCAAAATGTTAGTGTCCCATTAGTGCTCAAAATAGCCCTTGAACTCATGCTTTTACTACAACTCTTTGATCAACTCCCCTAAACCATCCAATGTTAACCACATTTTTTTCATCCAAAAGGAGCCTTGCCTTTCCTCTTTCCCCTACAAACCAAGAGAATACTACTAAAGCAGTCAAACACTAGCCTTGGCAGCAATTGCCATTATGGTAATGTTTAAAAAGTATTTCAAAGGTTAAAATATCAAGAGAGAGAGAGAGAGAGAATAATCTGTACATGAAAACATTGGACACTAGTATTTGGAGACACTTATTGAAGATCGAAGCTTAAGTATAATTATTATTCCATGCATTTTTTAAGAAACAACAGTATAGTATATTGAAGTAAATAAAAATTAAGTACAAAGAAGGATGAGAAATCCTCCAAAAAGTACACAAAAGAAAGCAAAAACATCAAGTTCAAGAATGTATACAACCATGAGATTCCGCAAACTATGTCCCAAGTGGGAATATACAAGAGTAATCTATCCTTGCTAGCCCACACCCTTGGAACTAGACACCAACAACTAATCAAGTTGGATCAAATTAAGGGGAACACTCTTAAACATTGTGGTGCATGAAGCCCAAAAGGAGGCTAAGAAATGAATTGTGTCCTAGAGGCCTTCTGAAGTTCTCACCTTATCTTACAAAATCCTAGCATTTCTCTCCCGCCACACAACCCACATTAAAGCAAGACAAGCAAACTACCACAGCACCTTGTCTCCACTGGAATTTCCCAATCTTTTATATGAAATAAGCATCATGTCACATATACTCCTAGGAGAAACCCAATCCATATGAACCAAGCTAAATGGTATGTGCCAAAGCCCCAAACTCAATGGGCAATGTAAGAAGATATGATCTACCATTTCACCACTCTGCACACACAACAAACAAACATAAGGACTAATGGCTTTGAAGAATATTCTCAGTTGTAGCATGTCGTTGGTGTTTACCTTCTTGAGTGTCACTAACCAAGCAAAGGATTTGATCTTAAATAGGGCTAGTGATTTCCAAACAAAATTAATAGGAAATGATGGAGTTGGATCAATAAGATTGGATAGGACCGAAAAGAACAAATTTATTGTGAATAAACTTGGAGAAGACGGGGACCAAGCTCTCGAGTCATGACCCAATGGAGATAAGTGCAAGTGTGAAAGAGAGGACATGAGCCTTTCAAGAACTTCTATCTCAAGATCCAAAAGATTGCGATGGAAGTTTAGATTTCAAGAGAAAGAAAGAATTAGTGAACCCAAGAATTGATGACATAGTGAGGTTTTTAACTGTGACAATTCTGAATAAACTGGGAATTGAGAGCACAAAGGTTGATCCGCCCATCACAAGTCTTCCCATAATTAAATTTTTGACCCATCTCCCACCACCAGTTGAGTGCATTTGGAAAAATCTGGGAAGACCTATGCAATGGCCTTTTCAGGACAACGATGTAATCACCTAACTATCATGTTGGCATCCCACTCATTAGTACGTGTTCGATAAATGGTTAGGGTAACCTGATGCCAAAGAGTGTACCTTTCCTCAGGAAACCTCCATAGCCATTTTCCTAATAAAGCGTGATTCCTTACTAAAGTCTTCCCAAACCCTAATCCCCCTTCCCCTTTAGCTTTACACACTAAGTCCCAACTAACAATATGGTCTCTCTTATGCTCCTCAAATCCTGGCCATAGAAAAGCCCTTTTGTAATTTCTCAATTTTTAGCACCACTAAAGAAATAATTTTGAACAAGGGAAGAAAGTAATTGGGAATATGAGATAAGCACAAATGGAGAAGAGTAATCCTCCCACCTAAAGACAAATAGGTTTTTTTCCACCCATCCAACCTTCGCAAAACTCTCTCAATCACCAAATCTGGGAATGCACCTGCCTTTGGGTTCCACTCGAATGGAAGCCCAAAATATGGAATAGGCCAATCCGACACCCCGCAATCAAGGGCCACTACTAACCTATCTAGTTGATCTAGATCAACGTTGATGTCAAAGAGGGTACTCTTCTCTAGATTGACTTTAAGTCTAGAAATATGCCCAAACACTACCCAAATTATCTTAAGAGTTTCCAAATCTTCCAGAGAAGCTCTTGAAAAAAAGATGGTGTTGTCTAAGCAAAATTATTATTCCATGCATTAGCTATGGCCATTTGAGCAAACTACATATGCTATTCAAAAGCTTTTATAGAGTTGACCTTGTGAATGATGATGAGTAAAGGATGAAAGCTTAGACTTAATACAACAGCTAGTTTTTTTTTTTTTTTTCCTTTTTGGGGTAGTTGAACTTGAGTGAGAGTTTTAAAAATGGCAAATAATCACATAAACATCAAATTTTTTTAATAAGCATTATTATGACACATCAAATATAGTTATACTTGTACGTGAACATAGTTTCTTTTAGGTATATGGTTAATGACTGGTAGGAACTTTGAACTTTTGGCATAATATATTTGTTATGGGGCTGGCTGAAACTTAGAACTTAAACTTGTAATTAAAATTTTGATTATTTGAGGATCTTATGATGAAATAATGCATTGAAACATCATATCATTTCCTGCACATGATATTGATGATTGTCTATATTTACCCTTATAACTTTACAATGCATTAAAATGATGAAACAATTCACTAAAATGCCATATTTTAATAATTTCATCAAAGCTCTAGTGCTCAATCATGCAACAGATGCATGAACATAAAGATCCAATAATATTTTGTAGATATCATTTGTCAAAATATCAAGTTCAAAAAAAGAAAAAGTCAAACATATTAAGAAGAGAAGAGATCTTACTCTCGATATGAGAAATCATTTTTATTGATGTGTATGTAGACTCGTACACCTTCAATTTGTTGATCCTTCAAACAGAATTTCCTTGTCACTTAATTTACACAAATAATGTTTTGCAATATAAATAGAAGGGGCGTATAGGTATATAAAAAGCTTTCCTCCACGAAATGGAGCTTATAGGTGAAATAACAAAATCATTATGGAGTATCTACTCATTGAAATAAAATATAGAGAAAAAAATGAAAAATTGTAAGGGATGGCAATGGAGAAAATTGGGGATGGACCATCCCTCTCTTGTCTCCATCTTTAAAAGGCTAACGAAAAAGAGAGAGGTGGAGAGAGAGAGAGAGAGTAATTGCTAGAATTAAATTGATGGAATTGATCAGCTGCCATTTTGATTACTTACTCCAGTGAACAAAATGTTGCCCTACATTGCCAGCTAACTACACACTCCATATGAGGGAAATAGATCTCCTATAAAGATATATAAAATCTAGATTTGTCGTATTGAAATAATGGTGCACCATTATTTACATCCTATGTACTCTCATGCACTAGTTGCTTTTTTAATACATTCTCTTCTTTATCAAAAATAAAATAAAATAATGGTGCAGATATGAGTAGTAAGTACTCTCTACAGAAGAAATAAGTCATTATACTATAAAAATGGCTAGTTTGAAGCCAAGTTGTGTATGATTTTCAAAAAGTAAAATAGTTGGGATTGTTCAAATACCAATGGACAAAACTGACAGGAAATTTCCCATCATATAAACAATTGGATCTCAAGAAAAGCGATGAAAAGGAAAATAATGAAGAGAGAACCTACAAATCGACCATGAGGATCAATGCGACAAGCTGATGAGGCAACATGTTGGCGACTGTGGGTGCGCCGGACTGCTGGTGCTTGGGACTGGGACATTGGGACTTGATGACTTAGGGTTAGGGCTACACCGTCAAGGAAGAAGGTTGTGTTTGTAACAAGTGAGTATGAGATATGGAAAACATTTTGCTTTTATAGGTGGGTTCTGGGCAACTAAGTGATTCTTTGGGGGTGTAAATGTAACTTTAATACATAATCAGGGTGCACTAGTATAAAACCCTACATAACTCCAACCCAACTCGTGCTTAAGAAATAAAATTCTTGAACCCTCCCCTATTTAGACTGCACTTTCCCCAAGTCAATCCTAAAGGGGAAAGCCAGGTCACCTAAAAAAGCCCACCTCATTATCATCCTTAATTAGCATTGAGAGGACCAAATGAATTTTCATGAATCCCCCTTATTAATTTTAGTATTTACAATTTTCAAATGAAGATGGTACAATAGCTCCCCTACCCTCCCAAAACCACCACCCTCCACCTTTTTTCCTCCTTTCACCAAGCCCCAACAGAGGGGAAAAAATTGATGCTGAATGATAGTACTAACATTAAAGTATTAATCATTTTTGCTAGCATAGTTATTAAAAACTTAAAATGCATACTACAATGTAAGACATGATATTTGTTTTATGTAAAATATTACACATCCTGATATGTACCATATCTTAAGTTTATCATAACATACAAGACACGCTCCAAAGTACACTCCACACTATGTTTAATACTTTTTGAGAAAAATTAAATTTCAAAACAAAAAATCATTAATGAAATTATTATATTTCTTTAAATGCACTTTAGGATTACAAATTACTGATAAAAGGGAAAAAGAGAGGTACAACAATTCTACATGGAAACACTACATAGTTGTGCTCAGAAATAGATTTTTTTTAATAGGCAAAGATAAATCTATTAACAAGGTGGGTGCAACCCAAGTGTCTGGGAAGTGTACAAAGAGCACATAGAGGAAAAAGAAAAGGAAAACCAGCATCCTCTTATCAATAAGAGCTTATTTCAATTAATGAAACATAGCATAGACAGATCTTGCATGAAGAGACTTTCTTGACCAGAAGGAAGGGGACATTTGAATAAGTTTTTTCAGTGCTTGAACTATTTACTCCACGTCTTCAAAGCACTCCTGCCAATTAATCCAAAATAAACACAATAGCATAGATCTCTGTATCTTCCCCTGCTTTTTGCCCACAAAATTCTCATTCTAACCCAATCAGGCCTCTCAAACTGAAGAAGGAACCACCCCGATAATACCAAAAATAGAGGGAAAAAAAAAATCTCATAGGGTCCTTGTTGCTTTTAAAATGTAAGAGAACATGAGAAGTTGATTCTTCTTCAACTTTTGCAAAGAATGCATCAATTTCCAAAACAACAACCCCTCCTTTTAAACTAATCTAAAGTGAGAATCTTAGTCCAAACTGCATCCCAACCGAAAAACTAACTTTTTATGAGCACCAACAAATCCTAAACCTCTTTCTTAAGAAACGCAACACCATCATCCAACTCTGAAAAGGAAAGATTTAATTGAGAATTTACCATCTTTGGAGCCCCTACAAACTAAAATATCCCTACGATTCCTTAGCATCCCTCCCTCTAGAAAGCCTTGAAAAGACAGACCCTATGCTCTCTATTCCAAATCAAGGAATTGTCTTTGGAATCAAGGGTTCTAATAACCCCTCTCATCCACAACATCTCAAACATCTACAACCCAGGCATTTTTTAACATAACTACAGAATACACAAGGGAGAGAGATACACAGAAATGTGTACCTATCAAGAAAAAAATACACAAAAGGGTGATTCATCACACAAATCATTCTTCCAAAATTTAACTCTTTAGCCCCCTTTCTCGTGAAAATTTTAACCACCACCTTGCCAAGCAATGCTTTATAAAGAGAAGATCAGGCTTTAATTCCAAGCCCCTTTTGTCATTTTCCCTGTAGATCATCGATCACTTCACCAAATGCAATTTTCTATCAAGTGAACACCATCAGAGGAAATCCCTTTGGAGCTTTTCTAGTCTTAGAGGCAACATTCTTTCTCGTGAAAATTTCAAACACCACCTTGCCAAGCAATACAATATAAAGAGAAGATAAGGCTTTAATTCCAAGCCCCTTTACTCTTTTTCCTTGTAAATCGTCAATCACTTCACCAGTTGCAACTTGCCTCAAGTAAACACCCCCTCAAAGTAAATCCCCCTGGAACTTTTCTAGTCTCAAACACAACATCATTGGAATCATAAGTGAAAAGATTGAATTTTAAGAATATTTATTCTTGTAGCAAATACTAAGGAGTAGATATTTGAGTGATTAAATGTTGAACTTGAATATGATGTTGAAATCAAACTCCTTTTTTTTTTCTTTTTTTCATTTTTTCTTCTCTTTGAGAAAGGAAATAATAATGAATTTAGAAAGCCAAAACTTTGAAGGTGGCACATAAACTCATACATATCAACCATACATACACATATACATGACTAATTAGACACTCAGACTTAAAATTATTATTATTATTCTTATAATTATTATAATTATAATTATTATAATTATAATTATTACCATTGTTATTATTATTATAATAATTATTATTATCATGATGCTTTGATAGACAAAAAGAGATTAGATATGTAAGGATGAAAATAAACAGCCATACAAAAACCTAATATCATTTACTTAAGCCATCAACGAAATCTAACAAAGAGCAATAAACCATTCCCAAGAAATTTGATCAAAGTCTCATTCAATCCTTGTTCAAAAACCTCCACCTCATTGAAAGACCAATTGTTATGCTCTTTCCACAAGCATCAAAAAAAGAAAGGAGGAGTCATACACAACACTTTCCTCAACCATTTATTCACATCCCAAGCCTTCTAACCTAATAAAAAAACTACATTTGAATCGCAAAAATAGCAAAAAAAATATAACATAGCAACCAGACTTTATCATAGTGAACTAAAATATGGTTTGTTGATTCTAAATTAGTTTTTCAAAGACTACACCAATTTACCAAAGACCATCCTAACCTCATTATTTGGACTAGAAAATCTTCTCACAAGTTGCTTCTTAAGAAGGAAAATATAAAAATAAAAATAAAGATTTTTTTTTTTTTTTAAAAAAAAAAAAAGAAGCCCTCAAAGGTGCACAAGAAAACATACCTCTTTTTCAAGGAAAAGAGTAAGCTTCCCTAAGCATATCAAATTGTTTTGAAAAAAAAAAATCCTCAAAAGGAGAACAAGAAAACATACCTCTTTTGCAAGGAAAAGTGTAAGCTTCCCTAAGCATATCAAATTGTTAAAAAACCTCACTAGGAATCTCCTCTTCTTCCCTCCACTCCATAAGAGGTAATCCTCTCTTTCCCCTATCAATTTCATATATGAATACTCTCCATAAACCTATCCACAGCCTCTAGCTCCCTATCCTGACAAGGCCTTCTAAAATAGTGGCTCTAATGACCTTGACCTCTCTCAATCACGCAAAGATCCACCACTCTTACAAATTTGGTAGTACCACAACTATAGAGAGAAAGGAATGAATCTTTCAAGGAACTCTCCTCAACCCACCTATCCAGATGATTTTATAATAAATCTACGCATTAAAAATGTCCCTTTTTGTTATGTTGAATTTAGCAAAATCTGAAAATCAATTTCATATGCATTAATAATTTGATATTGATGAATGCTTGTGTTTTATATCTTCTCATTTTACTATCTTGCAAAAAAATTGTTATAGCATGCATATCTTTTTTTTTTTTTATTGATCGTGTAAAAAAATTAGGATACATAATAAGATTTGATAAGATACACAACATAGCAAATAGAAAGACGATACAAGATAAAATTACTAAGCCCCTTGAGGCAAATCTAAATGACAACATTTCAACATGCATTAATAGACATATTAAACCACATAAACCCATACGGTTAGCTAGTAACGTGCAGATTTTTTTATACCAAATATACATACAGATATGTTCATTAAATATTTGTACTATTCAAGAGAACAACTAGATAATTTAAAGGAGCAAATTTTTATGCTTCAGTGTTGCAGTCTGTGACAACTAAATTCATGCCATCAAACATGCTCATTAAAGTTAAAAGGAAGAGCATACAGTTTGAGATTCTAACCAAGTTCTCCTGCTAATTGCATTGTAAGGCTGATCAAGAAAAATGCAGAACAGGAAGTCGATCCCACCATCATAAATATCTTATTAAAATGTTCTTGCAGAAAACAATTGCAAGTTGTTTCCTATTCCAGTCAATCTGCCACATCAGAACCAGCAAACAGTTACCATTTAAATTACAAAAAATATGCAGTTCAATTAAGCATCAAATCAGATTCCACACTAACCCAAGCATGCACACAACATGTCCATATACCTATAGTATCATTTTATTTCTAATCAAAGCCGGACCCATGAATGAACCCATCCCCTTATTCTATAATGCCCCAAATTCTGCTACATGTACATTAAATAGATATTTATATACATAATACATAAATAAATACATGCATATATAAATACATAAAATAACATAAACACATATACAACATATGCATGATGACATGTTATACATGTATATGTATATGAACATGCTATAGTGTATGAGTGCCATCAATTATGTGAAGGCATACATACATAGATACCTACAGTACATGCATGTGTTAATGCATTTATCAATTAATATCATACCTCAAAACCCTAATGATTCAGCCCTAGGGTTGCTGAGTGATTTTGGGGTGTTTTGGAGAATTGTATGCCAGCTTGACAAGGCTCTAGCATTCGGAAAAGGACGAACAAGAATCATCTTCCACCGAAATACATTCAACAAACGCAAAGATACAGTGATAGTGTGAAGAGAAAATTAATTGAAAAGAGAATCTTACCCCAACTACACTAGATGTGTGTGTGTGTGTGTGTGTGTGTATATATAAGAAGATCAAATAGAATTCAGGAGTTTTCCAGGATTTTAGCAGCATAAGAATTATGAGAGAAATACGCTTACTGTTTTTCACTCTTGAGGCGGTTTGATAAAAAATTGGGGGAACCAACTGAAAGACAGTGTTTCGGACAAAACGACGTCGTCTGATGTAGAATTTGTTGGGCTGACAAAATAGCATTGGAATAGGTTGATGGTGGAACTTCTTCCAAGAAAAGGTATGTTAAAAATTAAAAGATATTTTTTTTAAGATTAACTTAATTAAAATAAATTATATAAAAAATAATATGATATAAATTATATATTTTAAAATAAATGACACTTTTACCCTCACTTAAACACGTCACATGGAGAATATATATGTCTTCGATCCAATACAGATAACACCATCATTCAAAAAATGTACATGGCATATAATTATAAAATATGAATGATACATTGCTCAATTTTAAACTCGAAAGAGCAATGTGAAAAACACGAGTTAGGGGCAAAGTGTAATAAACCTAATTAATTTTATACCCACCGTTATTTCTATATTAATAAGATATTTTAGAAGTTTTATCATTTTCATTTAATTTTAAATTTGTTTTCATTTAATTAATCGTAATATAAATAATAATAATAATAATAATAATAATAGCAAACCATTTTCTCATCAAATATTTTTGTAAAATTACTCCTTCAAAACCATTTTTCTCTATTAAAGCATTAATGTTTTTCTTTTTTATTTTCGAAAAAATTAAAAAACTAAAATTATTGAAGATTTATTCTTATATATATTTTCTATAATGTAGGTTAGATTCAGAAAGTAATTATTCAAAACTTAAAGCATCAATTAGACCTTTGAAGTTTGATCAGAGCAAATGTTTCACAACAAAACAAATAAATGGCAGGAACCAGCTAAAGAAAATAATAATCTTCAATTAAAACAACCAAGCTTCTAAAGGGCTAACAAAATTGAAAATTTTGGTCTTTTCAATCACTTGATTTCATGATCAGGGTCTCCTGCTGAGGGCTTTGCATCTTCTGGTGCTCTTTGTGGTGGGCAGATAAGATTTCTGATGATAGAGGAATGAAGGTTAAACTCTGCCTTCAGTTTCCGGCAGCTGGCCCCTATCCATTGCTCTGCCACATCAGTTGGCACATTGGCTGGACCATACATATCATGATCTTCTATAGCAGGCTCAATCTCCCTGTACACAGAGGCCAGATGGGACAAGGCCTCCTTCCTTTCTTCCTGCATGGTGATTGAAATTTGCTCAACAAAACTTTGCATCCCAACCACTAGAGCTTGGCTACTCCAACGAATATCGCTCCACAACAAAATTTACAAGAGAACAAATGGTTATGCAGACACCAAAAAAAATTGAAATGCCAAACATGCCCTTAGCCTAGGGCATAACCATTGTGGAAAGGAGAAGATAGCTTTTTACTAGGAAGGGTATGTCCTGCATGAGAATTTGAGTTATCCAGATTGATGCCCCAACACATGTATGAACACCACTAGTCGGCTCAAGCTGAACCTTTAACAATCCTGATCAGGCACTTGGAAGCCTCACCGACTTTGAACTCAAACCAAGATACTCTGAACTCAATTTGTGTAAAACGCATGCATGCTCAAGAATGCAAGCACACTCCTAATCATGGTTAAAGCAGGTAAATCTTCTTAGCAAGCCAATCCACAGAGAGACAAATAAACCCACACCACAACCACCCCAATCCCCAGACTGTCCATGCCTGCCTGATAACTCAGTTCAAAAGAAAACCATGCTGGCAAGTGGCAGATACCCAAGATAAATCAATCTTATTTTGCATACACCACTATATTACAGGAAAATACAAAATTGTACCTCATTTTTTAAGACCTCCTCTTGAGCTTCCTTTGATGCTAAGAATTGGGCAACATATTTTGCATCAACTTGCTTTCCTGGGAGGGGTCTTGACCCTCCATTATGATCATGTTTTAATCTTTTTTTTGGCCCCAGCGAAGAAGAAGGTTTATCCCCCCCTGAGTATCTGTAAACAAGCACCACATGGACAGGTTTGAATCCAAAT
The DNA here is from genome assembly GCF_004353265.1 of Vitis riparia. NCBI lineage: Eukaryota > Viridiplantae > Streptophyta > Magnoliopsida > Vitales > Vitaceae > Vitis > Vitis riparia. Next base: position 23,834,552 of record NC_048448.1, read on the forward strand.
AACTAAATCCAGAATTTTGTGGAATTAAATTTAGTGACAGAACTTGTGGCTAACAAAGTCAAACCAAAAGCACAATCCAATTGTATAATCAATGGTGTTGTCTGTTCAAGTTGACAACCCATCAAATTAACCTACATATTCTCATAATGGGTGGATGCGGGAGCAAGAGGGAGGGAGATGAACATCAGGACCATTCATGTTGCAGACGAATTAAGTGCATGTAATGAAATATAGAGTAAGAAACAAATATGAAAACTAGAGTTATTATACCAATGCTGGGAATCCACTCAATCAATCATCCCAACTACAAATTACAAGCATAACATTTTATAGATGTATGATATACATCATGCATGTATGTGCATGTAAATGAAAGAAAAACAGTTCAACAAGACATGGGCTAAAACATAGTATTTGTAGATCTGCAGTTATGTTCATCATTAAACTCATAAGAGATCTCATTAGGATGTCTTTAAACCTGGGCATGAAACATTCTAACAAAAATAAAGATGGTTCACTGCTCATCCACCCACTATGGTCACACTGTTTCCCCCTCAAAATCTCCCAGTCCAAAAGTGCTACCAGTTTTTTCAATCCTAAATTATCTACTTTAAGGCCAAAATGAACTTTGTAGCCAGGGAATGGACCATCGTTAGACTAATTGTGCTCGTCTAGACTCTAGATTCAATAACCATAAATCAAACTCCGGATAAAGATGGACTTGCTACTAATGTAGATAGTCAAGAGGCACCAACATCTGAAATATAATTCAATACATGAATACTGACTAGGAAATATGAGAACTTCTAGCTTCATATGAATGCATAGTTGTATGCATAAAGCACTACCTCTCATTGTTCTTCTCCCATGCAAACGAATCCTCCTGTCAAAAAAGTTGCACAACATGGGAAAGAATGAAAATGAGAACTGCTTTAATTGAAGAAAATTATATAATTTGTAAAATAAGAAAGTCAATCTCAAAGAGCAAGGGAGTAAGCCAAATTAACAAATTTCTGATATTTCTAGCCAAATTAGAAATTTCTGATATTTCTAGCACTTAAACATCATCTGAGGTTTGGAAAATAATAGTGACTCCCTTTAACTCATGTTAACTTTCACAAACCTCCCCTCCATAAGGTGAATATCAACTCCAGAATGGAAGATGCCAATACAGAAAATCTTTTATTCCAAAAAAGACTGACCTCTTGGAAGAAACAATATGTGTCTAAAGAGGGAAGATTAACCCTTTTAAAGAGTACCCTATCAAGCCTTCCAATTGACTACATATCCCTTAATTCAATTCCCAAGAGAGTGAAGATCAGATTGAAAAAGAGGAAAAATTCAAAGAGATTTCCAATGAGGTAGCCACTTGGAAGGAAAGTGCATATAATGAGTTGGAGGATCATTTGCAAGGATAAGAAGCATGGTGGTTTAGGAATAAAGAGGTTGAAGGTTTTAAACTAGGCCTTGCTAGGCAAACAGTTGTGGAGGTTTGCCCATGAACACGATAATATGTGGAGGAAGATCATCCAGGCCAAATATGGGAAAATGGATGGGGCATTGAGCACCCTCGAGATGAAAGAATCTTTTGGAGTAAATTCATGAAAACCTTCAGAAGAGGATGGAATAATTTCACTATCAAGACAGCTATTAGGGTTAGAAATTGTACAAGAACTAAATTCTGGTGGGACAGAAGGGCAGATGAGAGTCCTTTGAAGAAAGTGAAAGGGGCAACAAGCAATGTCAGAAACCTCCACTTTGAAAGTAAGAGGAAATGAAATTAGGAAAAAGAGGAGGAAACAGAAAAAAAATAAAATTATGCATAATAATTTCAAGTTTCGTATAAACTCCATCATTGACACCTGCTCCATCATCTTCAACATTTCATTATATACCCACATAGCCATCAACACCAGAATCTACTGCAAACATTATCACCCTACCCAGACCTTCGTTTTGTAAATACACAAGTCCTTTATCAACATTTCAATTGCCACCAAAAAACCCCATTTGAGAAATGTTAAACACTAATCACCCCTGTAAATACTTCATTCTACACCCAGTTTCCATCAATACAAACTTTATATATGAGCACTACCACTTGTTTGATCAGCTTAACATTGTCCAAATCCCATATTCTTCATCACAAGACCATTCACTATTAATCCTTAATAAAATTATTGAATGATCTTTGATCCTAAAGATTTATGGTAGTGGTGCATGGCCCAGCTGTTAGGGAAGTGATATCCATGAAGATAGTAGTGGATGGTGGGAGAAGAATTGATGTGTGTTAAGCGTTGTGATGTTGGAATGATGGAAATTTTGGCAATTGCAGCAAAGCTAGGGGTGAGAAACCTAACACAATGGATGGGGAAAGTAACATTGGCAGACATGAACAAAGGAACTTGCAAAGAGGATCAACCATGAGAGCTATGAAAATCTAAGGACACAAAATGAAGGAAAAAAGAAAAGACTGAACAGGATGAGTAAGAAGAGGGAGGGGAGAGAGAGAGAGAGGCATGAGACTGTGAGGGTATTAGGGTAATAAGCCATCTTCCGTTAACAGTCAACTAATATCGAGAAATGTGTATAATTTTGGTAAATCAGAGGAAAAGTCAGTCGTTTCTAAATATTAATAACTAATAATTTAATTGATTCAATGTTAGAAGGGGAAATCCAAGGGCAGTTTGTAAGTTTCACATGGAAAAGGCATGCTATGTTGTTGATCATCAACTTCCCATATTTGATCAATAGAGTATGATTTGAATAGAAGTGGAATCCATGGACATAAAGTGCATTTTTTTCCTCTTTGCTCAGTTTTGATTAGCCTCCAAAGTTCTATGGTGGACATAAAATGACCCTCTTTTCTCTTTCCATCCATCTAGATAGTAACGCTCCAAGTAGTCAAAGGTGAAACAAGATCATTTTTAAAGGTGTTTTTCCACAAGCAATGAAGAACTGCAATCAAAGAATACTCATCTTGAGTTTGCATATGAGACACTGTATTTTGCATTGCACACAACCATCAATTTTAGGTGATAAAAGGTATCTTGATGTGTTTCAAGAACTCTTTGATTAATCCATCATAGGAGTAAGCATAAATAATGGAAGACACCATTCATTTTATTGCCTGCCCCTTCTAAATCATAACCTTAATTTAGAGATAGGCTACCTGCTTGGGGTGAACTCACTGAGATCTTCCATGTTATTGTTTAAAAGTCATTGAAGTCATTTGACCAAGAATAGTAGCCTTACCCTTATCAATGACTACTCTTCATCCCTTAATAACCTAGTCTTCTTTCCACCTTGGTGACAAAAAGATTGAAGATACTTTAGATAATTCTTTCAACATGCTTAGATATCAAATAGCTCTTGGTGGCTCGGAATAAGAGTGGGGAAGAGAATAACCGATTCATGCTATCTATATCAAGCATTTTTAATCCTACAATGAACCTAATGATTCGGCCTATCAACTTGGATTGCATATTAAACAATAAAAAACATTACATTTTGGACATAGATGACCTACTTCAAAATATTTTTATCAAGTTACATTATTTTTTAACAAATAAAGTTTTCCTACCTAACCTACTCGTTTACTTTTCTTTCATTTTTTTTATACTTTAGTACTAAACTATTGTGTCACAACCTGCTCAAATGACTCTCCCCTTGAGCTTATATGGGAGAGTAGGAAGCTTCTAAAAGCTCCTGCAGCAATCTACACTTGGCTACTAGTGGAGGAGTGTGAAAGATTTGAGAGAGGCCTAAAGGCGTCAACACATCTCTACACAAAGGCTAGAAGACAAGGGAAGTGTGTAGCTTGTTTTAGAGAGTTTTAAAGAACTCTTGTATATAGCCTTGTACATAGCTTTTATGTAGCCTTTCAAGAGAATTAGAAAGATGTAAGGAACCTTTATGGGTTCCAGAGAGTTCCTCGGTTGCCTATAAATAGAAGGTGGCCTCATTTGGCCAAAACACCAAGCAAGTTGAGAGATTCCTAACATTGTAAAGCTTCCTTGTGCCACACAAAGCTTCCTTTATTAAGTGTTGCCTTTGTTGCGCATCCTAGCTACCAAGTCGCATAACATTGCTTAGCATAGCTAGCTAAGTATGAGAGGATGGCTAACTTAGCAACATCAAGTGTCTTGAGTTGTTAAGTGCCGCACATGAGCATAAGAAAGGCCTAAGTCTGTGCAATTGGGTTAAATAGGAAAGCCAACTTGTTCAACCTTTGAACAGACATTTTAATTTTCAAAATAGGTTAAGTCTCTAGAAGAATGACTACTTTAGGACTTCAATATATAAGAAAGGCAGAGGAGTTTGTTAATGTACAACCCTGGACAAGAAAGAGGTAAAACTTGTGCTTTGGTAACTATCATGGTTCAACAAAAAGGGCAATTAAGATCTATATAAGTAAGATTAGTAGGTATATTATTAAGGACCCCGAACTGTTATCCTGTATGTATGATCTGCCACAACCTTAGAGGCCTATCACAAATAAACCTAAGAAGGATCATGTGACAAAGAAGACATCAAGCTGGGAAAAGATGGACCTCCGATTACATACACGACCACCTATTGTGATCTAAATGTTCTTCCTTACGGCATACACACCCACACATATAAATGTGTGTAATATAAACATGTGTAACACAATTTACCCAACTCACAAGTGGCCCGATGGCCACACCCCTCTTTGTTAACCTAGGCACCCATGGCTCAAATCCCATTGTCGCAAAGAAACTTTGTAATTTCTCTAACCTTTAGAACCTATCCCATCCCACTTCGGCTACTAATGAAAAAACCAAGGTCCTTATAAATCTCAAGTGTAATGAATGCATTAATAGCCCATGAAAGGATATGGGGCCGATGAACCAAGACCCCAATACTTGGGCCATAGACTGGCATACTCCTTTTGGGCTGCCAAACATGACGTTACTTTAGGCCGCCCGGTTTCCACATTATGGGCTTGTTCATTCCGACCAATGGTTGAATTGCTGGTTCAAGTGGTTTGCAACTAGTTCGATAGGAAAATAAGTTAAAAGGGAGAACCAGACTGGAAAGATGTCCAATTGACAGTCCATCAATCTAGTCTAGTTTTCAAAACATTGGTTATTAGTATTAAGGATATTGGATACATTTTTAAAAGAGATGGTATCGCAGAACAAAATGGATAGGCATATGCTAATCACCTGGAATCCACAAGGCTTCCCCCCAAGAAAACCTGAGCATCTGGTTGCCCCACAAAGGCAGCGAACCTTGGCACCACTATACCATTCAAAGTTGTAACTGTAAGTCAGTTCCGTTCCAACTGATATATTTCTCAATGCAAAAATGCCAACTCTATCTTCCCCCAAAACTGACCACTTCATTGTCTCACAATTTGGTTGGCTGCAACAAAAGGAATTAGTGAATGCCATTAAGGAGACAGGTTAAACAAGGAGCAAAGCCATTCAGAATCCCCAAATATCGCATTCTTCATCAAATGCATATTCTATCTTAAGTGGCTTACCATGAGTGGTTTATAAACCTAGCCAGGTTTCCTTTTTTGGTTGCATCAATGCATTCCCTAGCATTCAGAGGAATTATATATACATCCTTAAGGCCTGCATCAATCCATACAAGAAAGTACAACATTTTTAGGGAAAGTGAACTAGATATTATGATTTGTCTAATAATTATATATTTTACCTTGTGATACATAAACTTGGGACCTTCCCCTTGCTTCTGTCCGTGAAATCACTTCTCCACAGTACTCCATAACAAATTCTCCAGCCTGTATAGTATAAAAATGAAAGAAAATGCTTCCACATAAGAATGGATTAACAAATCAACACTGTGTTTTTATTTTATTTTTTTTGTTGATAGGCAACAAATCATCATTGTTAAGGTTGGTATCACAATAAAGTTAGGCAAAGAATGATATTAGGGAAAGTAAACTTATGGTGTATTTATTGAAAGGGAATCGGATAAGGGAAAGAAAAAGAATGAAAGGAAAGGGAATCAAAATCAGAAATTCCATTGAAGTGTTTAATAACTATAAAGGAAACGGAATGAAATGTATCCTTTCCCTTATGTACATTATTTTCACCATATCATTAGAGATAAAATTAAAAATTAAAAATTCCTATTTAAATGGAATTGAAAATGAATAAAAATTATTTTTCTAACATTTGCATTTTTAATTCCTTTTAAAAAAATTCTCCAATAGGCAAATATTTATTTTAATGATCTTAATATTTATTTTAAATATTTAAATATTTATAAATTTATTTTATAATATTTAAATCTCTTTATTTTACAATATTTAGGATAAGTGGGCGAGGCATTTAGGTATTTTGGGATGGAGAAAATTTGATTACCCAACTCTTGGAATCCATTTCTTGCTTTTGGAGAAGAATCCCATTGCTCCATTTGGAGCCTCAAATATTGGTGGAGCCCACTCCTACATTTTGATTCCCGAAGTGCTAAAAAATGCAAGTAAATAAAGGAAAGAGAAGACTCCCTTTCCTTTGATTCTAGAGAATGAACTAAATGGGCCATTAAGGTTAAAATTCTATAATTCAGTCCCAAAAGTATCATCCAATTTCAAGGCCCTTGATAAGTTTGAATATTATGGAGTGGCCATCTACTGAAAAATGATAATTTTAATTCTTAGAAGAAATATGGTGCCCAAAAATAATAGAAATGGTCCAAAAAAAAATATATCAAAATGCAATCATAATAAAACATTAGCAGTAATAGAATAAGCAGAACCGTCATTTCTTTTCCTTGAACAAGGAATAATGAAAGGCATAGTCATCAACTCATAAATCGTATAGGTATCTTGTAAATCGCATATCTACCTCGTAAATTTAACATTGTGAGTCTTGGAATAGTACAGAGAGTAGCAACAAGTAATTCATGAAGGCTTGCTTTGTAATTGAAAAGGTCCATGGTATGTTTGTAACTTTTACCTTAATGTTCTCTGTAGCCAAAAGACCCCACCCACGGCCTTCAGCCCTGAACAACTTCGTTTTAGCATATTCACGCTTCTGAAATCTCTGTGAACGGCAAACACAATGTAATTCCAAAGGACAAAATTCTAAACTATTTTTCTTCCTCCCTTTATCTTCCCTAATACCTGTGCAAACCCAGTGCCCCCTCTCATGCTCTCTCTAAACTACCAGCCACCCTACATAACCAAAATAAATATTTTCATGGTCATCTCCAATAGGTCCTTTAAGATGTGAACCCTTGATTTTCACTTTATAAACTAGCCTACAGCATGTGTAAGGGAAAGAGACTAGGTTCCACACTTCAGTGCACTTTTATAGGACATCACCATTAACTCAGTAGAAAATATATGTAACATTAAGATATATGAATATATCTAAATGATCTCATGTTTACCTGATTCTTGCAATGGATGCTGCATGGACAATAGCGAGGTGTGCACTCTATGCTAGTTAATACATTCCAGCACCTCTCTCCACATGCACTATCTGGATCATTGGCTTTGTACTTGCATTCACAGATGGCAATATCATTTTCCTTCTGCTTTATGTGTCTAGAACACAACAAAAGCATTCCACATTGCATAAGACTTTACCAAAAAAAAAAAGTTCACAATATCATTATTGATATTGTAATTAATATAAAAAAAATATCAAAACTGATTTAAATGCCCGGTACAGTTCCCTTCCCACCTGCCAAGCCCAAAAAAATTGGTCTCAGAAAACAATATGTTCTTTGAATTAGATGGATTACTATGTATATTGAGAAGGGGTATCCAGATCAGTGGCCTAGTTTCAAGAACCCCCAGCTATAACGGCTACAAGTAATCATCAAGCACATGTATGTTCTTAAATTGTTATTTGATAAAAAATCCAATCAATATTCATACATACTGAATCATAAGACAAACAATTATAATACTGGTTGTGCATAAAACATATGTTCTTAAATTAGAGTTGTCAGTCTTAACCATTGTTGCTGCCAAAGAAGAACTCCTCAATTTTCAACACCTAATAAATATTAACATCAAATTGTTAATCTTTACCTACAGAAAAGTACTTATCAAGCAAAGAACAATTGACAGAAACAAAAAATTTATTGAAATAAATTAGCAATAGAATGAAGGACGAATGAGATGTCTTTCCAAAAAATACAAAAAGAAAAGATAAAAAATGTAAGAACAAGACCAAAACACTCCAAAAGATAATCGAGATAAGCTACAAAGCTAAGAGACAAAAAGAAAATAGACATTGCCTACAAGCAATATACATGATTCGTGAAAGTAGAAGTCTCTTGCAAAAAGGAAGTTAGATACTTCTCTCCCTAATTTTGCTGAAGGATCCACATCATGGTTGGCAAAGTGTGGACCCTAAGAGAAAGAGTATCTCCAGTCTTGAGAACAATTTCATGAAGCCACCAATGGTACTTCCATGGACCTCTTTCCTTAATAGCTATCCATGAGATCATAATAACAAAATAATCCTCAACCTAGGGATTAGAGAGACTCAAGGTCTTGGCTTGTAATAGACCCCCAAAAGTGCTGTATCTCTGCCTTACTAGCTACAGCTTCTTCAGTAGATTTAGAGAAAGTACTCCTTTTGATAGGCAAAAAAATTATTGACAGCACCTATCAAAAATACACACAAAAGTACACAAAGCATATACAATTGGCAACAAGAAACAAAGAGAGACAAAAGACATCCTTAGCTAGTCCCTAACCAATCTACAAAATATGTCATGGACTTAGGATTCCCATCTATATACCTCTTAACCTACATAAAAGGATTACAAAGAAACAATGATTTTAGTGCTTAATAGTTTTAGAAAAGGTTCCTTTTTTTTTTCTTTTTTTTTTTTTTTTTGAAAAACATATATTAACATAAAAGAAGCACCAAAAAAGCACCCCAAAGTACACAAGGAGCATACAATGGGCATCTAAAAGCGCCACCAAAAAACAAAGAGGGACAACAAAAAATGGAACCCCTTTACAAGATCTCATCCAATCCACAAAATCTACAATAGCAAAAGGGCTAAGAGCTCTAAACAATTTGGACCACGACCAAAGATTAGAAAAAAAATAAAGTTTAATCCCTTGTACAGAATGTTCTTCATTATTGAAAATCTTACCGCTCCTCTCCTTCCAAATTGTCTAAAAAAGACACAAAGGAGTAGTCCACTACACCTTTTTCCTTTTTTTTACCCACAAAAGGCCAATACCAACTTAAAAGCATCTCCTTTACTGATGAGATAAGCATCCATGACACACCAAATGGTGAAAACAAAAGATGTCATACAAGCCTTGCCTTGTTACAGTGAATGAGGATGTGATCAACTGATTCCTCCTTTGTACGACAAAGGAAACATTTATTTGCCAAGGACCACCCTCTCCTCTAAATGTGATCTAAAGTTAAAACTTTATTCCAAGTAGCCTCCCATGCAAAGAAGCTCATCTTGGGCGACACCCAAGAGTTCCAAATAACCTTTGTTGGGAAAGCAGCATGGTTTCCTGGTTCCAAGGCATTGTAAAGGGTTTCAATAGAAAAATTTTCATTCTTTGGCCCTGTCCACAACAACTTATCCTCTTCATCCCTACACACCCTCCACCCTTGTAACCTCAAGAGGAAGCACTCCACAATCTCCACCTCCCAATCATTAAGCCACCTAGAGAAACAAGGTGCCCAACAATCCCCATCAGCTGAGTTGTTCCAAACATCCTCCACCTATGCCTCCTTAGGATTAGCTAAAGCAAATAAAGAGGGGGAAAGAGATGCTTAGTGGTTCGTCTTCGCACCACTTGTCCTTCCAAAATTTCACCCTCCTCCCATTACCCACTGAAAAAGCAACTCTGCTATTCACAATGTCTCAATCCTTTCTAATGGATTTCCATAAACCTACTCCATACCTGTCTCTCACTTTGCGGGAATGCCACCCTCCTTCATCTTCCCCATATTTTCCGCTGAATATTTTATACTAAAAGGCGTTTAGAAAAGGTTCTCAACACCACATCATTATGATTTCTAAACACTCTTCTAAATCGTAGCTATCAAAGATTACCTAATGAGCATCCATCAAAATTTAAGTTCAGAGAACCTATAGATTCTAATTTAGCAACAGAACATTAAAAGATGTGTCCTTAAAAGCTTTGGTGACAGAAACCCATAGGGAAGAATAATAAGTGTACCGAATCCAAAATAGCCTTCACTATCCTCCATCCATTCTTGGAAATCCTAGCATTCCTCGTTTGCCACTTAATCCATATCAAAGTAAGGCTAGTAACAAGCCAAGGAACCTTGACTCTTAAATGTCCCAAAACCCCTAAAAGATTTGACCAATCTATTTGCCACACTTTAATGGGAATCCAAACAATTCTAGTACTTTCGGATAACTTATGTCATAGCCCCAAGAAGTGAAGAAAAAGATGATCAATCAATAAACCCAATTCTTTTTTGAAGTCACCAATAAGTTGAATACAGAATTCTACTTCAAATCAAACAAACCCTCGTATTTTTAAACTTTTGTGGACACTATATACATACCAAGCTGACCCAGTATAAGAAAACTGCAAAGCGTCAAGAAGGCAATGTTATTCTCACCTTCAAGCCTTTTGCTTCAAAGTTGCTCAAAGAGCCTAAATAATAAACATTGGTGGTCATTCAGCAGTGCAATGAAATAGGCCAAAAATGTGGCACATTCCAAACCTTACTGAAGGTACTTCAATCAGTGTAACTTAACAAGCTAAGAAATTTCAACTCTGATTTTCATAGCCCATCAAAACAGACTAGTTTCTTGAAAGCAGCAACATCAGACACTAAACTCCAACAAACAACCTAAACGAATCTATCAGAGAACATGCTAAATATTTAAAAACTGACTGAAAAATAAATGCATATTCTATCAGTAGTTTGGGATATCATCAGGCAAACAATCACAAAAGATTTTTTAAGTTTATACAATAATTGCAAACTCCCTATGTGTACAAGCCTTTTCCATAGACACCTATGCACCATGATCCAAACATAATATGCAAGCTACATCAATACTTCATGACAATAGTTGTTTATGACTTACTATAAGTTTTCAAGCAAAATGGGATCTTAGGATACATATAAGATAAAAAATATTTTTCTCTTAATAGCAAAAGAAAGAAAACATACCTACAAGTGCCAATAAAAAAGAAGGGTGCATCCCCAATACACGGAGTATACAAAGGTGCCAAAAGGATATATATGAAGAAAAATTGAAAATCATATAATTGTTTTTCTTCAAAATATTATTATAGAATAATTTGAAGGTACTTTGAAAGTTAAAAATGGACAAAAAAAAAAGGTGAGAAAGATAGTCAGAGAGAGAGAGAGAGAGAGAGAGAGAGAGAGAGAATAACCCTTTGTAAAAATATTGTGCACTAGTAATGGAACACACTTATTAAAGATCAAAGCTTAAGTAGAATTATCATTTGATGCATCAGAAAGTTGTCATCCTAGGGAAACATATGCTATTCAAATACTTCAAATGTTGACCTTGTGAACAATGATGAATAGAATCTCAATGCTTTAACTTAATACAGTAGTTTGTTTTAAATTTTTTTTTTCTTTGTACAGAGTATAGCTAAATGCTTGATCTTGAGTGAGAATTTTAAACACAGTAGATAACCACACACGCATCAATTTTTTTAACAGGCATAACCACACTTACATCAAATATGGTTATACTTGTATATAATCATAGTTTCTTTTAAGTTAATGGTTTATGACCAGTAGGAACTTAAAACTTTTGGCATAATATATTTATTAGGGGATCGTCAAAAATTGAAACTTAAACCTGTGGCTTAAAAGTTAATTATTTGCAGATCTCATAGTGAAACAATACATTCATGTTCAGTTGGTTTCATAAACGACAGTGTTCAATCAATACATATACATGATATTAATGAATATCCATATTTACCTCCTTGAACATCACAATGCATTAAATATCATATTTTAATGATTTCATCAAATCTCTAGTTTTTAATGATGCAACACTGCCTTAAATTACAATATTTTGCTCTTTATCCTTATTACCACTTTAGAATGCATAGACATAGTTTTGGTCTCTTTCTATGCCATACTTACTTCTATTGCAGCAATAAACAGTAAACTATTATAAGAACATCACCATGTTTCCTTCATTAACCAATCATTTCTTACAGAAAAAGGATGATTCATTCATTCTCTTAGGATAACATGGCCATAAATATCCACTGATATTTTGTAAATACGGTTTATCAAGATATCAAGTTCAGAAAAGAAAAGCTCTAATATATCAAGAAGAAAAAAGATGGTGTGCCACAGTACATAGGATGTATACAATGAGCGCCTAATGGTGCAACTAAAAAGAAAGAACACAAAAAACAACTCCCTCTTTTAGCAAGAAACCAACCAATCTACAAAATCAAATAAAGACAAGAAAAAGAGAAGGAACTCTTACTTTCTATATGAGAAATCATTCCTATTGATATGTATGAACTCTGGTACTTCAATTTGTTGATCCTTCAAACAAAATAATTTCCTTGTTACTTGATTCACACAAATAATGTATAACCATGTGAATAAAACAGTTTTTTAGGTAGGTGAAAAGCTATCCTTCATGAATTGAAGCTTGGACATTTAAGAATAAAAATCATTATCAAGTTTCTACTCATTAGAATAAAATATAAACCTACCAAAAAAAAAGTTATTATAAGCAGAAAAATGAATGACCATTAGGGAAGCCAACTGAGCTACTTGCAATGAGGATCAAACCCCTCCCCCCCCACCCCACACCCAGTGATGGGGATCGTCCTTAAAAGGCTAACTAAAAAATTGTGAGACATGGTAATGGCTAGTTTATATCTGTGGAATCAAACTAGCAGAATGTTCACTCACTCCAATGAATAAAAGATCATCTTACATTGCAAACTAACTATACACTCCATTTAATGGAAACAAATCTCCCTTAAAAGATGGAAAAAATCTATACCAGTCATATTGAAATAATGGTGTAAATATGGGTGCATGCTACAAAAGTAACTAGTTGTTATCTTACAACAATGGCTAGCTTTTAAGACAAGTTGTGCATAGTTTTCAACAAGTGAAATAGTTGGGATTGTGCAAGGATCAACAGATGAACGTGATAGGCAATTCTCTACTATATAAACAATTTGGATCTCAAGAAAAAACTAGGGAAAGGAAAACAATGAAGGGAGGACTTACAGATTGACCTTGAGGGTCAATGTGACAAAGTGATGAGGCAACACGTCCGCGATTGAGGGTGCGCCGAGCAGCTGGTGCTTGGGAGGAGGACGACATTGGCACTATGTGACTTAGGGTTAGGGCTAGACCGTGAAGGAGGAAGGTTGTGTTTGTGAAATGAGAGTATGAGATTAGGAAAACATTTTCCTTTTATAGCCGGTTCTTTTGCAACAAAGGGATTCTTTAAGGGCATAAATGTAAATAAATATATGAGATGGGATGTTATAAAATTTAATTAGATAGAAACCAACTCTAGCTTAAGGGGAAAAAATCTTGAACCGACCCTTACCTAGATTTTGCCTTTCCCAAACCACTCCTGAAGGGGCATCGACTCCATTGTCATCCTTACCATATGGATTTTCATGAACCCCCCTAATTGTTTTTAACAACCACAATACTAGCCCTTATCCTCTTCCCTCACCAAGAAAAAAGAAAAAAATGTAAAAAAATACCCAAAAAATTTCTGAATAATCCCAACTTCAAGGTAATATTTATGTTAATTGGAATAATTGTTAAAAACTTAAAATGCACAAAACAAAACAATGACATGAACATTTTTTTATGTAAAACATCATGTTTTACTAATACATGCCTTATTTCAAGGGGTAACTATGTGTGTCTTATCTCCAATATATCTCATGTTACACAACATCATCCATGGTACAATGATCCAACAATACAAGTATCTTTAACTATTTTTAATAGTTTCGATCAAAAATCAAATTTGAGAAAGAACATATTTAATTAATTATCATATTAATTCTTTAAAATGTAGTTTAAGGTTAGGAATTAGAGAATGAAAATGCTACATGCTTCATAGTCAAAGACACATGAAAACATTGAACTTTAAGTAGATTTATTCTTATAACAAAAATTGAGGAGTTGAAAGCTGTATGGTTGATGTTGAACTTGAACATGATGATGAAATAGAACTCTTGATTAATATATTTGCGTTTTTATCTTTTAGGAAAGGAAATAATTGTGAGTTTAGAACCTAAAACTTTGAAGGTATCACATAAACTCATAGATATCAACAATAAATACAAGTATATATGGTTAATGGAACTGTTAAGTTAAATAAACAGAATGCAATAATAGGCACCTAGCAAGAAACTAAGGGTGCAACCCAAGTAATATATGACTAACGAGACTTTGGAACTGAAGATATAGTTGAAAATTATAAAAATAAAAATAAAAAAATAAAATAAAAATAAAAATTGAGAGAGAGAGAGGGAGAGAGAGATCTTGTAGATTTTATAATGGACATGCATTAAAATGTCCATTTATTAAGTTGAATTTGCTAAAAAGCTACTAACAATTTGATTTTTTTTTTTTTTTTTTGATAAGTATATACTGATAATTTGATATTGAAGAATGTGTGTCTATTAACTAAACATTTGCAATTCAAAAACAGGTTAGATAAATTTAAAGGCACTAATCGGTATGCTTTATCATTGTGGCTTGTGACTACTGAATTCATGCTTATCCAAAATACAAATGAAACGTACTCTTCATAGTTCCCTGCCTCAGTTATTTAAAAATGTTTCAAAGAGTGTGCCTGACCTTACTAGCTACCAAACTGAATAAAAGTCCATTGTATAGCGAAAAAGCAGAGCATTCAGACTAACCAATTTCTCCTGATAAATACATAGTAAGGTGGATCATAAAAAATGCAGAACAACAAGTTGCTCCCGGCATCATAAATATCTTGCTAAATATCTTCATGCAAGACATCCTTCACAAATCGTCCTCTGTTCCCGTCAATCTGCCACATTGGGGACCAACAGATACAGTTACCATTTAAACTACTGAAGAATAGGCAATGTAATTATGCTCCAAATGAAATTTGCCAACTAACCCAAACATACAGACAACATATCCATATCCCTAAAGTAATCATGTGACTGTCAATCACAGCAGGTTCTTCAATGAACCCAGTCTCATCTTCTTCTGCTACATATACATAATTACATTACATACATAAATACATAAGTGCATAAACACATAAATACATGGGTACACAATATATACATATATAGACAACATAATACATACATAAAAACATAAAGACACAAATTCATATATCCACATATGTATATATAACCTATACATAACGGCATGTATGGATGTGAATATTTGTGCGCGAGTGGGTGGATGCAAAATTATGCATACATACATGCATACGAACATGTGTGTATACGGTAGATTGGGATGCGAGTATTTGAATATAATACACCAAAACCCTAAAGATGCAGTCCTAGGCTTACTGAGTGGTTTTGGAGCGTTCTGAAGAATTGAAAACGGGTTGAATAATGCCCTAGCATTCAGAAAAACGAATATGAATCATCTTTCATCGAATCACAGAGAACCAAATATGAATGCTGAGTTACAGTGATTACGAGGAGAGAAAAAATTGAAATCCCTATAAACAGAAGATATATATACAAGAAGGCCAAATCAAGCTCTGGAAATTTCTAGGGTTTTGGCAGTGTAAGGTTTTGAGAAAACGAGGGAGAGAGCTGCTTATGGTTTTTACAGTTCGGACGGTTGGAAAAATTGGGGTAGCAACAGAAGAGCAGAATCGCAAATACAAAACGACGTCGTTTTAAAGAGGTGGTTTTACGGACAACATGGGATCCATCATTGGAGTAGTGGAACCCCAATAGTATGTGAAAAAAATATTTTTTTCTTCAGTAAATTTAAATGGATTATATTAAAATGTACAAATTATATAATTAAACTTGTATCAAATTAAAAATAAATAAATTATAATTATAACGCATATATCACTTTACCAATAGTTGGAGTTGGGTTTGGTTCTCTAAGTGGGCTAACATGTCCCAACCCAACCTAATAAATGGAATAAATAAGGGATGTAGTTTGTGGGTGTTTTAGAGTGCATTTGGAAGTGATTTTATAAAGCATTTATAGTATTTTTAACACTTGAATGATAAAAATTTACAAGTATTACAAATATTAAAAACACTTTCTAAAATCATTATCAAATGAACTCTTTTAATTCATTTTAATTTGAGTGTTTTAAAATTACCCATTAAAACACCCACAAACTACCACTATTAAATAAAATAAAATAAAAGTTTTTTTCTTTCTTTTAGAGAACTATTTCTCCCTTAAAAAAAAACAATAGAGATAAAGAATATACATTTTTTTCTCTTCCCTTCTTGAATACAAAAGAAACATACATTCTTTTTTTAAAAAAATCATTTCTCGAAGTTTTGCTTATTTTTCTTTGTGAAAACAAAACTCAAGGCTCTTGTACTATAATAAAATAATGGTTCTCCTATTCATAATTTTATTTATGACTTGAGACAAAAAAAAATTAATTAATAAAATAACCAATTGGGATTCTTGGGCACTTCAAAAGGTAACCAAAAGGCTTATTTTTCATCACCAATATATTCACTTTACATTTTACACATAAACTAGAGTTAAGTATTGGTACATACAAATTTCTTTTTAAGTCAGGTGAATCTCGATTATAGATTTGCATCGAGAGGAAGAAATAAGTGTGAGTTCAGTTGATGATTATAATTTAACCCTTATTTTCCTTTTCTCTGTTTTTTAGAACTATTATCTCCCAAATATTTCAAAATATCTAAACCATGTTATTAACAATCTCCAAATCAAAACTTCGACATAGTTATTAATAAGATAAAGTGCTCAACTCTTAAAGTTCAATACTCTCCTAACATAGCTCACTAAATGATATTCAAACTTACAATAAATTGGAATAAAAAAATCTCAAAATAGAGTAAAAGTTTTACATAGTTTAAGACCTTCAATTTACTCTTAAATAACTTATTTACTACTCAAGAAGACGGGCTTTGTTTGGAACTATTTTTTAGAATAGTTTTTTTGTTTTTCAAAATAAAAACACAGAAAACATATTTGACAACAAAAAAAACTGTTTTTTTTGTTTTCTATTTTTAATAATAGAAAATAGAGTGTTTTCAAAAAACATCTTTTAGTTATTTTTTATTGTTTTCACTTGTATTTGGGAGGGTTGTTTTAAAAAAACAATTATACAAACATGTATAATTGGCCGATCTTCTCTGTTGTCCAAAATATTAAGCATTTTACATAACAATTCTGATTAAGAAAAATAAGAGAAATAGTCATTAAGGCTTGTGTAGTACTCTAGGTATCGTCCTCAGAGACTGGCTTATGGAAATTGTCGGTACTAGAATAAATGAATTACTTTTGTTTGAATCCTAAAGTGAAAAAAAATGTATGAAGTATTTTTATGAAGTAAAACTAAGTAAAAGAAACTAAATTAATAATAATATAAATATTGATTTTTAATTTGATTTAAGTCTGGGGTTCTCCACAATATAACTTAAGGTACGGAAATAGAGAGAACAAAGGTTTCTTAAGAAAAGTGATCTTAGGGTTTTAGGGTTCTTGGTCATTCAGGATCAACTTGAATTCTATAACTCAAAACTGCATCTGAAACCTAATTTTTCCTTTTTAAAACATATTCCTAAAATCATCAAATGAATTAAATTGATTACTAGTTTAAAATTTGACTTTTTAACCTTTCATACTCCTTATAGCTTTGTTTTGGGACAAATAATAATAGGAAAGACTGGGATAACTGATGATCAAGAGTTACCAAGAATCACTAGTATCAAGTAATAACCTACTGTATTATTCCCTAAACCAACTCATAAGGATAGGATAAAAAAAATTGATAAATTGTAATTCAACCAATAATTAATCTCATTGTTATAATGATTTACCCATTGTCCCTATAGGTTTCCTAACCCCTTAGGTCTTCATGCTTCAAGCCCTAAGTTAGCTTTTTAGCCTCTCATGAGAGTGATGTCACAATCACAATCCATAATAAGGTAAAAATCCATAATTTGAATCAAAATAAACTAAAAACAATATATTCAATAAAGAAGAAAATAAAACAAACCAAAGTTCTCGTCTTCTTCTGCACAAAATTGTCAAACTCCTAGAAAGATGATCCTAGATCCCTAAAACCTAGAACTAAGAGGGTTTATATAGTATCATCAATGACCTAACATGTGTCACACTCTCATTGGCCACTTATTACAAGGAAAATTCATAAACAACCTAAAAAGCTTAAAAAATTATGAGTTCTACATGAGTGCAAAGTGTTTTGAATTGGATGGAGGCATTTGGAACTTGTGTCGATGTGTCTTCAAGCTCAAACTCGATCTCCAATGGCTAAGTTGGAAATTTGGGTGAGTTCCAAATCAATTTCGAACTCATAAGTGGAAAGGAAAAACTTAGTTCAAAATTAGAATAATGAGTTCGAAATTCACAGGCAATTTTGAACTCACCCATTACCCACCCAAAAACTCAATGTTTTCGGGTTTGAATTGCATGCCTCTTGCTTGAGATAAGTAATAGGATTCGAACTTAGCCTTTGCCAAAAGTTTCCTTGCATTCCTCTGAGTTTTAAATGGCCAAAAACCATTTTGAACTTAAGTTGTCAATTTCGAACTCAACTTTCCTCTCTGACCAGTTTGCTTCAACTGTACATAACTTCCTTATTTCAGATATGATTTGCACACCGTTTAAAGTATTAGATTCTTGACTTCTAGATTTTCGAAACGATATATAGCTTGCTAAAATGGACTTCGAAAAGTACTCTAAATGTTGCCTCAAAATCAAAGTACATGTTACCACCAGATTTTGAGTATCAAATTTCCATGCAAACTTAATGAATCTTGATTCATGCCTCATTATCCATGTTTATGTGTCTTCTTTCTTACTTCATAATGATCAATTCTCATCTCCCAAACTTGTGACATCCTCGTCATGCATTTCCTCAAACTCCATGAGTCTTGACTCGCTTAATTTTTCATTTAACCTTTTTTTGATCTTCCAAACTCTAACATGGTTTCAACTTGTGCCCTTTTCTTCCCTTGAGCCTGAAATATATCTCCAAAATAAAAGTTAAACTCATGGCTAGGGCATTAGCATCGATTTATGTCAAGTTAGGTGATTTGAGTGTTCTTTGGTGCACAAATCATATTGAATATGTGTCATTAGAGCACATATTTTGAATTCAATCAATAATAATTAAAAGTAAAACATTAGATATAAAAATTATTTTTAAAACATATTAAAAATTGGTTTAAAAAATTTTAGATTTCCAAATAGATTTTTGTTTTACAAAAATTAGAGAACAATTTTCAAAAATTGTTATCAAAAACTATTTTTTAGAATTGTTTTTTAAAGCAATTACCAAATAGGGTCCAAATTGTTGTTTTCATTTTTCTCATTTTTTGATTTCTATAAAAATAAAAATGGAAAGATTACATATAAACATGTTTTTGAATATGATTTATGTTTTCTTTGAAAATGAAAGTAGAATAGAATATAAAACCACATAAGCTTCGCAAGTACTAGGGAAGTGGCTTTGGAGTTGATTGAAAGCATTTAATTAAGTTTGGGACTTTTATATAATTTTATTAATTTTTTTATTTTATTATTTAAAAAAATATTTCAATTTTCTTAATAAAATTTTCAAAATAACAATGGTTTCACATTTGTTTTTAAAAAAAATTGAGTTCAATAATTTAAAGAAACCAGATCTAAGGGCCTATTTGGTAATTGTTTTTTAAAACAATTCTAAAAAATAGTTTTTCAGAGTAGTTTTTGAAAATTGTTCTTTAATTTTTGTAAAACAATAAAATAATTTTCTAAAATAATAAAATAAAAAATGAATGTTAAAATAAGTGAGTCATGGGCATGAAATACTAGTAATGAATATTGTGGAGTGAGATAAATGGCAAGCAACCATGACGAAGGAGATTGGAAGCAAAAGCAATCAAGATTAAAATAGAATTCGAAACTCAAACTTTTTAGTAACACATATCCTGAATTTAGCATGTTTTTTAAAGTACTTGTCATGATTTTTTTGGGGTAAGCCATAAATGGTTTTGAAACAAAAGAAGTTAATAATCTAACCCTTTAAATCGTGTGCAAATCGAAGTTGAAGCAAAGAAGTTATGACCATTCGAAGACAATTGTGTAAAGCTAAAAGATTATTTCCAAATAATTTTGAAATTCAACTTATGAATTTGACATGATTTTTAAAATACTTTCTATGATATTTTTGGAACAAGCCACATACAGTTTTGAAGCTTAAGAAGTCAAGAATCCAACGCTTCAAACAATGTACAAATCAAAACCGAAGCAAAGAAGTGATGGTCATTTGAAGATAATTGTGCAAAGCTAAAGGATCATCTCAAAATGGTTTCAAAATTTAGCTTATGATTTCGAAATCTATTTCAAAATGACCTCAATTTCGAAGACACATTACAATAGTAATGTTTCACCTCTTCCATCTTGGGCACTCCATTAGCTTTAAGTGGGCCCTACACAATTAGAAACCATTATTTTATTATTTTTTAGTCATTTTTAGGCAATTATAATAGGAATCTGTCATGTGTTGGGTTTTTGTGGAAACTAAAAAGACACAATTTTTAGGTTTTCTAGGGAGTTCTTGATTTGGAAAAGAACATAGAGAAGGAAACCGATCTCTTCTCTTGAAATTTTTAATAAAGTTTTAGGTTTTTGTTTGTTTTCTTTTATCTTTCTTTTTCAATCTTTCTATTTTCTTTCTTGGCAACCAAACATGGGTTGTAAGGAGAAATCCTCAACCATGCTTGGCTAACTTGATTGATCCGAAGATGCCAACATGAAGTTGAAGAATCCAAAGAAAATTAGCAAGAGCATGATAAAGTTATGATCTTCTTTATGTTTTCAAGATTTAATTGATAGGAATAAATCCTCTATGTAAGATCACTCTGGATATTTATAAAGGATTCTTATCAAAATACTAGTGAATGATGAGAAAACCTTGATCACTAGTTATTGTAATTTGATCCTATTGTTAACAAATCTAAGGGTCAAATCTATAAAGCTAGATATAAGGTTTTATTGAATAAATTAAAACCAAAATTAACCATCACTTATCCTTGTGAGTTGTATTAGAGAATGATACAATAGATTATTACTCATGATTCTTGATAAATCTTCAAATCAAAGTTATCATAAGTGACATGATGATAAAAATTAATTAGTTTTTATAAGTTGAGAAAATAAACCATTGTTTTTTTTTTTTTTGTCAAGATGTTTCTAACGATTATTATAACGGCCCAAAACTCAATTTAGGGGTAAAATCATAATTTAAAGATAAAAAAAAAAGTTAAATAAATTTAAAAATGTTAGAAAGGTCATTTTTCATTTAAAAGTTTTTGGTATAATTTACAAAAAAAAAAAAAAAATCATTTTACATAGAGATTAGTGATATTAGAGAATGTAAGGCAACACAGGATAGAAGTTTTAAGGGTTTAGGATTTGAAAATGAGTTTTCAAGTAAGATTTTAACCTTTAATTAATATTTTATATTCGTTAAATAGTTTTAAATACTTTTAAAGATCTTAATCTAGATTGGAGTTTGTTTATTTAATTTTTTTAATTCAAAAAATTTAAAAAATTATGAATATGGGTAGATTTATTATAAAAGTAAGAAATTCTGAATTTTTTTTTTAGTAGATCTAAACCAGAAAATAAAAATAAAAACAAATAGGTAAAAAATAAATCTTACATTTTGGTGTGGAAATTTTTTTTAAAAAAATAATAATAAAAAATAAAAAAATAAAAAGATAGAAAATCCCATGGTTGTGGGTGCGATGGTTTTGAGTGACTATGGGTGGAAGAAGGGAAATTAAAAGAGTGGTTGTGATGTGTGTTGTGTGGAGTTTGGAAGTTAAAAAAGAAAAAAACGAGAGAAATAAAATAAAAGAAAAAATTAATAATAATACTAATAATAGATGGAAGGCAATAGGATGTTGAAGAAACAGAATGAGCTAAAAAAAAAAAAAACTATGTTAGACATAAATTATCTAAACATACTCGTAACAATCCTTAAATAACAATTAGATTATAAACGGAATTGATAACAGTTTGAAAACGTACCTTCCGCCATTGCCTTTCTTACAGGTTAAAAACAGTGTCTTCAATTTTTTTAGGTTTCAGGTGCTTCTAAACCTTTCTCAACCTCTTCTTAGATGGTTTTTTTAAGATTGAAAAAGATTGAAGGCTTAGCGGACCCGACCCATTAGTGCTCTACCCCTTTTTAAAGACTCTCCATCACTGAGTCTGCTTCGAGTGTGCACAGAACATGTAGTAGTGATGCAAACGTGGTTCTGAACATTAATCCTCATTCCTAAATTGATGGAATGAATGTGGACCACATTCCGAATAACGTCTTCCCGACCATTAGTGCTCTACGCCCTTTTTTAAAGACTTTCTCCATCATCAAGTCTGCTTCGAGCGTGCACAAAACATGGGGTAGTGATGCAAACGTGGTTCGAACGTTAATCCTAATTCTTAAATTGATGGAATGAATGTGGACCACATTCCGAATCACGTCTTCGGTTTGTTACCGAAGATCCAAGGGAAACAAAATCCCAACATTCTCCCACTTGGTCCATATATTTCATCATTCTCCATAGCAAGAAACAAAACACATGAATCATGGCGATAAGTCCTCTAAAATGGAGTATTATCTTTCATGTATCACAATGCATTATGTCTCTTAAACACTAGCCCTTATAACTTAATGAATAAACCCTATGTTTATTTTAAGTCCAAACATTAATGATATTTCTCAATAAATGAATAAAAGTGTACAAAAAAAAAAAAAAAATCAAATATGAGAAAACATCATAAATATAGTTTCATTGAAAATAACATTCGTTCTTACAACAAAAATCACAGAAAGGAACCAAGTCTCAATCTATCTACATGATCCTTAAATTTCAACGATGACATGTCTTTAGTCAAAGGATCAACAATCATCAATTCAATGCTAACGTGTTCAATAACCATTGTTTTCTCTTTAACACGTTCTCTTATGGCTAAATACTTGATGTTGATGTGTTTGTTTCGACTAATGTTTTTGTTGTTCTTAGCCATAAAAACTGCAGTTGAATTGTCACAATATATTCTTAATGGCCTAGAAATTGAATCCACAACTCTAAGCCCAGAAAAAAAAACTTTTTAACTATACAGCATGCGAGGTAGCCTCAAAACAAGACACGAACTTAGCCTCCATAGTGGAAATTGCAATCAAAGTCTATTTTGCGCATCCTAAAGTTGATTTTCACAAATCAATGCAACCAATGTAGTTCGAATCAGAGTAGCTAATCACTTCCAAAATATCGGTATGTCTATACATAACATGTAGTCTTTGGTCACCCTGAAGATACCCCATCACATTCTTTGCAGTTTTCCAATGGTCTATACCTGGATTACTCTGATATCTTCCTAACATCCCAACAACAAATGCAATGTTAGGTCTTGTGCAGACCTAAGCATACATCAAGCTTCCAATAGCAGAAACATAAGGAATGTTCTTCATTTGTTCTCTCTTAAGATCATTCTTCGGGCATTAGTCCAAATTAAACCTATTTCTCTTCACAATAGGAGCTATACTTGGTGAACAATTCTTCATCTGAAATCTCTCTAAAACCTTGTTTATATAGATCTCTTGAGACAAACCCAAAAAGGCCTAGAAATTTGTCTCTATGTATCTTAATGCCAATGACATAAGTCGCATCACCCATATCCTTCGTGTCAAAGTTTTCAAAGAGAAATTGTTTCACCTCATGTGGCAAACCCTTATCATTGGTTGCAAGTAAAATGTCATCCACATACAGAACAAGGAAACAAATCTTACTCTCACTGACTTTTTGATGTATACATTGATCCATAATGTTTTCCATGAAACTAAATGAAGAGATAACATCATGAAACTTCAAATACCACTGATGTGATGCTTGTTTCAATCCATATATGGATTTTTTAAGTTTGCATACCAGATGCTCACTACTACTAGAGGAAAATCATTCTAGTTGTTTCGTGTAAACCTCTTCCTTTAGATTTCCATTTTGAGATAGACCGTTTTCACATCCATTTGTTGCAACTCTAAGTCAAAATGTGCAACTAATGTCATAATGATATGAAGAGAATCTTTCTTAGATATAGGAGAAAAAGTCTTCTTGTAGTCAATTCCTTCATTTTGAGTAAATCTTTTAACAAACGAGTCTTGCTTTATATATTTCAATGTTGCCTAATGAATCCTTCTTTGTCTTGAAGACCTATTTAGATCCAATGGCTTTTGCACCATTAGGCAATTCAATAAAATTCCAGACTCCATTAGATGCTATAGAATTCATCTCATCTTTCATAGCATCATACCATAAATTTGACTTTTTGCACCTTATGGCTTGTGAAAACGTTTCAAGATCATTTTCGGCTTCAATGTTGTAGTCCGATTCTTGCATATACACAACATAATCACTAGGTATTGTTGTTTTTCTTGCTTTGGTAGATGTCCTTAATGTTGTATCAACATTTTCCTGAGGATCATGTTGCTCAACTGGTTGTTCAATAATTTCTAGCGAATCTTGAACAACTTGATCTTTTGGATTGTCATCAACAGTTTGTGGAACTTCAATGATTGGTTGTCTATCACCTGTTTGAACTTGAGGGGCGTTGTGAATGACAATCAATCTATCACTTGAAGTGGATGGTTGAGCATCAATATTATCTTTTTTAGAAGCAATGTCCTGAAATCAATCGCTCCCACTAATCAAGTCATTCTCAAGAAACTTAGCATTTTTTGACTCCACAACCCTAGTGCTGTGAGATGGACAATAGAATCTATACCTTTATATCTTTCGGCATATCTAATGAAATACGCACTAATGGTTCTTGAGCAACTATCCCATGCTCTTGAAGAAACTTCGCAAAGAGACTAGGTGCTTGTCCATCCTTAGTATATCTACCATAATATTCTTCACCTATATTCATTCTCACAATCTTTATTTTCTTTCCACATTGTTTCTCTACTTTAGCCTTAAAAATTTTAAAGGCACCCGATGCTTCATTCTTGTTATAAAGCAAGTAGATACACATGTATCGTGCATAGAACATGGGGTAGTGATGCGAACGTGGTTCCAAACATTAATCCTCGTTCCTAAATTGATGGAATGAATGTGGACTACATTCTAAATCACGTCTTCAGTTTGTTACTGAAGATCCAAGATAAACAAAATCCCAACAAACTATTCATGATTAAAATGATTAAAAAAAAGTTTTAATGCAAATAAATAATCTTAATACATTTAATTTAGATAAATAAGGAAAAAGAAATAGATTTTAGGGAATAGATTTTTGAAAAGGACATAAGTTTGATGAAAATTTGAAAATTCTTTAATTAAAATATTATTGATTAGGAAATTGAAATTAATATAGGTTATAATAAAATTAATGTAAGAAATTATTAGGATTCTCAAACTTATAATTTTAGATAAATATTAATAATAATAGTTGTCTTTCTTATGTTATGTTAAGTGAATGGTAGATTCTTTGGGGAAAATTCTTTAAGGATTCTAAATGTTTTTTGAGGTAAGGAAAATTAATATATATATATATATATATATATATGTTATTTTGAATTATGAAAAATTCTATTTTTATTCTATACATAGATCAAATATATATTTTGCATGAAAGATATATTAGAGGCATTTCCTTTGTTTATAAAAAAAAATTGAAAATTGTGGACATATGATATTTTTATTTTGTAAGTTTGAATTAATGAAACAAAGTGTTTGACTCAAGTTTATTTTTTACTTTAGTCAACAGATTATAATTGTCGACATTTTCAGTTCTAGTCAAAGGGTTATAATTGTTGATATTTTCGGTCCTAGTCAATGGGTTGTAATAGTTGATTTTATGGTCCTAGTCGATGAGTTCTAATTACTGACCTCTAGTTTTGTCTACCTTAAAAGGAATAAATTTGAGACTTATCACTCATTTGTAAAATCTCACATAACTGGACACTATTTGTTATTCAATAACCAGAATAAAAATATTTTGAATGCATTTGATTTGGATTTGATATGAAAGTATTTTAACATAAATATAAATATGTTTTGTTAAAAAGTTTTGGATGCTTTAGCATGTTGAATTTAAAAGTTTTTATGAAAATGATTATACATCATATCTCCTATTTGCAAGCATAATTGAAAATGTTTGATTCATGAAACTGTATTAACGTTCCTCAATGACTTTGTGTTCATTCCTCTTTATTGACAATTTTTCAGATACTCTTAGTTTGGGCAAGAAGAGGCGATTAGGATAGAAGTTTGACATTATTAGGACTTTTGGTTTAAATTAACTTTATTTTTTGAACATTATTTAGAAGTTAGAATTTAATAATTGTTTGAATTATTGGTTAATGTATAAGTATTAAGTTGAGATTCGAGGATTATTGAATTTTGTTTTATTATATAGAATAAGAATTTGGTTTTTGGTATTTGGTAATTGATAAATTTTCAATTATAAGAGGATTGTTTGGGTCAATTCATACTTTGAGTCTTTGATCTTGAGATGTGAAAAGATTGTCACACCCTTATGGTCGGTCTTGACTCTTGGGGTGTGACAATTATCCAAAGAGTTGGCAAATCAACTTTGATAGTAGCACCCCATTTTGAACTATAGAATTGTAGCTTTAAACAACTAGGCTATAAAATAAATCATTTTTTTCAAAAGATGGATTTCCATGTAAAAAATTATTTTGAAATATTGCATTTAAATAAAAGAATAAACATAATATAATCTAATGGGATGAGTCCGTAATAAATAAATTTATATTACATATTTTTATATTAAATTCATATTCATATATCATATTCATATATTTGTAATAAATGTATAGTCATGTATTTACAATAATTTTATAGTCATGTATCTTTGATTTTTCTTTGAATACTAATATTAGTATTCATACTTGTCATACTATTAAAATATAAGTTCTATTTTAAATTTATCTCATTTATTTACATTATCTTAATACTTGTTAGATGTAAAATGCTAATATTATGTATCGAGGCGAAACTCGAGATTTTGGTTAGGATGGGCAAGGTTTATATATGCACAATCATAATATATATAAACACTTAGATTTTAATTCAAAAGAATTTTTAAAAAAGACTAGAAAATGGTAAGAATTATGACTATAAAATTTTCAATTATTTTAATAATTCTTATAACAAATAAACTTAAAATTTTTCAAGGAATTTAATAATTTTTCTAATATTTTTTTTTCAAATAAACAATACTCTATTTAGAAAGTGTTTTCAAAAGAAGTTTTTGAAAATTGTTCTCTCAAATTTTGTAGAGCAAAAATTTATTTAGCATTTTAAAATATTCTTAACCTATTTTCTATGTTTCTAAATATGTTTTAAAAATAACTTTTATATACCATGTTTTATTTTTAATCATTTTACATACTTATATAATTATTTTTTTTAAATAACACTTACAAACACAAGAAACAAGTGAAAACAACTAAAAGATGTTTTTTGAAACATCCTATTTTCTTGTCGTGAAATATGTTTTTGTTTTTTGTTTTTTTTTTTAAGAACAAAAAACTATTTTTAAAAATTGTTACTAAACAAAATATAAATATAAAGTCAACTAAAAGTAATGGAAATTCTTTCCTTAAAATTTTCTATGATATGATAGCATTAGAATGACACTATTAGCAAAATAAAATTGGGAAAGTTAGGTTTTGGGCTATTGATGTGAAAAATATATGATTTTGATAACCCAAATATACAAAGTATGAGATCCAACTATTGATATGTAAAGTAATATCCAAAAGGTGCACTATCTACTGTTTATTTTTCCTCTTCCCAGATTGCCCCTAAATCTCTCCATGCCATCAGCAAATCCTCCCATGTCAACAAAACAATTTAAAACTTGAACTCATTCTCAAAGCACAAAGAAACCCGACTCGAACAACTTTCCCTACCAATATTGTGTGAATTTCACCGCACCTTTGGCCTAGCATGTTCGCCAGCACCACCCTCATCTCTTGCAACTTCTCTACTCTCCCATTCGTTTCTCTTAAAACCCACAACCCCAACTCTAGAATCTCATTTATCAGAACCCCAAACCCAAACCCTCCAATTCTCAGTAAACCCAAACACCCAATTTCTACATTTGAGAAAATGAGTGGCCTTCAAATCTGTTAGAGCTCCTTCAACACTCAGAATCCAGAAAACCCAGCTGCTGAAAATTGAGCTAAATTGGAGAGTGAGAACGGAGATGGTGGGGATTGAGGAGACTGGACAACATCAGCTCTGCTTTTCGTGTTGTGGGTTGGACTCATCTACTATGTTTTCAACCTCACTCCTGACCAGACTCCGGTACCATGGACTGCAACCATTTCATACTAAAGAGAAGTGTTTTTGTTTTGCTTTTGTGTTTGTTTAATTTGATGGGATATGGTTTTCTTGTTGTTGTTGTTGTTGTGCTTCTTTCATTAATTTGGAAAATCCTGATGAGCACTAGGGCTAGAAACCCATTTCAAATTCTAGTCATAGTTCTATGGTACCAGTTATTTTATATGGGACATATTGAGGTATAATTGTCAAAGGTATTCCACATTTCTATTCAATTGTGGAATGCTTTGAGATGTTTTCTTATGATCCCATGAATGTTATTGGTGAAAAATATGCATAAATCTCTTTGTTTTCATATTGATATTTTGGTGTTATTTTAGGTTTTAAAAAAAATAAAGGAAGTGGATGGGGTGATATGTGTTCGTTCTTTTCTAAGAATGATTTTTGGTAAAATTAAAGTGAAATTGTCAGCAATTGGATGAAGTACAAATATTTATCCCTTGCTACCCATATGGGTACAGGCTAATTTTGAAACATACACATATTGTTGAAACAAGAAGTTTTTCATGTTGTATATAATATCTTAGTGACCAAAATAATATGTTAAGCTTATTTTGCTTTCCATACTTGACACGATTACAAGTCACTATTTTTCTACATAAACAAAGGAATTGTTTATTCCTTAGTTGCTAAAAAGTGTATTCAATCTAGAAAATGTTTTTTGGTACTTAGTTGTTTCATCTCTTTGAAAGAGAACTTCTGAATTTTAGGGGTTCATTTATTTAAAGGATGATTGATATGCAATGATGTAAGTCAGTTCCCATGACAGAAACTGGTCCAAGAAGCTAGCAAATATGTTAATAAGATTGCTTCCACTGGGAGAAAAAATATTTTTCTTGCCTACGTGTAGAATGTAGTATTAAAACATTGGTGTTGGATCTGTTGATAGTGTTGGAATGATATACGGTGCTGGTACTTCCAAGATATTGTTGTCAAAAATGGTTTATAGATTTATGGACCAGTGGTAGAGTAAAATATTATAAGTTGTGATTATCGTTTTCATTAGGAGCCACTTGAATGTAAGAAAATAATGAAAGTGGATGAGTTGAGATGTGCTAGTTTCTTTGTTTGAAAGATTTTTGGTATAATTATAGTGAAACAAAAGGTTTGTGAATCTAGTTTATAATATCTTATTGTATAAATATTATATTAGGCCTATCATACTATCCATTTCTCTGAAATGATCAATTAGGGTGTAATTGTCTTTCCATAAGCAAAGGAATGCCTTACTCTTTAGTTCTCAAACAAATAGATTTTACTTAGAAAATTTCATTGAGTACTTGGATGTTTCATCTCTTTGAAAAAGATAGGAAGAAAGGAAGAAAAGAAGAAAAGTTGGTATAGATGTTAGGATGCCAATTTTTTTGGAACAAAGAAACTGGAATATGGGCTTTGTCCATTAATGACACAACTATTATTCTTTTTGTGCACGTAATACTGTTTTGGTAAGCTAAACTTGAACTCTACCTCTCCCAAGCCTCGGGCCTTCCTTTGTCACCCTTAGACCATGTCATTATGTGGTTCTCTTGTGTGCTCAAGTGGTCCACCAATGGTTTTTTGGGACTGTACCTTAGGTACTATCTTAAGAGCCCTTAGGTACTACCTTAATGGCCTTTATGTACTACCTTAAGGGACCTTAGGTACTACCTTAGCTAAACCTGAACTCTACCTCTCCCAAGCCTCGGGCCTTCCTTTGTGACCCTTAGACCATGCCATTATATGGTTCTTTTGAGTGCTCAAGTGGTCCACTAATGGTTTTTTGGGACTGTACCATAGGTACTACCTTAATGGCCTTTAGGTACTACCTTAAGGGACTCTAGGTACTACCATAGCTAAACTTGACCTCTACCTCTCCCAAGCCTTGGGTCTTCCTTTGTGACCCTTAGACCATGCCATTATGTGGTTCTCTTGTGTGCTAAAGTGGTCCACCAATGGTTTTTTGGGACTGTACCTTAGGTACTACCTTAATGGGCTTTAGGTAGTACCTTAAGGGACCCTAGGTACTACCTTAGCTAAACTTGAACTCTACCTTTCCCAAGCCTCGAGTCTTCTTTTGTGACCCTTAGACCATGTCATTATGTGGTTCTCTTGTGTGCTAAAGTGGTCCACCAATGGTTTTTTGGGATTGTACCTTAGGTACTACCTTAAGATCCCTTAGGTACTACCTTATTGGCCTTTAAGTATTACCTTAAGGGACCCTAGGTACTACCTTAGCTAAACTTAAACTATACCTCTCCCAAGCCTTGGGTTTTCCTTTGTGTCCCTTAGACCATGCCATTATGTGGTTCTCTTGTGTGCTAAAGTGGTCCACCAATGGTTTTTTAGGACTGTACCTTAGGTACTACCTTAATGGCCCTTAGGTACTACCTTAAGGGACCCTAGGTACTACCTTAACTAAACTTGAACTCTACATCTCCTAAGTCTTCATTCTTCCTTCCCAAACATAACTTGGTTTTTTTTTTTAAAAAAAAAAAAATTGTTTTCTATTATGACTGTTATTATCCTCGAATGTGGTACACATATGTGAATTACATACGTATGATTTTCATTCTTAATTCCTTGTTTCATTATCAAATATTAACGAACAACAATTATGTCATCAAATGACGAACAATCAAACATACTATGTAGTGTTTGTTGATCGTAGACATGGAGTGTACGATTCATGGGTTGAATGTCAAAAGAACGTCCTAATTTATAAGGGGAGTGTTTACAAATCATATACTTCTACAAAGGAAGCTATCTGAGCTTGGGTGTTCTATGCACGAAGATAGAAGAGAAGTAATGAAAGTTTAACAACTGGCAAACCAAAGTTTGAACTTCCAGTTGATGATCAACATTCCTTCCAAATTATTTCATATCCATATGTAATCACTTTCTTTGTTGGCTTCTTTGTAAAATGTGTTTTGCATATGTGTTTTGCATTGTAGAGAATTTGGATCATCACAATAATGGTAGATGGTCCACATTTGCTGCATACTGCAAAAAAATTTCTCCTACCAAATTCTATGGTGCACTTACCAGCCGTGCTGGAAATGGTAGGGACATCGAGAAAGAAATCAGCTAAAAGATTTTATCTGTGTATATATATATATATATATATCATTCTCAGCCTTTTATTATATATTATTGACATACATGATGATCCAAATATTCCTTTACTGCTTGCCTCATAGAGGCCGAGGATAGTGTGTGTCAATTCAAGGCCAGCTTATGTTTTTAATTTTCTTTTTTCCTTTTCTTCCCTCCAAAGGCTAACTATTTTCTTTACCAAAATGCACCAATTTTGAGTACACACAGAATATGCCTACAATTCCTGTCAATGATTATGTCATATCCAAGCTCACTTTGAAATTCCCAAACAGCTTCTTTGAATGAATTGGTCTTTGTCTCACTTTTGTAAACTTTATTGGTACAACTACCTAATGGGCACCAAGACTAGAGGAATTTGAGGATAACTTCTTGTAAAAATAAGCAGGTTTGTTGAGCTTGGGAAGTTAGTTTGATTTATATAGTATTGGATATGGAAAGAAGAAGAGTAATAATGAGACGTAGTCATCTCCAACCTTCTTTTCCATCCAAAGTTAGGCCACGATTGGGACACGTCGCTCCATTATTCCAATTGGTGAAGGGGATTTTGTCATAAAGTCATTTTGAATGCCCATGTTTTTGCAGTTTTTTTTGAAACAATCCCTAAATATGCATAAATAAAAATACAACTTCTGCCTTAGTTACCCTCAAATATTTATTAATCAAAGCCTTCATTTAGTATACAAGATCATTATCTTCCATTTTTAAAATGGATATGCTAGGTGTTATTAGTACCATTTTCTATCAATCAAGCAAATGAACAATGGGACGCCTAAAATAAAGAAAAAAACCAATTTTTGTTTAATGTCATACCATGTGAAAGACACAAAGTCAAGTTAGTCGTGAAGAAAAAAATTAGTACCATTTTGTATAAGAGGCTTGAGATATTAATGGTCTCATTTGTGATGTCTAATGTTATGGAGAGAAATTCCCATCGCTAACAAAAGTGAGGCAATGGTGAGATGGAATCCAATTTGTTACAAACCACCGAAAACCCCTAAGAAAGCAAGAATGCAATTCAAATCTTAACACCACCTTGTGCTAAAGCTTGTAAGAATTCAAAGAGTTGTAGCCTAAAAGGCTCATCAGACCTAATTTCCAGGGTTGTAAGAGCTTCAGCAGCAACGATACAAACCCGGAGGGACCATTACAACCAGAAAGAGGAAAAAAAAAACTAAAATTATAGGCTATTTTGACAAAATTTATTGTGATGCTAAACTGAGCATACAAACAGTCAACTTCCAACTTGTATTACTGCAATTTAAAACGCAAAAGACAACAAAATTTTCAAAAGGAATTTCACCAAATTAACAAGATTTGTCATTAAAGAAACAAAGAAAAAAGTTCATTTAAGAGACATTTAACTGTTGTGTATAAGTTGGTGCAATTTATCCTTGCGTATCCCCTTGATCCTATTGACTAAGGCCTGGTAAAGAATACAGAAATGGTAAAGAAGGTAGATTTCTTTATCAAGAAGTCAAATATTAAAAGAAACACGTTTCACAAAATATCTCAAAACCTGTCCTGAATCTCATCCACTCAATAGCATGAATGTAAAACAACAGAAGAAAAAAAAAATAGAACAGGAGAAAAATAAAAGAGTGAATTCGCTTGACTCAATAGCATGAATGCAGCAAAAAAAAAAAAAATACAACGACAAACAAACAAAGTGAAGAACTTCCACATGACCCGGACAACTTTTTTGTGTATTATAAGCCTCTTTTCTATTAGTCATGGACTTCTGCACAAATTTCAACATGGTGCAAGGTAACTTTATTACTACAACAACAATGTACTACCACCTTTCCCAAGAACAGATTTGGAAATTTTAATTCCATTACCATCATTAATAGAAGTAGTATAGGGTAAGACGGGCAGACAGAGACTAAGTGCATATTTTTTTTTTCTTTTTTTCTTGTTAATTGGCTATATATGGTTATATTAAATCATTTTTGGTACAATATACCACGAAGGTAGAAGAAACCCTCACAACAAGCTTGAAAATCATGAGTTTTGGTAGGAATGTTTGTGAATTTTTAAGGTTAACCTACTGATTTTGACCAACACTACAAGCCCATCTAGGCTCACAGCCAGAAACCCATGTAGTCAAGTTACAATTCTTGTTAGGTCTCAAATAATTGATTCTCTCTTATTTCACAAAGAAATTACTGAAACAGAACTTTGTTTTTGCAGATATGCACAATTATTGGGTAATATCTCTTGTTGTGGAAATTCAAACCATTGTACTACATGAGAATGCAACTTATGATTCAAAATGACCCACTAGTTGTAGAAAATACTACTGAAAGAAAAGCAACAGAAAATGCTAGCACTCGATTTTCTCTATCTGATATTTTACAAGATCCTTCTTTATTGCTTACTGCCCTTTGGGCCAAAATAGATCCTTACAAAAAGATATGCCAAGGAAAGAGCATGATGGTGCCTCAAAGAGAAACTTTCCAATAATGGGTCGGAAAGAAACTATCATCTTCCTCATCAATCATAACAAGTTAAAAGAGTTAGAAACAATGGATAAGTATAACCTTTTGAGCTTAAATCCTAGTCTCATTGCTAAGAATTCACCAGGACAAGTGAGAAAAAAAACTGGAATACACACCTACTCGGTCCAAACCACCTTCCTATGAAGCTTCAATAGCCGAATCACATTAATAATGCTCCTATAATTCTTCCCAATATTATAACAGTGCACTCAAATATGAAGTTTCTGACCAAGAAACACAACAGGTATTTCTAGTGACCCTCTATTTTAGTTGGTGAAGAAAAGCCATTAAGATTTGAGTTTCAAATTCCATTGTCTTACTTCCAAAGAATTAAAAAAGAATGAGAAACTCAACTCAAGTAACCAACTAGTTTAATTAGAATTAATTGATTCCAGATGTTTTTTTTTCCCTATGAAAGCCATTTTTTTCCTATTTTACTCGAATTTTCTAGGTATCCAAACAAGCTCAAATGTAACTTGTAAAAACTACTCATACCTTTAGTTTTCTGGATGCAAGAAGCCAAGAAGTCCAAATTAAATGAAAGATTAAAAGCCTGGTTCTAATCAGCGTCCCTGATGGGCAATACAAGTTCAAAGTCAAACCAAATTTGACAAGAATCAAATACTTAAAATGAGTTTAATTAAACCAATTGCCCCAGCTCAGTTCACTCTTCAATTATTCAAAACCCAGAATCAACAATTTTTTTCTCTTTTTCAGAAACCAAACAGAGAACTCACAGATCCTTAACGCAGAAATTGAAGCGCTTCTGAAACTCCACACTCAACATTGTAGTCATATTGGAAATCTTACCATAACCAAGTTGTGTGAACAATGGAAGAAGCTTGGAATTATCAAACTCGTTGTAGTCATCCACGTTATGGCACTGTACGAACTGCACCGAACCCACTAATAGTACAACGAGAACCACCAATGTGGGAGCATGGTAAGGACAATAAGCGCCAACTTTCGCTCTTCTCATATCGAAACCCAATTGAAGCATTGAGAAAAAAGAAGTGTTGAAGCTCAGAAATAGTGTGTTTGGTTGGGAAGAAACCGTGGGAAAGTGGAGGGGAGGAAATGAGAGCTCATTTGGATTTATTTTCTTGGGTTTTCTTGTGAACCAAATGCGGAGAAAGAGACTGATAGGCGATGATGGAGGAGGGAGGATATTATTATCAAGGAAAGTTGTGTTTTTTAAAACTAGGTTCGAAATTGGGAATTTCTTGAGATGGGGTTAAGGCAAAATGATCAGAAGTGAGAGAGATTCTCTACTTTTGGTTCTCGGGTCGGGTTTCTCTGTGTTTCAGTTTTGAGAATTAGTTCAAGTTTCAAATTGTTCTGTTGACATGGGGAGGATTTGCTGATGACATGGAGAAATTTTGGGGCGAAGAGGAAAAACAAACAAGACATAGTGCACGCTTTGGATATTATTTTACCTATTGATAGTGGATCTCATATTTTGTATATTTAGGTTTTCAAATCCATATATTTTCCACATCAGTAGCCCAAAGCCTAACTTTCCCAATAAAATTTGAAAGCTAAATATAAATTCTCATAATATGAATACTTAAATAGTACACACTCTAAGATAATTATTTAATTTATTTCTAAATTAAAAATTATTTAAATAAGTCTTAAAATTTTTTAAAAAATAAAACTAAAAATTAAAGAGAAAAAATTATTTAATAAAATGTCAAATATAAAACTAAAAAAATTAATATTATTAAAAAAGTTATAATAAAATTAAAATTTACATATGATAAAAAAAAATGAAAAATAAATAAGATGTTGAATGCATGATAAAAGTTAAATTAAAATTTAAAAATTCAAAATTAAATTCATCTTTTTTAGAGTTTTATTTTATTTTTTTATCATTTGAAAACTTAATTATATGTATGAGATTTTTTAGGGGGGAAAATTGAGGGGGGCATGTTAAGGAATATTATTATAATATGTGTTCCTAGGTTTGTGTAAATCAAATTCCAATGAAGGTGGGTGATGACTTTTGAGCCTTAGAAATAGGCATAATTAAATAACAAACATGTGTTTGTACTACTATTTACTTTCTTTGGATATTTGCTTCACTTAGGTAGCAAATGATGTTCTTAAAGAATTATAGCCCAACAAACTATATTTGATGCAATATGAAAATTTAGGATGTGTTTGTTGATATTTAAAAAAAAAAAATTCTCAAAAAATAGTTTTTGAAAATAATTTAGGCTTTGTGGGAAGTGCTTTAAAAAATAATCCTAAAATACAAGTTTTAAAAAATGTTTTACGATGTTTTGTAGAATAAGAGTCTATTTGATAAATAAAAACGTTTTAAACATGTTTTGATTCTTTTTAAATATGTTGTAAAAATTATTTTTATCTATAGTGTTTTATTTTTAATCATTCTTCATTTTATAATTATTTTTAAAACAATCATCAATTTTTTTTTTTAGTTTTTAAGAATATAAACTTGTTTATATTTTTTTTAGTGTCAACCGTGTTTTTATGTGTTCTTGTTATAAAGAACAGAAAATTAATTCAAAAAATTATTACTAAACAAAGTGTTATTTATTTGAATAATGTTATCTGAAAACACTATATTTTCCATTTTTAAGAATTGAAAATCGTTTTTTTTTCTCAAACATATTTTCCTATTTTTCGTTATAGAAAATAAAAAATAATATTTTTTTTTAAGAATAGAAAACAATTTTAAAAGTAATTCCTAATTAGGCTCTTAAGTTCTAAAACAAAGACCATAACAAAATCATGCTAAAACATATCTGTAGACTCCCATTTGGGGCTCATCTTTTTTGCAGCTCATTTTTTTTTTTTGCCGGGTGGAGCAATCTTGGAGGGGTGGATGGTTGTTGACGAATCAGATAGTGGAATTGAGAGGCAATGAAAGGTTGACATGTGGCAAGAGGATTCCAAAGAAAAGATGCAGGTTGTTGCAATGGACCCCAGAGGGGGGAGGGGGGATTCTGGCAGCTAGAGAAAGAGGTGCGTTTGGATATGTTTCGGTTGGGGGGAAGATATTTTTTATGGAGGAAGCCAGAGGGAAAGGAAGGAAAACGAGAGGAGATATTTTCTGGATTTTTTTTTCTGTTGTTTGAAAAGGAAAACGAGAGGTACGGGGTTTACAGAAAAATATGGGGGTAGCTTGAGGAAAAAGAGAGCTAGGAGGAAGAAGAAGGTATCAGTGGGGGTAGTTCACGGATTTTCTAGAGAATTTTTGGAGCCAAAACAGTGAGAAACCCATCACAAATTTGCTGGGGAGAAGCATTTTTCAGGTACATTTATTGCGTATTTCCCATCCACTTCAACTGGTATGTTTTTCTTATCCTTTTTCTGCTGATTCTAGGATGATGTTTGTTGGTTGGGAGTAGCATGTTCACATCTCTCCTCTTAATGGTTTTTGCTGCAAATCCGTTTGTCTTTGTCTCATTTTCCCCATGAGATATCTGTAACCTTATTCTGTTTTTTTTTATATAGTCATTTGATACCACCCACTCTCGTCTAAGCCTGTTGATTCAAATATGAAGCATGGCTTGTACGGGTTCTTTATTTTGTTCCTACCCTTTACTCTTTATTTGTTGTTTTCTATATTCTTGGTGTTCATCCATGGTGTTAATGGGTTGTGTTTATTTAATTATAAAATCAATGAGATTGGAGATCGAGTGGCAGCCATGGAGGATTGATCTGGTGACATGTTTGTTGTTGAATTAAAAATTCAAAGTGGCCGGTCATAGAAGTTAAATGGAATGTAGTTTTTGATGTTAATATGGAATTTTGAAATCAATGCAATCGGTCATGAGTATGTGAAATATTAGTTCTTATTTATGTGAATAAAAAATTCAATGTAAAATGGGATTGGTAATGTTAGTGGTTGTTTGTCTTAATAAAAAGTCAATGTGAATATGTTATGAGAGAGAACAACACTTGCCATCATCAACCTCACAGTACAATGCCGTGTGCACCCCCGGGGACCCACTTGTGTAGGGTTTGCATTGGCCTCATTAGGCTACGTGTCATCTTCATTTTCTTCCTCTTTGATTTTAAAAATATTTTTTTTTTCCGAATCCCATTTTTCAAACAATTCTTTAGATTTTAGTTTTTTTTTTTTTTTTTTTTTTATAAATAATTTCAAATCTCCCATTTTTCATCTTTAACATTTTTCTTAGGTTTCGAAAATCCATTTTTCAATAAAATTTGCAGCCATTCTCTTCCTGGCAAGCCTCATTTTCACATCTTCCATGTTTTTTTTTTAAAAAAAATGTTTTAAAATAAGCAAGAATCCAATTTCGTAATTCCAAGTGATGGAGTTATTGGAATTGATTCATGCAAAATAAAATGGGTTTTGGTGGGGGCCCCACATCAGAGGAATAAAAATAAACCTGAGTGAAGTGCAAGATTTGTCATTGGTGACTTATGACACTATTTAGTGACACATGCGTGCTATATTTTATGTTTATTAATTGTGCACTAACCTCACTTCTTGATAGCGCATTGAGGATCGTTGCCCATGTATGTATCTACTCACATCCTGGTCATTCTCTGTGCATGTTTTGACTCTCATACATGCATGATCGTTCTGGGTATTCATTGATTTACTCATCAATTGCCATGATTGTTTCATTTTATTAGTAGAGACCTGACTTTAGGGACTTAGAGGGGTGCTACGGTCTTTACCGTACCTTCCCGATAAGTAATCTGACTTCCGAACCCGATCCGGTTTTTCGCATACCACCTTTTTCAGAATAAAGAGTCACACTTAGGGTTTTCTTTTTTATTTTGTTTACCCTTTAAAACTAAAACAAAAATAAGTGACGACTCCAAGTCATTTTCTAATAAATAAAATCATTTTAAAATAAAAATCGAGCTCGTCATCGAGTGGAAGCGCATGAGCCGAAATGCGGGATCCACAATATCATAATAACCGACACACAACAAATGAAATAAGAGAATATCTCCAGCAGCTAGGCCCCTTAAACCCCAAAAAAGGATTCTTAAATTCTCATGGTGAGCCTTGTGCAACAAACCATACCTGATCTTTATGATGAGTAAGGGTTTAGAAAAAGGTGGTCAAATGATTAATTTGACTACGAAGCACCATTAAGGGCTTATCATGTGGTGATCATTTTCAACAATGGAGGAGGGTGTGGGCCCTCCATAACCCAACAAGTTACCAATTTTGCTTCAACAATGCCGGTCATATCTTTATCCACACGTGGATTAAGGCTTATTATAAAACATGTAATAAAGTTTATGTTAAGTTCATATTATTTGAATCTAATCCAAATTGAGTTTGAGTTTTAAAAATTTAATATAAATCAACTCGTACATTGAAAATATTTACTCAACCCTTTCTAAACATTGGAGTCACTTCATATTGGGTTAGATAAATATGCTCAACTTAAACAATATAAAATGAAATATTAAAAAAAAAATTCCCATAAAATAAAGTTTAGAAATAACACATCCCTTTCTTATTTGGATCCACATTTTCTGTGTCTTCTTTTTCTTTTTCTAACTTTTATTTAAAATTTGATAAATTACATTATTAATCACATTTTTCTTAACAAATGAATTTGAGATTGCTTTTAGTTTTTTTTTTCTTATTGTTTCTAATAATCCATTTTCTTTTGGGGATGACCTAATATTTTTTTTTATTAATAAGTTAGTTTGAATGATCTATTATTTTTCTTAGCCATTATTACTTATAGGTGCATACCTATTTTTGTTGAAATAGTGGTATACCTATTTCAAAAATAAAAAATAAAAAAATAAAAAATTTGAATAAGGTCAAATTGTTTTTGTGAATAGAATTTGAGAAAAGTCAAATTGGGTCTTTGAAAAATATTATTCGTAAAAATAGAAATTAGTCTTTGCATTGAAAAATACAATTTATTTTTCATTTTTAATTTCCTTAAAATAATAAATGGAATTAATAGAAAATCATTGAAATTTACTTAATTTTAATTTTTCTTTTTAATAATAATAAAAAAAGATACATAATTTATTTTCAAATATTTTATAAAAATATTATTACTAAAATTAGAATTTTATGGCATGTTTGAAAGGGGTTGTCTTAAAGGTGTTTTTAATTTGATGGATATAATATTTGAGTATAGATAAAAATAGAAACATAGTGTTTTGAACGTTATTTTTGGTAATTTCAAATATTTATTCTTACAAGGGAAGTGATATCACCCTCTCGAGGATCAATTTCTAGAAAGGCAATTAATGATGGGAATTAATCACGCAATTTTTTTTTTTTTTTTAATTTTTTAAATTTTATTTTAAATTTTGAAAAAGGGGCCCGTTGGTAAAAGTTAAGGAATAGAGGGCAAGGACGGCAAATTTGGAAGACGAATACAAACCAAAAATGAGATTCGAGATGTGACGTGAGAAAAGGGTAAGGAAGTTCAGTTTTGCCTTCACTATGTGTCCGTGTGAATAGTGGAGTAATCCTTCCCAAAAACGTTCGTTTCATTTCCCACTGACACTCTTCCAAATTCCCAAAACATCAAACATCCCATTTCAGATCACCCCACCAGCCCAATACCATTTTCTTCACCAAATCCTCCCACCACACCACCAATTTCCCCGACTACCACCCACAATCGAGGGTGATTTCACTGAGATTTGGGGTTTTGAGGTTGAAATGAACGGCCACAAGTTCCAAATCTTCGATTCTGTTCCTGCCTAGTGAGAGCGCGTGGTTTCTCCCATGGCAAAGCGAGTCTATCAAGTGTGGCAAGGAAGCAATGTGAGTCTTTTTTTGTTTTCCCTCCTTCTGCTCGTGGCTGACAAATTTGAATATGTTGTTTGTTTTTGCCATCTGGGTTTGGTTTAGATTTGTTGGGTTTGTGTGAGAATTTAGTGGGTTTGTGTGAAAATTAGTGGGGTTTTCTTGTTTCAGTGTTTTTGTTTGTTTGGAGTCTGAATTAGGTACACTTTTGACCCAATGGTATTTATACTCTGTTTGGCTGCTGAGAGAACGAGCAAGGCATAAGAGAGCAAACTTTTCTGTCTTATTTCTGGGACATGTTTCTGCTGCTACTAGGAGCCCGTGGTATTCAAGTATGGGAAGGTTTTCCGGAAATTAATCGAGTGATGTGGCCATTTTTCCAAAGGAGAAATGTTGGTCGGGTACTGGTAATATGGTTTTTCAGCATAGGTGGTTAGCTTATATAGACTTGTCTTTTCCTTTTTGGTTGGTTGTTTCCAAAGAAACCAGAAAATTGAACTCTGAGTGACCAAAATGGTTGAATTGGGTGGAAGGTTACTGAACAAACAAATAAGTGAAGATGGTAGCATATTTCGTATTGGAAGAGAGAAATTTTCATTAAATCTGTGTTTTCTTGGCCTAGGGTTATCATGGGGGTTGATGATGTTTCTTTTCTAGACTCTTTT
The DNA here is from genome assembly GCF_004353265.1 of Vitis riparia. Taxonomy (NCBI): domain Eukaryota; kingdom Viridiplantae; phylum Streptophyta; class Magnoliopsida; order Vitales; family Vitaceae; genus Vitis; species Vitis riparia. Next base: position 23,876,141 of record NC_048448.1, read on the forward strand.
AGTTTCAATAGGGCTTAGGGTGGTGTGGTGCTTTCTCTTGTGTAATGCATGTTTTCCTAGTTTGTTGGCTGTTGCACTTTGGTGCTCTTATATATGCGGCCTTGTTAATAAATTTTCCTTTATTATAAAAGAAAGCTAAATATATTTTTCCTGAAAAAGGAAACGGATAATTGAAATTTGGCATGTCTTTTGTGCCCCAATTTAATAAAGTTAGCAATTTCAGCAATATCTATCGAGAAGCTGGGTTGGATGGCTTGATGATGATCTTTATATTAGAAACATTCTACAATATCATCTTTCTGCTTTGCACATAGAAAAGTAACAGAGACCTTGGGTGACAAAATAATGCTTCACAGATGTAGTGGTGGAGAGAGTTTACTACAAGTTCTTCCCATCTAGAGATTGCATTTTGTTAAAGCATGCTTATTAGTGTGTTATTCATGTTTGTCCATTTTAAAGCTTTTTTTAGTTCTTTTTTTTAAGGGCATTTGATCTCCATGGCACTTCACTTAGCTTGGGATTGGAATGAGGGGATGAGCGTAGTTGGCTGCAGACTACACATTATTGGCTCATTTTCGTTATTTTTTGTCTCGTTTACTTAGGCAGTTCCTAACAGGATGATGCTGATGGTTTGAATGTGGAAAAGTATATACCTCTTAACCAGAAAGTGTCAAACTAGTTTAGACCTCAAATAAGCATATGCGTATTTTTGCAAGTGTTCTGGTGCTGTTATGCTGATTATTTTTAATATTCTTTTTAGGCTTCTTCCCCTTCCTTTTTCCCCCAAATTTATAAAGTAAGTTCCGTGTGTTCTACACTGTTTCATCATAATTGAAACTGAGTTGTTAGCAAATGTTTTAAATTGCACGCTGTTGAATTAATAAAGTGTTCTCTAATGATTTAAAATTAACTCTTATGGCTTTGGGAATTACATGAAGTATTAGAATAGTAGGAACTTGCATTATTTTTTGCTAGGCTGCTTGTGTGTTGGGAGCTATGGTTGCATTACAATCTCTCTAGCATTGGAAATTTTGTATGCTCATTGGATATGCATGGTACCAAATTCTGATAGGATATAGGATAGAGGACAAAGCTGCTTCTTCACAGTTCTTGATCAAGTTTGACATTCCACTTGATTAAGGTTGAGGAATGGTCTGAAGGAATACGTGTGTTAGTCTCATTCTTGGACCAAGTCTGTTGTATGAAGAAAAAAATGTTTAATTTGCTTTGTCATCTGATATAGAGTAGATGTTTTACATGTTATCAATCAAAGAATGAGTCACAGTTGTGTTGTTAAAAATGAAAGTTTAAGGTAAGGCCTTTTATTAACATAAAGCAATCAGTAAACCTTTTGATTTTATTATTTATAACTGGAAATGGTAAAAAAGAGAGGATAATAACAAATAAAACCGACTCTTTTTTTATGTTTTTTCAATTCTCACCACTTTTCTACTATTTTCCTCTCTAGAACTTGATAAAAGCAAGTAAACCTTTTTCCTTTTAATAGGCAGCCTTTTGTTGTTTTCTCTATTGAAATCTGGAACCTCCTGAGCTCCTACATCCTCACCCTAAACCTCTTGCCACTTGAGTTAGGCATTGAGTAAACCTTTTTGGATTTAATTCTTTGAAATAAAGCTTATTATAGGAAGCTTGTGAAGTGCATGAGCCTCACAAACTGAGGCCTTAGAATGCATAAATCTAAGATTGTGGTGATAAGGGTTTGGAGCTCCATGAACAGTAAAAGAGGTGCAAAGGACTGAACATTAGTTGTGCAGTTTGATGCCTACCGGGCCTGGCCTAGTGGTGAGGGCAAGTGCCAGGATGTGTAGTAGAGGCGCACGGTTTTGGATTCAGTTCCTGCTGTCGGGAATCCATAGATTACTGGAATCTAGTTGTGGTAGGTGCAGTTAGGCTCCCTGTGTTTGGGAACCCTGTGAGGGTCTGAAGGGCCCTTGCCATGATGGGGTGTTGTGGTTATCTATATATATATATATATATATATATATATATATATATAAGTTGTGTAGTTTGATACTTGGAAGAATTGCAATGATGGCCACAGTAATGTTTATGAGGTGGTGGCACTGTGATGGTAGAGTTGGGTGATGATTGTGGTTTTTGGGTTGCATTGGAGGTGATAGTAGGAGTGTTGGGATCAAATTGGTTATGATGGTGGTTGTAGTGGTGGCAGCAGTTGTACTTGTAGCGACTATGGCAGTGGTTGTACATATAAGGAATGTGGTAGCAGTGCAAGGCCCTGGAACAAATTGAATCTTTAATAAGTTACTTAGTCCTTTTCTGGAGTGGGGTTCTAGAGTCCTGAATTCCTGTCAACTTCATACCAAAAAGGGAACTTGATTATATTTATGGTTATGTCATCAAGAATCTCAGGTACTAATGTTTAATTTAGGGTTCATTATGTTCTCCTTAACCTTTGATGTTTTCCTGGCTGCAACATTCCTGTCCATTAATTAATGGAGTGTTGGGCTTTTGTTCTACCATTAAGGACCTAAATTCATGTTTGCGTTAATTCCTTTTTTTTTTTGATGGATAAAGAAAATGTATTATAGATGAAAGAGGGTATACACGATGTATGCAAAGCAACAAAAAAAGTGGTGCGAAGACACAAAAACCAGCAAACACACCCTACAAAGAGTCTAATCAATCCACAAAATCTACCATCAACAAAGAACCATCTTTAATATACAATTTACCAAAAAAGGTTCAAGAAAGAATTTTTAATTGTTTGGTCTAAGTTTTCACAATCAAAGTTTTTAAAGGCGAAAGTGTAAGGCAAGACGTTTTTGTGTTTGTGAGGTGAGGCATAAGCCTCGAGGCGTTGAGGCGTAAGCTTTTTGAGCCTCACATTATATAATTAATTAATAATTTAAAATATATAAAATAAAATAAAATAAAATAAAATAGCATAAATAAAAACATGAAAACAATTCATTAAAATCATTAAAAAAAAAAACATACTAGTTCCCTACTTTAAAAAAAAACCATAACAAAGTCATAAAATAGAAAATAGATTCAACTATACTAATAGTTTCAAACTTTAACAAAAAGTCATAACTAAGTCATGAAATAGACGAAGAAGTTCATGATTTTTTGTAAATGTTCTCATCAAGCTAAGAACCCAACTATGCCCATATATGAACTTCACAACTTGCCTAGCTCGAGAAAGTGTAGTAGCATGAACATTTAGCTTTCCAATATCCTCCAACATCAAATCAATACAATGAGCAGCACAAGGAGTCCACCACAATCTTCTCCTTCTTTCCATAAGCCTCATTCCAGCATTCACATAATTAGAGGCATTATCAGTGATGACTTGCACGACATTCTCCTCTCCAATTTCTTCAACCACCTCATCAAGATATTTAAACATAAATTCCCCATTTTTTTATTGTATCAGAAGCATTAATTGATTTCATAAACCAAGTGCCAACAGGACTATTCACCAAAAAATTGATAAGACACCTACTCTTTCCATCTGTCCAACCATTAGACATAATTGAACATCCATATTGGACAGATGGAAAGAGTAGGTGTCTCATTAATTTTTTGGTGAATAGTCCTGTTGTCACTTGGTTTATGAAATCAATTGATGCTTCTGATACAATAAAAAAATGGGGAATTGATGTTTAAATATCTTGATGAGGTGGTTGAAGAAATTGGAGAGGAGAATGTCGTGCAAGTCATCACTGATAATGCCTCTAATTATGTGAATGCTGGAATGAGGCTTATGGAAAGAAGGAGAAGATTGTGGTGGACTCCTTGTGCTGCTCATTGTATTGATTTGATGTTGGAGGATATTGGAAAGCTAAATGTTCATGCTACTACACTTTCTCGAGCTAGGCAAGTAGTGAAGTTCATATATGGGCATAGTTGGGTTCTTAGCTTGATGAGAACATTTACAAAAAATCATGAACTTCTTCGTCTATTTCATGACTTAGTTATGACTTTTTGTTAAAGTTTGAAACTATTAGTATAGTTGAATCTATTTTCTATTTTATGACTTTGTTATGGTTTTTTGTGAAAGTAGGGAACTAGTATGTTTTTTTTTTAATGATTTTAATGAATTGTTTTCATGTTTTTATTTATGCTATTTTATTTTATTTTATTTTATATATTTTAATAATTAATTATATAATGTGAGGCTCAAAAAGCTTACGCCTCAACGCCTCGAGGCTTACACTTCGCCTCACGATCACAAAAACGTCTCGCCTTACGCTTTCGTCTATAAAAACTTTGACATCTATTAGGGATCCTCTAATCCCTCGTTTTGAGCTGATCCAAAATCAAAATCCTCAGCCGAATTAGCTTCCCAAGCAAAGAAGCTAACTCTCATTGGATCCAATAATTCCAAACTATACCATGAGGGAAAGGCTCTTCTCTCCCACTAGCCAATGAGGAGTAGAAAGACTTAATCGAGAAGTTACCATTCTTTGACCCCAACCATACTATAGAATCCTCAAAGGCCAATCTAATGAAGTGATCATATAATCTCCTAAAAAAAGGCATCAACCTCCTCTAGCTCCTAGTCATGCAGCTATTTAACGAACCTAGGGCCTCAGCTACCACCCAAGCATATTTCAAGGAGATTATAGAATAAATAGCTAGAAATGATTCCCTCAAAGGTGTGTCCCCACACCACTTGTCTATTTAGAACTTCACCATGTTATCAAATCCAACCCTAAAGCCTATTTTGTCTTAGAGCGCCTCCCATCCATCTCTAATTGTCTTCCATACACCCACACCATACCCCTCTCTCACTTCATTAATGTGCCACCCCCCTTCTTCTTGTCTGTGCTTTCTTGTAATTACCTGTTTCCAAAGGGGATTCATTTCACTCACAAATCATCAAGACTATTTTCCCAACAATGCCGTATTAAGGATGGATAAGTTTCTTATGCCCAAACCCTCTTTTTGTTTTTCCATGCAACAAACAGACCCTCACCAAATGTGGCTTGTGAGTCAAAGCCTCCCTTTTCTATAAAAAATCTTTTTGAATCTTTTCCAATCTCATAGCTACCCTCTTTGGGATGGCAAAGAGGGACATGAAATAAACCGGTAAGCTGGACAAAGTGCTTTTTATCAAAGTTTGTCTTCCCCCCTTTGAAAGATACCGTCTCTTCCACAAAGTAAGCCTTTTCTGAAAATGTTCTTCCACCCCTTCCCAAACCCTATGGGACTTGTGAGGGGCTCCCAAAGGTAAGCTTAAATAGGTGGTAGGAAGAGTACCCTCCTTGCAACCTAAAGTCCTAGCAAGCTTCTCCATGTTAAAGACATTCCCAACAGGGATCAACTCACTTTTCTCTAAGTTGATCTTTAGCCCTGATATCGATTCAAACCACATAAGGATTCAGCTCAAGTACTCTAGATTCTCCTTGCTAGCATCACAAAGAATGAGTGTGTCGTTTGCAAATAACAAATGGGATATCGCCACCCCCAAACCACTTCTACCCCTTACTAAGAAGCCATTAATAAAACCTCCTTCTTTAGCCCTAAGAAGAATGCGGGAGATAGAGTCTCTGTTGCTTGAATGAAGGGGTAAGGGGACAAAGGGTCTCCTTGTCTCAACCTCCTAGAGCTTTGGAAAAAACCTGAAGGGATCCATTTACCAAGATTGAGAAGAATGTGTTGTAGAGATACACTATTTAATCCAACTAATCCACTTGGGTCTAAAACCCATTTTTTCCAACAAAACAAGGACAAAACTCCACTCAACATGATTATAAGCTTTTTCAATGTCAAGTTTGTAGATGATTCTTCTGAAGTTGGCTTTAATTCTAGAATCAATGACTTCATTTGCTATCAAAACAACATTCAATATTTGTCTACCCACCACAAAAGCATGTTGGAAATCCAAGACTAAGTTACCCACCACTCTTTTAAGTCTATTTGTAAGGATCTTAGCTAGAAGCATGAACAACCCTCCTACCAAGCTAATCGATCTAAAGTCTTTTAAATCTTTTGCCCCTCCTTTCTTTGGAACAAGAACCAAAAAAAGTGGCATTTAAACTCTTTTGGAAAGACCCTATGTTCATGGAATTCCTTGAAGAACCCCATAACCTCTCTTTTCACAAATACCCAGCAGCACTGCTAGAAAGCCATGGTAAAGCAATCCGAACCTGGGGCTTTATCCCCACTTAAGCTGGACAAGGCAGCTAGGACCTCCTCCTCGAAGAAGGGGATCTCCAATGCTTCGAAGTCCACACTAGGCAAGGAGAAGACTTTATGCAGGTTATGCATGCGGCACTTGTTGTATTATAAAATGGAGGAGAAAAAGAGGTTTTCTTTGGATGGTAGTGAGATTCATCTTATAGTTCTCTTGAAGGATATCTCATTGTTCGCTGTAGTGATTTATAAAATGTTATTTTTTTTCTCTTAAAAGAAGAAAAAGAAGGATATTGCATCATTATCTGTAGTAATTCTTCATTCCATCTACTGAAATGTTATTTTTGTCTAGAAGAAGAAGAAGAAATCTAGTAGAGTGGAGAGAGATTCTTTGGCAGTGAGATTAGTTAGTAAAGGGTTGACGAGGAGGGGAAACTGATATTTAAAGCTAGATTTCAATAATTTAGTCAGGTCTCTATGCCTACTAATTTTAAGTGAATTGATGTTTCTCATGCAAGCAAAAACACACAGTGCAACATATAAAATTACCAAATTGAAACTTGTAATTTGGCTGGTTGTTTGTTTGTTTGTTTTTTAAAATAATTTTTTAGTTTTTTATTATAATATCATTGTCCTAGATGCTATTATACTTGGCCAACTATTATATGTTCAATATTGGCTCATATCAGAAAAATGAAAAATGCTTTCTTAAACTCTACATTTGCTTATAACCCCTGAAATAATATTTTTATAGATGTGCGCACGCACAAATGTCTATCCACTCAAGTACACACAGATCCATAATTGTCATAAAATATATGCTATGAGAGATCTAAGGACCTATCTTCCATTTATAATATGTATATTGTTTCTGCCCAGGTACAGGGGGTTTTGTGTATTTATTTTATTGCTTATTTGTCAAACCATGATTGGTCTGAATCGATCTTGCTTTGTGGTCGATTCTGCAATTTAACTTCCTATTTTATCCTTTTGCAGAAGTTCTTTCTTCGTGGGTGGTTCATCTTTGGGCCGGATGCTAAGTCATTGCTTGTCACTTTATTGCTGATCATTGTTCCAGTTACTATTTTTTGTGCACTTGTTGCAAGGCATCTTCGCCATGCATTTTCACCATATAATGCGGGATATGCAGTTCTGGTGGCTGCAATTGCCTTTACCATCTATGTTAGTTTTCTTGATCCTTATTTTCTTTTTGTCTTTTTGATCAGAAACAGAAATTTATTGATGAAAATAAAAGTACAAAAGAAGGATGAGAAGTCCTTCCTTGAAAATACAAAACCTGATCAAAGGAATGCTTACACCCCACTATACAAAAACTATACACATAGGCTAATTTTTGATCCTTATTTTCTTTTGCAATTGGCATTTATATAATTTTATATTTTATATGAACTCTTTATGATGCTATGAGCTCTTTGATAACCATATAAAGTGCTGAAAACTAAAACAATATGTCGTTCCACTAACCAATGTGTTTGACAGGGGAAATTGTTTACCATTTAAAAGATTCATTGCACTTAAAATGGTCTATGATTTATAGTCCTACATATGCCACTAAACACTATTAGTGGAACTTTAATTTTTATACCTTTAAGATATCATCATAGCACTTTTTTTTCCCTTTCAAAGCCAATCCTTTCAGCTCCTTTACTTATCCTTTAAATGAAAAACAAAAAATAACTTTTGATTTAGGAGTTTGATTACTTTTCCTCTTCCTTTCTGTGGTAATGAGAAATTTTTTGATTATGGGTTTATGAAAATGATTATATTTTGATTGGATTTGAATTTCTACAACTACTAAGGAGAATGTGTTGGCTGTATGTGGTGATTTGAGATTAAGGTTTGATTGTAATTAGTTTTGTGAATGAATGCAGATTATTTCTGGATAATTACATTCTCTTCTTATACCCCATTACTCCCTCCGTGCCAGGATTCTTTTGATAAAACCTCAATGAATACTTCTTAATAACAATTGTGTTTGTGTGAATGAGGGATTGATTAGTTTCCACTAGTCACTCCAAAATATTCCCACATGGTTTCAAAAGGAATATGAAAACTATTTGCTGTGAAATTCATTACAATCTGATGCCCTTTTTTTTTTTTTTTTTTGGTTTTGTTTTAATTTTATTTTTCTTATTTTATAAGATAAACTATCTGTCATCTAAGACCTTGTTTGGAAATAGGGGTTTGTTTGATCACTGTTTTCGAGAACAATTTTCTATTCTCCATAACAAAAAAACAAGAAAACATAAACTGACAACTAAAAATTGTTTTATGTTTTCTATTCTTAAGAACAGAAAGGAGAGTGTTTTTAGAGAACATCTTTTAGTTGTTTTCACTTGTTTTTTGAGGGTTGTTTTAGAAAATAATTATATAAACATGTAGAATGATTAAAAATAAAGTACTAGATATAAAAATTATTTTTAAAACATATTTCAAAATATAAAAAACAAGTTAGAAATATATTTGGTTTCCGAACAGAATTTTGTTCCACAAAACATCAGAGAACAATTTTCAAAAACTATTATCAAAAATTGTTTTTTAGAACTGTTTTCGAAAATAGTTATGAAACATGGCCTAGTTTTCTATTCTTAAAAATAAAAAATGAGGTGTTTTCAATGAACATCTTTTAGTTATATTTATTTGTTTTTACTTGTTTTCTAAGAGTCGTTTTAAAAAATAATTACACAGATATGGATAATGATTAAAAATAAAGCACTATATATAAAAGTTATTTTTAAAATATTTAAAAATATAGTGAACAAGTTAAGAACATTTTAGATTCGTAAACAGACTTTTGTTCTACAAAATATCAAAGAATAGTTTTCAAAAACTGTTTTAAAAAACTGTTCTTTAGAACTATTTTCAAAAACACTTACCAAACAGAGTTTTTCTTTTCTTATTATTTGACTATTTTCTTCCTTGGAGTTTCTAAAGAGGTTTCACTACTACTCAAGAATATCATCTCTGCATGTGGTTAAGAACCTATTATATCCTTATTGAAGATTTTTAAAAGGCCCATAGGAAAAGGATTTTATGACATATAAATGCTTTGAGATTTGATAAGAACATCTTTGAGGTGGAAAAGAGAAAGCATGGTTTGTTCAATGAAGATTTTGAGTTGGAAAAGGAGATCTTTGAGGTTAGGTTTGAAGGCTACCATGAGAGGAGTTGGATTTCTATTACTAAAAGGATTCAAGGTGTTGCTTTCTCGATGGCTTTTGAAAGAGAAGAGATTGGCTGGCTGTTGAAGCATTTGAAGAAGGCATTGCAGCCAGAGAGGCATTTGGGCTTCAACAAAAAGTTTAGAGAAGAAACAAGAACACATTTCCTGGAGATTTGTTTTAATAGTAGAGGTAGGTTCATCAAGTTGTTGAAATTTGCTACAAATTGAAGAAGCTCAACAATGATAATTCCTGAGGATGATAAAGGTAGAGGATGAGAATCCACAGGAAGGAGATATCTTTAGTAATGGAAATCCTGTTTTAGTGTTCCTTTGTTAGACATAGAGGTGTCAAATGGGTTAGGCCTCCTAGTTTGGGTTTGGACATGCTAAAAGAATGGCCTGCCCAATTATTGTAGTGGGTTGTGTTGGGCCTAAGGGCATGATCCGTTGTGCCATTATGTCGGCCCACCACCAACCCGTCGTGCTAGCCCATGGTACCCCATCGCCTGTTGGGTCAGCTCACTCTCATCCAAAGGCTTTTTTTTTTTTTTATTTTTATTTTTATTTTTTAACTTTTTTCATGCCAAATGTTATCAATGCCCCTCCCAACAATTTTATAATAACTAGTTTGAGGGGTAAATGAGTAAATCAATCACTATTTTTTTTTTTTAATTTTTCATGCTAAGTGCAATCTTACCTCTTTTTTTTTTTTTTTTTTTTTTTTCATGTAATTTGTTGAAATCTTCAATAAAAAAGATTGTGTTTTCTATATCTCATCTTCTTTTGTATTCCAACATTTTTAATTTATTATTGTTATGATCAACAATAAATTCAAATATGTTTTTTTTTCTATTTTTAAGGAAAAAAATTTAAACAAATTTTATAATTACAAACTAGGAGAGATAAATTTTGGTTGTTGATTTGATTGCCAATGAAATGGTGGATGAGAAAAGGAGATTAGGAGAGGAAGGGGGTAATATTCAAAATTAATTTTGAAAAAGCCTATGACAATGTGGATTGGGTTTTTTTGGACCTTATACTAGAGAGAAAGGAGTTAAAGATGGAAGTGTTGGATGAGGGGGTGCTTGTTCTTGGCAAGTCTTGTGGTCTTAATGAATGAAAACACTTGAGGATGTGTTAAGGCAACTAGAGGTTTAAGATAGTGAGATCCTCTTTCCCCATTCCTTTTCACCATTGCATCTGATGTCTTAAGTAGGATGCTTATACTAAGAGTAGAGGAGAGCGGTTTATTAAAGGGCTTCCTAGTGGGCAAAAGTAAGATTAGAGTATCTCATTTATAATTTGTAGATAACACCATATTTTTTTCTAGAGCTTCTTTGGAAGATTTGCAAAACCTCAATCTAAAATTAATGGTTTCTGGGCGCTTCTCAACGCTTTAAAATCAATTTAAACAAGAGCACTCGTTGTACTATCAACACAAGTTAGGACATGGTCTTGGCGTTGATGCTTGAATGTGCAATCTTTGATTGACCTTTCACTTACCTTGGTCTTCTATTAGGAGGGAACTCGAAAGCAAACACGTTTTAGGATCCGATGATTGATAGAATTTGAAAAGTTTGAATGGGTGGAAAAAAGCCTTTTTGTCATTAAGGGGTAGAATAACTTTAATTTAGTCTTGCCTGTCTCACATCCCGAGCTATTTTTTTTATCCGTTTTTAAGATTCCAACATCACGAGCATTAAAGGTTGAGAAATTTCAAAGAAATTTTCTTTGGTCAAGGGTCATAAATGATAAAAAGGATCATCATATTAATTGAGACTTAGTGTGTAAACTTAAGGAGTTTGGAGGTTTGGGGTTTGGGAATATTTCTTTGGGGAATTATGTTCTATTAGGGAAGTGACTTTGGAGGTTCTCTAAGGAAAGTTATGTCCTTTAGCGTCATGTTATTTTGAGCATTTATGAAACATTCTAATCAATGGAATGCCAATGTTTCAGTTAGATGGTCACATTGGTACCTTTGGAAGCCATTGCATAGGTTTTCCAGTTTTCTCTGCCCACATTCGTTTTGTTGTGACTGATGAGGTGGGAATTCTTTTTTTGGAAAGATCAGCCTTTGTGTTCACCATTTTTAAGTCTTTATAGAGTTGTTACAAATTAGAAATCTCTCCATATCAACTACCCTTAGTAATGCCTCTTCTTTTTCTGGGAATCTTAATTTGCATCGCAATCTCATTGACTTGGAGATTGAGGACCTTGAAATATTCATGCTTCTCTCACTCATGTGCATTTGTTTCTATCCGTTCTAGATGCGAGAGCCTAGGCATTATCCTCTTTAGGCTTATTCTTAGTAAAATCATTCTTCTTGACTTTACCTAATATATCATATTCAATTTCTTTTTATCCAGCCAAATTTTTATGAAAATCTAAAGTCCCATCTAAGGTCAAGGTTTTTCCTTGGTTAGTGGCATACAAAAAAGGTAAATACCAATGACATGTGACAATTGAGAAGACTTTTCAAATCCCTTAGTCTTGATTGGTGCATCTTGTATACAGGGAGTGGAGAGATGATTGGCCATCTCTTTCCACACTGTTTGATAACTTTGGCATTATGGCAGTCTATTCAAACATGCCAAGATGAATTGGTTTTAACCTAGGAGCATATGAGACATGATGATCATTTCATATTGGAGTTTGGAGATCTCCATTAGAGATAAGACCCTTTGAAAAATCGCTTGTTTCACTTTGCTTTGGATTGTGTGGTTAGGGAGAGATTTTAGAATCTTTGAGGATAAGTGGAGGACGTTAGAAATGTTGTCAAATCTACTTTACTTATAGACAATTTTATAGGCATTCCTCTTAATGTTATTCAATTCAATTGGCATTTGGTGTGTAGATCAAAAGGGTTGGATTAGCGATGAGAGAAGCTTAGCTCGGGTTTGAGGAGATGATATCTTTGTACATTCTTATATGGTCTATTCCATTTTGTATAGATCTCCTTGTATAGTGGAGGAGTTCAATTATGTTTGGATCGGTTTTATGTATTTATTTGGGGGATTCCTCATCCTTCTCATGAACTCTTTATCCATGGTTAATAGATCTCTTGTTTCTAATATATATGTAACCTTAAAGTTTCTAAGAAGAATAAATTATAATGGCAGTACAACTAAATTGTACTCTATAATAGATTGAACCCTATAAATATCTAATGCTGATCAAATATTGAAGATTGTTTTGATTATGGTTTTAGTTATCACTCTTTCCCAAATTTAAATTGAGGTTTTGTTGATTAATTAATTATTTAGTTTTTGTCCAACTTTTTTTTTTTTTTCTCCTTTCCTTCTTTCTCTTTAAATCAACAGCTCTCTATAGAAATTGAGCTGCTGACTAGGGTGTGCCCCCTTTGATAGGTGCTTTTTATTCAACATCTTATCATTTACCTATAAAGAAAATAAAAATAGCACTGCTGAAATGTGTGTTATATATTTAAAACTTTGTATGTAGATATCATTTGGAGGATGCCATCGGAAGTGTAATGGCAAATTGTAAATTAAGATCTTATATAAAAAGAAATTAAACTACAAAACTGTCATGTTTCATAATTTTTATTTAGCATCCAAATTCTACAATTGAATTGAATTTAGGACTGGAAATTTAGATGATACTGGTATACTTTTCACTTCTACAAATTCAGTTCTTAAAGCCTCTGTTCTAAAATTTTTAGTGATAAATTTCAATCTTATCAGACAGCTCTTTGTTCTTCTTAATATCCTATAAGGATACCTTAAAAAATTGTAAATTACATAATTCTCATTTTTCAAAATTTTTATTTACCACAAAAATTATACAATTCACTTGGAGGACCTACATGCCTTTTTTTTTTTTTTTTTTTTTTTTTTCTAATAGGTATTTTTCCCCCCCCCTTTTTTTTTATCCCCATTGGGATTAGAACCTGGAACCTTCCATAAACCCACCCCAATCATTTGCCACTTGAGCCAGGCCTCAAGGGTAGGACTAAAACATGCTTTTCACTTCTACAAATTCAACCCTTTAAGCATTTGTAATGAAATTTTTATGATCTCAATATTCAAACACCTCTTAGGACTTTTTAGTCTCCAATAAAGTTAAGGCACCATATTTGTGTATGTTACTTCTGTTTAGTGGACCTAGATCTACCAGTGACGAGGTTGTGAATTTGTTATGGTGAATAATTATGATGATGAGATGATTATATAACATATAACTAAATTTTGGGAGTGATGTGAACCTGTACAATTTACAATTTACAATTAATGTTCTGATTGTAAATTGAGATTGGATACTTCCAGAAGTTTCTAGTACTCATGTATAAGAGCTCCACCACCTTCTTTATGTCCTCTTTTGGTTTTTAGAAAATTTCATTTTATAGCTTTCTCATTTTGTAGGTTACCTTGGGAAAATCTCTTCTGTAATTTCCTATCTTTACGGGTCAGTTGTGGTGTGCCTTATTTTGATATCTTTATTGGTTTGGATAGGTTTTGCTGCTTCTTTTTCTTACTTCGGCCCGAGACCCAGGTATAATTCCACGTAATTCCCATCCACCTGAAGAAGAGATTCGATATGATTCTTCAGTTGAGGCTGGAGGAAGACATACACCAAGCCTACAATTCCCTCGAACAAAAGAAGTTATGGTCAATGGCATTGCTGTAAAGGTGAAGTATTGTGAGACGTGCATGATATATCGCCCTCCTCGATGCTCGCATTGCTCCATTTGCAACAATTGTGTAGAACGTTTTGATCACCACTGCCCTTGGGTAGGCCAGTGCATTGGACTGGTATGCTGTTCAGTTTACAATTTATGGTAGTTGTTTCTATTTGTTCTTGTTCCATTCCTCCTGTCTGGAGCTGTTTTGTGTTCCCTTCTATTCGGGAAATGTTATATACAAATTCATCTAACTTCTTGTTTTTATGTGCAGCGCAATTACCGTTTCTTCTTTATGTTTGTTTCTTCTTCAACTCTTCTTTGCATATATGTCTTCGCCATGTCAGCTTTCTATATTAAGGTTCTGATGGATAATCAAAATGACACAGTTTGGAAGGCCATGAAAGAATCTCCTGCATCTGTGATACTCATGGTATATTGTTTTGTTTCTCTGTGGTTTGTTGGTGGACTCACAGGCTTCCATTTGTACCTCATAAGCACAAACCAGGTCTGTTAACTTTCTTGTTTGTATATCTTTGGCTACAAGATGTATTGCAGTTGATTTTTAGCTATTCCAAATTTCATTGATCTTGTTTCTCCCAGGTCTGGGAGAAATACATGGTTAAACTTCGTTCATAGGTCCTATAATAACAAAACAGCTCTTTTCGATGGCCTATCATTGTTAGTCAGGATTTTAGTTCCATGACCTGCATAATCAATGAGCATAACAATTTGTTTATGAAAAAAAGAAGGTTATTGCATTCTTTGACCGGTTACCACTCACAGAGCACTGGTTGGGTGTTGCTGAAATTGCATGGACAAAATCAACCCCGAACTCACTAGAAAACATTAAACAAACCAATCAAGAACATAAGTGTGGCAAAATTTGTTATGCTTGCAGAATGTAAAATTATCATCAGCCCTGATAATGGGTACAAAATACTGTCCTGAAGATAACAAGGTTTACGTGGTTTTGTGTGCATACATCGAGTGGAGATGATAAATCTTCATGATTGCTGTGATAACTGTTACAGAGAGGGCGTTCCTCCTGGTATTGTGGTTAAATGTGTCTTGGAGAATGGCCATTGACTAGATGCAATGCAGCTACAGAAACAGACTGCCTTTTGGTGTCACTTCACCAAGAACTGAGTGCTTATTTTAGTGATTCTCCTGCTTAGAATTGACTGAATTGGTGTTACTGTCTCCTTTCTTGGATTTGTAGCTTGTGATGAAAGACTATTTGCCAATTTCTATGGTTGTTAAAAAAAAAAGTCATATTGCAGAGAACATAACTAATCTAGGTATTTATTACTTTTTAGAGTTTTGATTGACATGGCTTTGCCTCCAATGCCTGGCATTTGTGATAAGGAGTTTGGTTGGGGATCAGGGTGTTCCAAATAAAAAAAATGAAAAGAAAAAATTAATAGGTGGTCCCTGAACCATGTATGGTGTGGGAATATTTGCAATTTACGTACTTTCACAACCTTTGAGCATCTAATATTTATTGATGTTCTCTTCATTGCTAGTGAAATGTTTGGGTTTTGTTAATCCTTTGATTTTTCAACTCTTATCAGTTGAGTTAATGCTATATATTTTACAGACTACCTATGAGAATTTCCGGTACAGAGCTGACAACAGGATCAATGTGTATGACCGCGGGTGTGTGAATAATTTTCTTGAAGTATTCTGCTCAAAGATAAAACCCTCAAAGAACAAGTTCCGAGCTTATGTTCAAGAGGAGGTCCAGAGGCCTCCTTTAGCATCCACACATCAAGCAGCAGCAGCAGCAGCAGAAGAAGAAGAGGAAGATCTGAATGCAGATACACGTGAGAAAGTAGAAGATGATTTAGGGATAGGCGAAGACCTCTTGAAGATCTCCCAACGTCGTAATATTGAAGAAATTGATGGGGAATTATGTGACAGAGG
Source organism: Vitis riparia (assembly GCF_004353265.1). Taxonomy (NCBI): domain Eukaryota; kingdom Viridiplantae; phylum Streptophyta; class Magnoliopsida; order Vitales; family Vitaceae; genus Vitis; species Vitis riparia. The sequence goes on from NC_048448.1 coordinate 23,892,013, forward strand.
GAGCAATGGGCCTCACCATAATTCTTCAGAGGTCGACTCTGTTTTGGATTCAGATTTTCGTTCTCTCACCATCCAAGCGGAGACTCGGCACCCAAGCTGGGGTAGGAGAAGCAGCAGCTGGGAAATTGCACCCGAGGTCCTTGCCACAAACTCCAGAGTTACTGAAAGCAGAAGCCATGTCACTGCAAGGGAAGCAAACCATTAGTTTAATATATTGGATCTTAGCTTGGGACTGCATGGGTGGTGGACTGTGAATATTTCAGTGTTCTTTTCCTCGTCTGAAATGGAAAATTCTGTTCATTAGAAAATAACATTTATGCAATGGGGAGTCAATTTCACTCCCCTTTTACGTCTAAATTTGTTTCACCCACTTTTTTTTTTTGGTGGAAATTACCAGCTTCAATTCCTTACTAGAAAGCAGTGAATAGGAATGCCTGTGTGTAATTGTTTGAGCAGATAAGGGGAGAGTCTGATTTTGTTTTTCATTTTTTTCTTTTGTCCTCTCCCGCTTGTGGGTTGTTGGATTGGATGTCTATTGCTGGATTTAGTCTTTGTGTAAAAACTGCCTGAAACTAGATGGACTTTCTCCATTTTCTCTTTCAAGTTGTGATGTCAAATTGAACTTTTCCTTACCTTCCCCTCCACCTAACAAATCTTAATTGCCCTTGATCTATTGTCATTTGTAGAAAGGCTAAGGAGGGGGACCTTCACAAGAAAAGGTTTCTATGGTCATCTGGTTTATTAACTTTGTTCTATATAGAAAATGAAGCTTTGGTAGGTATTGAGTTAGGATTTGAATTTTGCCCTTTTGGCCCATTTAGGTGATGTTTGTGTTTTAGTTGAATAAAAATAGTCAGATATTTTGATTTTTTCTATTAAGATAAAGTAGTATGTTGATATTAATCAATATAATTAAACTAAATCTATTAGTAACAAGTTCACTTTGATTGACATCAATAAGTCATCTTTAATGGAAAAAAAAGCTAAATGTTTTATAATCCTTTAATCAAATTCCTTTAATGAAAGAGTATTCTTATAAACCAATCAAATTCAGGTTAATTAAAATTCTAACAATTTTTATATTAAAAATTAAAAATAAATAAAAATAATTATCATAATATACATATAAGGATATAAATTTAAAACTAAATAAATAACACAAAAAGTTAGACTTTTTATTTTTTATTTTATTTTATTTTGACTATATGAAACAAGAAATTTTGGAAATAAATCGAATAGAATATATTAGAATTTTAATTTTATTGTATTATGGAAATACAAATAAATAAAAATAATTATTTTACTATTTATATAATGACACAAAAATTCAAAAATAAATAATAAAAAAGTAATTCTTATAAATAAAATAAATAGAGATTATTTAGAATTTTATTTCATTTATTAAAGAATTAAAATGAATAAAATTAAAAGGTTTTATTTTAAAATAAATTCATTAGAATGGGTATTTTTAAATCTATTAAAATGGGTATTTTTAAATTTTGATTTTATTGTATTAAAGAATTGATAATAAAATATTTTAATTTAAAAGGGCAATGAATTTGATTCAATATATATAAATAATTTATCAACTTTAGATTATTATTTTATTTTATTTTTTCCTTCTATTAATGAATATATATATATATATATGAATTTTCTTATTTTTATTATATTTACAAAAAGAAAAAAAAATTTACCAAATTTGGAGAGATCACTTATGAAAGGAAACCAAGACTTGCCGAATTAATATTTGGGTTTCAAAAAAGGGGCCTACACAGCCAAGAACAGTTTCCCATATCAAACCGCTTTGCGTAACTGAAGGAATTAACTAGAGATAATTACTTTTGAACAAATTTTCTTACCTCTAAGTATGCCAAAATCTTGATAACATTCCTTCAATTTTCCCAAACCGGCCTGTTATTGTGGCTATAAAATCAACACCCTTAACCTATTCATAATCTTAATAATAATAATCAGTACTACTGCAATGGCAATGGCACACCCAATCCCTGTCTCCTTCTTCCTTGTGACCACCCTTCTGTTTTTCTTGAACCATTCTCTTTCTCCAGCCCATGCAGCATCAGAACTAGTGGAAGGAGTCTGCCATGAGTCCCAAAGCTATTCATTCTGCATTCAGGCTCTGGGGTCGGATCCCAAAACTCCTGCAGCGAAGGACTACATGGATCTGGCCGTGATTGCCCTCAAATTGGGGATTTCAAATTCAACTGCCACTCGCTCTTACATTAGTCGCTTGTATAAGAACCCAAAGACGGATCCCAGAAAGAAGCCTGCTCTCAAGGGCTGCTTATCTGGTTATGATGGAGCGGTTGGATCCTTCAAAAGTGCTTTGGGGGAACTGAAGGAGGATCCTTTGACTGCAAACTATGATGCCAAGGTTGCTAGTGATGGTGCAGTGCTTTGTTCGGATTTCTTGGCTTCTGCTGGGATTAAGGATTCATCAATTTCTGATGGGAATCGTTTCACTTCATCTTTCAGTAATATTGCATTTGTGATTACAAACCACCTGGGCTAATTAATTAATAGCTACTTCTGGTTTTTCTTTTTTCCTTTTTCTTCTTTCCCTCTGCATAGGAGTTTATGCGTTTCGATTAGAGCCATATTTTATGGTTACGATTCTATCATGTCTTTTTCATTCGGTTGAAGATCGATTTTATGTGCTTATGACCTCCAAGGCCATGAGAGTGCGCTTCTGAGAAGTGCAGTCACTTCAGCATACCAAATCACACACCATTTTAGAGTATGCTTCACGTCAGAATCAGTCGTATCAGCGCTCCTCAGCTTGCTAGAGATGAGAGACTGGGTATGTGACACATTGGCAATACTCAACTCTTTTGCGATTCTGGACAGACTGGGGAGATTGTAGGCTAATGGAGTTCTGGGGTCTGATTCAGTCTCCACACAAAATGTCCGGTCTGAAGTTTTGCTGCAGACCTTTTGGGCCTGTTCCTTTTAGACCAATTCTAAAGAAATATGATGATTAGGAACAGTAGAAATGGAAGATGTTGCAGCCATTGTTGCAGTTGTGGTGAAGGAGAATGGGGAAGAAGACAGAAAAACAAGAAAATTGGTAGGAAAAGCTGTAGATGTATGGGAGAATACATGGAAATTAATGGGAATGGTTGTTGTAGAGGTTGTTTGGCATTTATTTATTTCCCTTTATAAAAGGGCCAACCGACGGACTGTCATTATGTTCATTGATTAACACTTAAAATGGGCGTTTTTCAAAGTACAGAAATATCTTTTTGAATAACCTTATATATGCTAAGCCCCAAATTCAGGACTAATCATTTATATCTAGCTAAAAGTGTAAGAAAAAATAGGAATTTTGATACATAAGGTGGATTTCAATCCTATTTTGATGTGAGGGAGTTAATCCAGATATAGTGATTTTGGGGTGTTATTAGAATGAGTTTCAATATTGGTCAATACACAAATTCGACGACAAGATGTCATTTCAATACAAGAAATACATTTCAATACCATTTTGATATTGTTAGCCCAATGATTCTCCTAAGCACATAGAGTATTCATGACTTAAAATCAAGATGAGTTTTAGTTTATATTTGAGAAATTAAAATAGAAATTCAAGATAATTATCAACGGATCAAAGGAGTGCAAGTTCAAGTATGTATGAAGACCGTTTAAGCCTAGGAATTATCTAAGGTGAATACATAGGTGCACTCAGGATTTTTATAAAAAATCATACATTAAATTCATACTTAATTAGTTTATACATTAAAGTTAAAATTTTATTAAAACCCAAACATTCTCTCATGAACCTTAAGCAAAAAGTTTTAACCTTAACCTATTAAAGTACTTATAAACCTTGCTTAAGTCTTAGAAGAAAAAAGAAATGCAAAATATAGGTTTTCATACAAAAATTGGCCAATTAGTCAAGAGAAAAGCTAATCGACTAAGCCAATTGGGAATCTATCAAACCAATTCCCCTTTCCCAGTCAAGTCAAGGGGGTGCACCTACCTTCTTTCTTTTCTAGAAAGTTTGCTTTCCCTGTCAAAGGGACCATTTTCCTGGTTAAGGTCCAATCAAGCTCCAACAATCACTTGTCATGCATTTAATGCTCAATGATATTTAATTCTCACAATAGGATAAGAGTAACAAAATACAAGGAAATTTTAGAAATATATAATCATCATGAGATTAATATTGTAATATTGTGCGACTCGTAATTTCCACATAGCATTCTTTGTAGCACTTCTTTTCATAATTAAATCTTCAGTCATAAATTGTACACGTAATCAATTAATTTAACACTTTTGTTTATGAATTATCTCATATACAACAAAATCTTAACCCTATGTTCTTGATCATAGAATATTTGTTATTGAAAGAGAAGGGCCAATGAAATCCATTATTTTTAGCAACTTGGCAATAAAGTCAACAAATCCAAGTCCTAAAATAATATTCCTCAACTATAATTCATAATTTGTGACACATTATGCCACAATACATACATTGATACAAGATTGTCATATCTTTACATAGTATTGTTCCTTTACATTATCTTCAATTAATAGGAATAAATAACGAAAATAGACTTTCAACTATCATTCATCATAATTGAATTTGAAAGTAAATAATTTTATTTGATAGTACTTATGAATAAAAAGCATGCAACATGAAGGTTCCTCTTTCGTAATACTTTTAATCCATTAGATATCTCAAAATCCATTAAATATATATTTTATGCAACAATTTAACAATTTATGGAACTTTACATAGGATATATTATCCCATCACATAATGTTATCTTTTTTATGTATTTTACCATAAAATTTTGAGATTTTATTTCATAACCTAATGTAATAAATAGAAATATAATAATAACTAGCAAGACATTATCAATATATATATAAAAAAAAGTTTTCTTCCATTGATTTTTGGATATTTGTACTAAATGATATTGGTTTTCTTAAATTCAAAGAACATTATGACATCATAGAGCTTAAGATATCACAAAAGAATATTAAGATTTGTATGTAGAGTTTAATTGACTATCAATAGTAATTTTGATTGACAACAAGTTTATCTCTTAAATTTACTGAATCATTAAAATATGAGCCACTTAACGAACATATGATATTCTCCCAATTGGCTCACATTTTACATTAATTGAGAAACAAACTTGAAGTATCAAATAAAACTAGAAATCAAAATTTTCATGCTAAACTCTAACTCGAACGATCTTTATGTGGTTATAGAACCACATGACAAATACTTGGAATAATGTATATCTTTCTCTCTTATAAGATTTTTTATTTTAGTTTTATTTTTAATGTCATTCCTAATACATAAGATGTCTAATTAACTTCATTTAAGAGTGCTTGATAATTTAATTGCTACCAACTAACTTTAACCCTTGTCAATAGTAAGCAACATCTTTAGAAGTTATAAAGTTAAAGACAACTTTACTATGACTCCTTAGGGGACCATATTTCATGGTACTTATCACTCCCACTAATATAAACATTCTTAATGAACCGCATATTATTGGTTTTAACAATCGCTCATGATACTTTGGTTTGGTTGTAAATCTTATACCCTTTGAGGTAGAAAGAGATACTTGACATACTTCCAACTAAGTTGCATTGAATTACAATTATACTTGATGTAACATAAGTATCAAGTGTATGGAGAGTTTAGTAGCAATTATATATAACATTTACCACCTTAAAACATAATTGACTAACTTCATACTTTGATTCTATTTGCTTTTGAATCTCATTTATTTTTTCTAATTAAAACATGGTAAGCTTGAAATAAATGATTTATATATATATATATCATACTAATTTTAAATCATATTGATTTCAAGCTTAAACAAAAATGTTACATATTAAAAAAAAAAAATTCAAAACATAAATATTTTACATCATGTTGGAAACATAATTATTGGTATTAAAATCAATTCTTAAAATGAAAAATTTAATTAAATATGATTTTAATCATACAAAAGAGAAAAACTTAATTATTCTTTTAAATTATATTTTACAATTTGTGCAATCCTTCAACTATTCATAATTTTCCAATAAAGTGACACTCAACATTTTGAGTTTCCTTTTATGATTCTCGATAATTTAACAAAAATCATCTTTTTAATTGGTTCATTTATAACTCTTGTAGGCCTTAATCATTGACCTCTTATAAATTTCATAAGTCTTCAAAGGAAATGAATTTTCATCTATTAATCTTGTTTCGTTTCAAATAAATATGATGTGGAATTCAATCATAATACACTCATTCTTAATGGTGTTTAGGATCGATTTGAATTAGTCTATACCAAAACAAGATTACATAATATGAAAATTCGTGAATTAGTCCCAAGATCTTTAGTTTTGCAGTGATAGTATTTTGAATGACTCATTTCTTATGTATCATCAAATTTCATGATAATATTAGTTAGTTCTCAATCATGGATATTCTTTATTTAGAGGAATAATAATAAACTTAATATTGTAAAATAATTAGCAAATTTGGGGTCAATATTGTAACATAAAATGTCATGCTTTTTTATGAATAAACTTGATAAGCTATAAGCAAAAAACATAGATTCAAACAAATAATTTAGAAAAATAATACATATATACTACAACTCTCCTTTGGGTAGATATTACAATATATAATAACTTTATGATGCTTTTATCCATTAATATATATATATAGTTTGACTAAAGCATATGATTTATCCTATCATATTCATTATTCATAAAGTAGTTAATTTACCCTTGGGTAAATCCTTAAATATCTTAAGATTAATGTACTTCAATGTACTAATTCTACAGACGCTTAAATATGTTGCAAACATGCATAAGTAATGAGTAATTGAATAATGTAAGTATGTATTACTCAATCAGAAATTCATGAAACACTCAAGTTCGACCACTTTTAAACTATTATTGAAGCATAAAAGACAATTTGGCAAAAAAGTAACTTATGATCCCAATTTTTACAATATCCAATTCCATCATAAAAGGATGGAGTTCATAGTATAAAGTCATAAAGAATTCAATTTATTCAAATCATATATTAATAGCAACAAAAAATTATATGGAAATTAGAAATAAATAATAATTGACACAAAATCATAATTCACATACATATATGTTACATCAATTGTCATCAAGCATGCATATATATATATATATATATATCATTAAAATATTACCACCGGAGATACAAAATTCATTATTGACATAAATATATATATATAGCATAATCTATATAAAATATATGCTATTTATTAATGATGAAGACATAATACCATAAACAAAATCATACTTATGGTTCAATCAAAATTGATAAATCGATTTAGTAAATTTCATGAATCAAGCAAGCTATTTTATATATTAACCATTAAACATATACTATATATAACATATCAAAAATTGATAAAATCAAACTTTGATTATCATAAATTTCATCACAATAACATTAAAAGTATACATATCACTTAATTGTTAACATATATAAGTGGTATTATATGCTCACCAATGAAATCCATAATGTATATAATATCACTGATATATGTTAACGATTAAGTGACATGTATGCTTTTATGTTATTGTGATGAAGTTTATGATAATCAAAGTTTGATTTTATCAATTTTCAATATGATATATGTAGTGTATGTTCAATGACTAATATATAAAGTGAATGCCTTTCTTGATTCATGAAATTCACAAAATCAATTTATACATCAACCACTTTTGATTGAATCATAAGTATGATTTTGTTTATGGTATTGCATCTTCATCATCAATAGATATTGTAGATATGTGAATTATGTATGTATGTTTATATTCTCCAATAGTAGTTATTCATAACAATTTGAATTCATTAAGAACTTTTGCAGAAAAAGATAAACAAATCAAACATATTCAAAAACCTAAAAATCCCATCAAACAATGATTGTAATTCATATAATAATTTGAAGCCACCATAAATGATTTCAGCAAAAAATTGAATACAAAAATCAAGAAAATATTTTGATTGTAGTGACAAAAATACAATCAATAAATTTAATTCTCTCATCATAAGTTTTTGAATTATCGCTTCGTTACCATGTGTAATTCTTTAATTATGCAAATCAACTCCTAATTTTGCATAAATAATAATAGCCAATAATTTTAGAACAATATGATTTTCATAGTTCCATTATTGAGAAAATACATACTTCTAATTCATAGAGAATTCTTGAAAAGACCAAACAATGAGCATAGTTGTAACCCTATTTCTCTCCTTAACTCCACCTTTAGGTTTTCTCTTATACATATTATTGATGGAATAAAATGTTTAATTTATAAGGACTGCACTTTTCATCAAAGTGTCTTTGATTTAAGAAACTAACTTCACGAAAACTAACCAATAAAATTTTAGTTTTATTATTTAATAGAAAATAATATTTATTCAAATTTATTTTGATATTTAAATTAATATCATATAATAATATACATGTGGGCCTCATAAAATTCTCACAAATTCCACTTTCTTTATTAATTTTTTTTTTGGACTACCTTCTCACGTGGCTTTGCAGCCATTCATATTTTTATTAGATTTACAATTACAAATTATCAAATTTTGAAGGATATCTTATATAAGGAAACCAAGATTTTCTGAATCATGAGAGCTTAAAAAATGGTAGGTCTGCATAGCCAAGAACAGACTGTCCATTCCCATATCAAACTGCTTCGCATAACTGAAGGAATAAACCAGGAATCATTTATATATAAGGACATAATAATTACTTTTGGCAAAACTTTCTAACTCCAAAATCTTAATAACATTCCTAAATCAATGCACATGAAAATTTTCCCAAACAGGCGTGTTCCTATGGCTATAAAATCAACACCCTTTTCCTTTTCATAATAATAATCAGTAGTACTGCAATGGCAATGGCACACCCATTAATCCCTGCCTTCTTCCTTCTGATTACCCCTTTGCTTTTCTTGAACCATTCTCTTTCTCTAGCCCATGCAGCATCAGAACTAGTGGAAGGAGTCTGCCATGAGTCCCAAAGCTATTCATTCTGCATTCAGGCTCTGGAGTCGGATCCCAAAACTCCTGCAGCGAAGGACTACATGGATCTGGCCGTGATTGCCCTCAAATTGGGGATTTCAAATTCAACAGACACTCGCTCTTACATTAGTAGCATGTATAAGAACCCAAAGACGGATCCCAGAAAGAAGCCTGCTCTCAAGGGCTGCATATCTGGTTATGATGGAGCGGTTGGATCCTTCAAAAGTGCTTTGGGGGAACTGAAGGAGGATGCTTTGACTGCAAACTATGATGCCAAGGTTGCTGGTGATGGCGCAGTGAGTTGTGAGGATCAGTTGGCTTCTGGTGGAATTAAAGATTCTTCAATTTCTGCTAGGAATCAGTTCACTTTATCCTTGAGTAATATTGCAGATGTGATTACAACCCACTTGCTTCATTAATTTATGGTTTTGGTTTTTCTGTTTTTTAAATTTCCTTTTTTTGGAGTTATATTTAGGATGGGAATGAATTAAAACAGTTTTTTTTTTTATTTCTTGAATTTTAATAATACAAATGTTGTGATTTTCCCAAGCTAATAACTTAATGTGATTTAATAACTTAATTTAAGTTATTAAGTAAATTAAGTATGATAAAATAACTTAATAGTATGACTTAAAAAATAATTTTAAATATAAGTAAAATAACATCTTTGTTTTACAATTTTTACCTTTTTACCTTCATTTACTTTAATTACCTCTATAATCTCTTTTATTACTTTATGATCTCCATTATTGATCTCCTAGGATAAATATATCAATGTGATAGTTTAAAATAAATTTTAAATTAATTATACCAAATAACCTTAATATTTAATTTAAAAATTAAATCATAAATTTTAAGTTAACAATTTAAGTAAAAATTAACTTAAAAATCAACTTAAGTTATTAAGTAAAAATATTAAATTTTACCGAACACCCTAATCTTTTATCAATCTTGATTTTATTTTATTTATATTCCACTTTCTTAAAGATTTTTCATACACTTTTTTTTTTTTTTAATTTTAAAACAGTTTGAAATTATTCCTATTTTTTTTTAACTATCCTTGCAACAATTTTTTTTATTAAAATTTATTTAATTCATATGCCCTAATATATATATATATATATATATATATATATATATATATATATATATATATATATATAATATTGGAATTAACTTTGAACTTATAAGATATCTCAAATAAAAGAATTTCTCTCAAGTTAAAGTATTCAATGATCACCATGTATCTAATAGGATTCAAATTCAAAGATCTTTTATCTTCTTAGCATAAAGAATAAAATCTCAATGTTAAAATTACTCTTTTCTTCAGCCTCCCAACCCATTCATCAAAATCCTACTTCTATTTTATATCCTTTTCTCTCTCTCTCTCTCTCTCTCTCTCTCTCTCTTTTTCTTTCCCATTCATCTTTTTCCTCAAAATTTTGACATCAAGATTTAATAAATCATCAAATATAAATTAATAAATTAAAAAACAAATTTCACTAATTTTGATTGTGACGCACCAAATTCTAAACTTGTATATCTCATAAAAGAGCAAATATGATTGCAACCAAAAAAAAAAAAAAAACATTTACATCTTTAGGGATGTTTATCAAACTTTCTAGTATAGTTACTTTGATGACTAAATACTATAAATGATATGAACTTTTACTTGATAAAATATCATATAAACATTACTTTGTGATAAATCAATAATTAACTATTATTATAAACATTATATAATAATTAAACATATAAGTTTATTGGAAAATCATAATATTACAACAATCATAATTAGAATTGTCAAACATAAAATAAATAAAGAATGAGACTTCATAAATAGGGCAAATATCAAAGACTTTCTATACACCAATAATAATTCAAAATTATAAACATGCAAGACATGTTACTATAATGAGAATCTAAGATTATATAAAAATTCTTACATAATTAGTTTTATCTATATTTATGTGAATTCTAATTCAACATCTCAAAAGTGTCAATTTGCATTACGTTGACAATAATATCCATAATGAATAATTCATATTAATAATTACCCATAATAAGACCTTCTACCAAATGGTCTTCAACCCATAACAATTCAGTCATTCTTATGTGCTATTATAAAATTTCATTTATAAACATAACATAATAAGTAACCAATAATAATATCATACAATTTGATAGACACAATTTTAAGATTTGGTCACTTTGGTGACTAACAAACTGTTCATGAGCGAATTTCAAATTGTATAATATAAATAATTATGATATAATTTGATATTTAAAACAATAAAGTTTGGCCACTTTGGTGACTACAAACACACATAATATAAATATCAAATTAAATAAAAATTTCAATGATGTTAAACCTTCATAAACTATCATCGAAGCATAAAAGACAATTTGCCAAAAATGTAACTTATGATTCCAATTTGTACAATATGCAATTCCTTCATAAAAGGATCGAGTTCATAGTATAAAGTCATAAAGAATTCAATTTATTCAAATCATATATTAATAGCAATAAAAAATTATATGGAAATTAGAAACAAATAATAATTGACACAAAATCATAATTCACATACATATATGTTACATCAATTGTCATCAAGCATGCACATATATATATATATATATATATATATATATATATATATATATATATATATATATATATCATTAAAAATATTACCACTGGAGATACAAAATTCATTATTGACATAAATATATATAGCATAATCTATATAAAATATATGCTTTTTATTAATGATGAAGGTGCAATACCTTAAACAAAATCATACTTATGGTTCAATCAAAACTGGTTGATGTATTGATTTAGTAAATTTCATGAATCAAGCAAGCCACTCACTTTATATATTAACCATTAAACATACACTATATATAACATATCAAAAATTGATAAAATCAAACTTTGATTATCATAAATTTCATCACAATAACATTAAAAGTATATATATCACTTAATTGTTAACATATATAAGTGGTATTATATGCTCACCAATGAAACCCATAATGTATATAATATCACTGATATATGTTAACGATTAAGTGACATGTATGCTTTTATGCTATTGTGATGAAGTTTATGATAATCAAAGTTTGATTTTATCAATTTTCAATATGTTATATATAGGGTATGTTTAATGACTAATATATAAAGTGAATGCCTTTCTTGATTCATGAAATTCACAAAATCGATTTATACATCAACCACTTTTGATTGAACCATAAGTATGATTTTGTTTATGGTATTGCATCTTCATCATTAATAGATATTGTAGATATGTGAATTGTGTATGTATGTTTATATCCTCCAATAGTTATTCATGACAATTTGAATTCATTAAGAATTTTTGCATAAAAAGATAAACAAATCAAACATATTAAAAAACCTAAAAATCCCATCAAATAATGATCATAATTCATATAATAACTTGAAGCCACCATAAATGATTACAAAATATCGAGAAAATATTTCAATTGTAGTGGAAAAAATACAATCAATAAATTTAATTCTCTCATCAAAATTTGATAACATAAGAGAGAAACATAGAATAGTCTTGAGAGGAAAATCATAAGTTCTTGAATTATCGCTTTGTTACCATGTGTAATTCTTTAATTATGCAAATCAACTCCTAATTTTGCATAAATCATAATAGATAAGGATTTTAGAACAATATGATTTTCATAATTCTATTGTTGAGAAAAGACATACTTCTAATTCATAGAGAATTCTTGAAAAGACCAAACAATGAGCATAGTTGTAACCCTATTTCTCTCCTTAACTCCACCTTTAGGTTTTCTTTTATGCATATTATTGATGGAATAGAACATTTAATTTATAAAGATTGCACTTTTCATCAAAGTGTCTTTGATTTAAGAAACTAACTTCATGAAAACTAACCAATAAAATTTTAGTTTTATTATTTAATAGACAATAATATTTATTCAAATTTATTTTGATATTTAAATAAATATCATATAATAATATACACGTGGGCTGCATAAAATTCTCACAAATTCCACTTTCTTTATTAATTTTTTTTTGGACTACATGTAGAATATTTGCATAATCACATAAATTAATCATACATGATTAAATGATACTAACAATAGAAAATCATTATAAAGAACATACCTGTTTGAGCCATCATAAAAAAAAAAAAGAAAAAGTGATTGATTGTTGCAACCAAGTCTTCCTCTCTATGATCTTGATAACATCTATGGTGGCTCTATGGGAAAACAGAAAGACCCTTTATCTAGATTAGAGATGGGACTTAGCATAACTCAATATTGGGTTTTCATTGGGCCCTCCCATAATGGGCTTCAATGAGACCCATAGCCTACACTTGCCACTCAACTGAGCTTCTACTCAAAAGATGCAAAACCCAATCCAAATATGATCACTAGTTAATTGGGCTCATTATATAAAAAAACTATCCATTAACCCGTTTTTTTTGCAAACACAAATTATTCAATTAATGTTAGTCCATATAAAAATTTTCCAACATTCTCCCACTTGGGCTACATTAATTTTTTTTTTTTGAGGATTCATTAAATTCATTTTGAAAATAAGACTCTCGGGTTAAGTATAGAAAAGTTTATTTTGTGTGGCCACACTTTTTTCTTTTTTTTAAAAGAAATGATAGTCTATAAGTAGTATCTTGATAAACTTATCTGGTCTAACATGGTCTTAATATTGGACTATGATGGTCTATATGTTAATCTCAACAAACATAATGCCCCTTATAGTCACAAATATTTACAACCATATCGACATGGATCTTAAACCCAGTAGTGTAGTAAGAAATCAATGCCAACATGTGATCATCATCTATATGCATTGTTTCTTATCAGTCCTCATTACAATTTACCAACAAAATGAAATTGTAATTGCAATTTTTCAACAAAATGAAGTTGCTGCAATTTCTAAACAATATGAAATTGCTTGACTTTAACAAGTCATATGTCACCAACAGTGCACCACAAAATCTCAAAATAGTGGTATTTGTGACATCCAATAGTATACAACTGTAATTCTTAAGGTTCAATATCTTAAGATACCATGCTGTATGTAATTCAATTACGACATGCTATAATATAATACTTAATAATGATGATCATAATAAAAAGATTTTAATTTTGCAAGTCACATAACAACAATGATCAATGTTTACACAAAACAATAATTGAAATAAGGGAAATCACAAAAGCTCCCACTAAACCAAAGAATCAAAAGACTTAATGACACCCATATTCACAACATGTTCCTTGAACGTTATGGGCTTTAAACCTTTGGTTAGAGGATCAGCTAGCATGGACTCAGTTCTTATGTGCTCAATCACAATATCTCATTTCTTCATTAAGTCCTTGACTGTAAGGTACTTGATTTCCATATGCTTAGAACTCGTACTGATCTTATTGTTATTGGAGTAGAACACGATTGCATTATTGTCACAATAAATCACAATGGGTCGAAAGATGGAATCAACAACTTGCAACTCTGAAATCAGATTTCTTAGCCAAACAACTTGAGATGATGCACCATAACAAGCTACAAACTCAGCATACATGATCCAGGATGCAATTAGGCTATGTTTGACACTTTTCTATGAAATGGCTCCACCAGCTAACATAAAAATCTATCCTAAAGTAGATTTGCGATCGTCAGAACAACCGTCACAATCAGAATCTGAGTATCCAACTACCTCGAGATTATCCACCCTCCTATACACAAGCATAAAATCCTTTGTTCTTTGTAGATATCTTATGACTTTATTTGCAGCAACCCAATGCTCATGTCCAGGGTTCAATAAATATCTACCAAGAACATTAACAGTGAAGGCAATATCAAGTCTCGTACATACTTGTGCATACATCAGGCTACCAATGGCATTAGCATAAGGAATAGTCTTCATGGCATCATTTTCCAAATCATTCTTTGGACACTGTTCATTACTGAGTTTATCTCCCTTCACAATAGGTACATCACCAACTTTGCATGTCTACATATTGAATCTTTTAAGCACATGATTGATATAGGCTCTCTGAGATAGCCCAAAGAGGTTTTGAGATCTATCACGATAAATCTCAATACCCAGCATAAAAGATGCTTATCTGAAATCCTTCATGTTAAAATTAGTAGATAAAATGTGTTTGGTATCATTCTAGAGATTCACATCGCTACTAGCAAGTAGAATGTCATCGATATAGAGAACCATGAAAATGTACTTGCTCCCATTGACTTTCATGTAAACGCACTGATCAAACTTGTTCTCTATAAAACCAAAAGACGTCACAATTCTGTCAAATTTCAAGTACCACTGACAAGAAGCTTGCTTGAGACCATAAATTTACCTTTTTAATCTGCATACCATGTTCTCTTTCCCATTTGCCTCAAATCCTTCAGGTTGTGACATGTAGACCTCCTCACTCAAATCACCATTGAGAAAAGCTGTCTTGACATCCATCTGATGAAGCTTTAAGTCAAAATGAGCTACCAACGCCATAATTAGCCTAAAGGAATCTTTGGTAGAGACCGGTGAGAAAGTCTCTGTGAAATCAATGTCCTTTCGCTGTGTATACCCTTTAGAAACCAACCGAGCCTTGTATCTTTCAACATTTCCTTTATTGTCTCTTTTTGTCTTGATTACCCATTTGCATCAACAAGTTCCCAAACATCATTGTCTAACATAGACTGCATCTCATCTCTCATGGCAATCAGCCACTCATTTGCCTTATCATTACTGAAAGCTTCACGATAAGTAGTAGGATCCACTTCTTCTCCAATGTCATACTCTCCCTCTCCGAGGTAAACATAATAATCGTTAGAAAAGACAGGTCTTCTAGTTCTTTGCGATCTCCTCATTTACACAGGAGGAATCTCATTTGCAATAGGGGTTATTTAGATAGTGGGGAAATTGACAGTAGCAACACCTTGTTGAATCCTAGAATCAAAAGCTCCAACATCAAGGTTGATGTCTGAGACTAGCAAAGGTAAAGAAATAATATCCATGGGTTCCACTCTTTCATTAGATTGAGAGGGTATACTATCAACAACTTCCAACTCTAAAAACTTTGCCACTTGAGACTTAACAACTCTAGTGCCACGAGTCGAACAATAAAACTTGTATCCTTTTGAGTGACTAGGATACCCAATAAAGTAGCACCTAGTAGTTCTCAAATCTGTCTTTTTTAAAGAAGGATCATAGATTTTCACTCAAACAGTGTTTTAGGCACAGACTTACTAGGAACACAATTCAAAATGTAGGTTGCTGTTTTAATGGCTTCACCTTATAAGTATTTTGGCGAATTTGATCTACTCATCATGTTTCTCTTCATTTCCATAAGAGTGTGGTTGCGCCTTTCTACCACGTCATTCTGTTAAGGACTACCAAGCATAGTATACTGAGCAACAATACCATTATCTTGTAAGTACCTTGCAAAAAGTCCTTTTTGTTGTCCAACTTCACCATGCTTCCCATAATACTCACCACCTCGATCAGATCTTACAATCTTGATAACTTTCCCCAGTTGTTTCTCAACTTCAGTTCGAAAGACTTTGAACATTTTAAGAGCATCCGTATTTTCTTTGATCAAATATACATAGCCATATCGGAAGAAATCATCAATGAATGTAATGAAGTACTTGTTGCTACACAAGGTAGTGGAGTAAGGCCCATTAATGTCTGTATGAACAATCTCCAACAAATTTTAACTACGAGTTGCACCATTTTTCTTAGTCTTTGTCAATTTTCCTTTCACACAATCAACACAAATTTCTAAGTCATCAGAATCAAGGCGAGGAAGAATCCCAGAACTAATTAAGCGTTCTACTTGTTCTTTAGAAATGTGCCCCAAACGCTTATGCCATAACAATGAAGATATTTCCTTAGTTAAAGGTCTTTTAGCAACACTGTTTTCAACATTGTAAGAACAAGCAGATAACAACGACAATCTATAAAACCCCTCAGACAAAACACAATTGCCAATCACTTTAGAGTCATAAATCACCTCAACTCTTTTATTTGCAAAAGTGAAACTATATCCAGCTTTGTCAAGTACTGAAAGGGAAATTAAATTCATTTTAAATGAAGGTACACAAAAAACATTGTGCAAAACAAGCTGAAAACTAGAATCTAATTCTAAAATAGCAATCCCAATATGCTCAACATTAATCCCGATGTCACTGCCAACTTTAAACTTTGACTCTTTTTTCACTTAGATTCCTCAGATTTCTTATCCCCTGTAAAGAAGTTGCAACATGAACAGTAGCACCACTGTCAAGCCACCATGAATCTAAAGGAATATTAACTAAATTAGATTCAAAACAGACATAGACATAGGCAGATAACATACCATGTTCCTTATTTTTCTTCTCTAGCCAATTCTTAAACTTAAAGCAATTAACCCTCTTGTGACCCTTTTTGTTGCAGTGATGACACTTAAGGTTTGTGATATTGACATTTCCATTTCCATTCTTCTGCTTCTCACTCCCACTCTTCTTGAAATTCTTGCTTTTCTTATGACTGTGGAAGTTGGGCTTTCTAGCATTTTCAACTCTCTTCTAATTATTCAGTTTTCCAAGAGCAACGAGATGAGCAAATTCATTTTTTTCTCTTTTCAACTTTTCTTCCTCATCCACACACTTAGTGATTAGGTTATTCACACCCCAAGACTAATTCAGGGTGTTGTATGCAGTCTTGATTTGGCTAAAAGAAGATGATAGAGTATTGAGGGCTTGATGAACAATAAACTTATTAGGAATGGGAATGTCTAGTGTTTTCAATCTAGTCTGAAGATCCACCATTTTTAGGATATACTCATGAACCCCTTTCATATCATTATACCTCATATTCATCAATTCATCCATAAAATACCTAGCTTCGGCATTGTCAGATGTCTGGTATTTATTTCCCACAGTAATGAGAAATTCCTTAGCATTGTTGCTCTCAAGTATTTCCCTAAGAAGATGCTCAACAATGGACCTCTTGATTGAAATAAGACTCAAACGGTTCAATATTTCCCATTTCGCATAATGAGCTCTCATAGCTTCAGTGCTTTCATTAGTAGGCTTAGGAGGTTCATCTTCACGTAGAGCCATGTCCAAGTCCATCATTCCTAAAACAAACTCTATGTCTGGTCTCCATCTTTTATAGTTCGACCCACTTAGAATTTCAATTGTAGCATTATTGTTGTTCATAGCAAAGGAAACTGATTGACTAAAAATTTGCAACTAGATCAATTATGGGCAGTAGGTAAAATGCTTAAATAAGCATGAACAATACAATACAAGAATCAATTGTATTATCATAAACTCCTATTTGGGCAGAGTCCACAATAAACAATTATTCTCTAAGCATGAAGATCAACAAATAATTCATTAAAATTTATTTCCTTTAGGCAAAAAAATTTATCAAATTATTTATCTCATTCAATATCCTAATGTTGTTAAATTAATTTGCACAATAACCCCATTTGGGCAGGCGATTATACAAATTAATCTAAATTTTTCCCTATCAACAAAATAGGAACTCATAAACTTGCAATTTTGATGGTTAAATCACTTTGGTGAAATAACCTCAACAATTCACATGCAATGTTCCAAAATTGGGTAAATTAAAAAAAACAATATTGTCCAACAACAATAATGCATATTAGTGATATATATGCATATGATCAAATAAGATGAAGTACATCACAAAATGTACTTTCAATGATCAATGACCAATTATAGTTGCAAGAATTTGAACAACAATTTTTTTTATTACACTTTAAACTAATTATTTAACTAGTTTGTGTGATTTAGACCAAGTAGAAGAGTATGCTTTAAAAAGTTTCAATCTGGAGAAAGTGAGTACTACACTCCTATTCTATATATATTAGCATAATTTTTGGTAAATTTTCAATAGAAAATTATACCAAAGAATAATTTGAAGCTAATTAAATCACATAAATAAGTAATAATTATTTAATAAATATTTTTAACCCCCAAAAAATAAAATAATATATCCATAAAAATAGATGACAAAAAAAATAGCACATAGGAAAAAACGGGGCTCAAAACGGACACCGGATGAGGTTACACGCGCCTCACACACTTGACTCGCGAGAGGGGAATGTGCAGCACATGTGGCACGTGTGACATGTGCTAGAGGTTATCTTCAACCTCTAGCAGTAGGTCAAAAAACATGCAATTCGAGTTAAATAACCCGGTTGCTACTCGACTTGCAAACAATTGACAAAAGAATGTTTTTCGATTGGGATCTCGAGGGGTTTTAAACTTTAGGTTGTTTCTAACAATTCTAAGTCATTTAATCATAAAAAAACAACTTAAAGATCTCTATAATTGATTAACAAAATTCAGTTTTTATACCTCCATAGCCAAGATAAAATTTTTTTATTTTAACACCTATTTCGGCCTTATTTTACATGTATTTTTACCTTAACAATATAAGAAATCTTTCTACAACAATTAATTAAACAAAAAACTTCTCAATCTTGCTCAATTTTTTGAAAAATATAAACGAATTTTCTAGGGTTCATACCCATATTTTCGAATTTTCAATTTTCACCAAATTGAGCCAAAAAACCGAAATTGATGCTATATATCAACTATAATATATGTAAACAACAAAATCCAAAAGTTTAATTTGAGTGAAACACAAGAATTTGAACAAATAAATTTTTTCTTGAATCTTTAAACAAAGAAAATTCCAAAAATTTAAAAGCTTAATTACTCCTAATTTAAACAACGAAATTGCACATATAATATATCAATTTGAAGCTTGTAACAAAAGGAACAAAAGGCCTAAAGTTTTACCATAAAAAGAAACCAAAAAAACCATACACAGTCATGGATCATAGATTCGGCTCCGAAAATAAAATAAAATAAGAAACTAAAAATTTTATTTTCGATTTCCAATTGTAGATCCTAAATCATGTAAATCTAGCTCTGATACCACATGTAGAATATTTACATAATAACATAAATTAATCATACATGATTAAAGGATACTAACAATAGAAAATCACTATAAAGAACATGTTTGAACCATCACAAAAAAAAAAAAAAAAAACAAGTGATTGATTGTTGCAACCAAGTCTTTCTCTCTATGATCTTGATAACATCTATGGTGACTTTACGGGAAAACATAAAGACCCTTTATCTAGATTAGAGAGGGGACTTAACATAACTCAATATTGGGTTTTCATTGGGCCCTCACATAATGGGCTTCAATGAGACCCATAGCCTATACTTACCACTCAACTGAGTTTCTACTCAAAAGATGCAAAACCCAATCCAAATATGATCACTAGTTAATTGGGCTCATTATATAATAAACTATCCATTAACCATTTTTTTTGCAAATACAAATTATTCAATTAATGTTAGCCCATATAAAAATTTTCCAACACTACATTCTCACGTGGCTTTGCAGCCATTCATATTTTTATTAGATTTACAATTACAAATTATCAAATTTGGACAGATATCTTATATAAGGAAACCAAGATTTTCTGAATTATGTGCGCTTAAAAAATAGTAGGTCTGCATAGCCAAGAACAGACTGTCCATTCCCATATCAAACTGCTTCGCATAACTGAAGGAATAAATCAGGAATCATTAATATATAAGGACATAATAATTACTTTTGGCCAAACTTTCTAACTTTAAAAATTGCCAAAATCTTAATAACATTCCTAAATCAATACACATGAAAAATTTCCCAATCAGGCGTGTTCCTATGGCTATAAAATCAACACCCTTTTCCTTTTCATAATAATAATCAGTAGTACTGCAATGGCAATGACACACCCATTAATCCCTGCCTTCCTCCTTCTGATTACCCCTTTGCTTTTCCTGACCCATTCTCTATCTCCTGCTCATGCAGCATCAGAGCTAGTGGAAGGAGTCTGCCATGAGTCCCAAAACTATGCATTCTGCATTCAGGCTCTGGAGTCGGATCCCAAAACTCCTGCAGCAAAGGACTACATGGATCTAGCCGTGATTTCCCTCAACTTGGGGATTTCAAATGCAACAGACACTCGTTCTTACATTAACGACATGTATGAGAGCCCAGGGACGGATCCCAGTAAGAAGCCTGCCCTCGAGGGCTGCATATCTGGTTATGATGGAGCGGTTGGATCCTTCAAAAGTGCTTTGGGGGAACTGACGCAGGATCCTTTGACTGCAAACTATGATGCCAAGGTTGCTGGTGATGGCGCAGTGAGTTGTGAGGATCAGTTGGCTTCTGGTGGGGTTAAAGATTCTTCAATTTCTGCTAGGAATCAGTTCACTTTATCCTTGAGTAATATTGCAGATGTGATTACAACCCACTTGCTTCATTAATTTATGGTTTTGGTTTTTCTGTGTTTTCAATTTCCTTGTAGGAGTTATGTATAGGATGGGAATGAATTAAAACAGTTTTTTTTTCCTGAATTTTAATAATACATGTTGCGATTTCCCGATTAATAACTTAAAGTGATTTAATAATACAAATCTTTTTTACTATTCTATGACCTCCATTATTGCTTGATCTCTTAGGATAAATATGCCAATGTAATAATTTAGAATAAATTTTAAATTAATTTTACAAAAAAAACCTTAATATTTAATACTTAAAGTACAAATTAAATAATAAATTTTAAGTTAACAATTTAAGTAAAAATTAACTTAAAAGTTAACTTAAGTTATTAAGTAAAAGGAGTTTTACCAAACAATCTAATCTTGGTCTTTCTCTGATCACTCCAAGAAATTTATTAGTATCATTATTTATTTATTTATTGT
This sequence comes from Vitis riparia, assembly GCF_004353265.1. Lineage (NCBI taxonomy): Eukaryota > Viridiplantae > Streptophyta > Magnoliopsida > Vitales > Vitaceae > Vitis > Vitis riparia. Next base: position 23,913,882 of record NC_048448.1, read on the forward strand.
TATTTATTTATATATAAATATGAAGAGTCTTTATATTTACGTCCACTAAGCATCTTTATATATCCACATAAATTAAGAATTTTTTTGGATAAAAATGGCTTGATAAAATAAGTCTGAATTTATTATTTTATTTATATTCCACTTTCTTAAAGATTTTTCATACACTTTTTATTTTTTTTTTAATTTTAAAACACTTTGAAATTATTCCTAATTTTTTTAACTATCTTTGCAACATTTTTTTTTATTAAAATTTATTTAAATCTTATGCCCTAAAACATATAAATATTATATTAATATGTGAATTAAAAATATAAAAAAAAATATTGGAATTAACTTTGAACTTATAAGTTATATCAAATAAAAGAATTTCTCTCAAGTTCAAGTATTCAATTATCACCATATATCTAATAGGATTCAAATTCAAAGATCTTTTATCTTCTCATAAAGAATAAAATCTCAATGATAAAATTACTCTTTTCTTCAACCTCCCAACCCATTCATCAAAATCCTACTTCTATTTTATATCCTTTTATCTCTTTTTTTTCTTTCCCATTCATCTTTTTCCTCAAAATTTTGACATCAAGATTTATGAAAAAAAATTATAGGCAAAAAAAAAAAAAAGAAAAGATAATAGGGTTAGAAAAAAAATCATCAAATATAAATTAATAAATTAATAAACTAATTTCACTAATTTTGATTGTGACGCACCAAATTCTAAACTTGTATATCTCATAAAAGAGCATATATGATTACAACCAAAAAAAAAAAAAAAATTACAAAACAGAAAAGGAAAAAAATCATATCCCTATTAAAAATTTACAATCATAATCCCTCGATTGTAGAGAAAAATGCAATATCAAGAAGATAGTCGGAGAATTGGTTTCCAGTCAAAATCCATGAATCCAGGACCCCGCCATAATCCATGTTGCTTTCACAATAGCCCATATACTCACCTGCAGTGTAAATATTTTGATGTGCAGACTTGATATCTACCTCCAAGGCCGTGACAGCACTTCTGAGAAGTGCAATCACTTCAGTATACCAAGTCACACACCATTTTAGTGTATGCTTCACGTCAGGATCAGTCGTATCACCGCTCAGCTTGCTGGCGATGAGAGCCTGGGTATCTGACACATTGGCAATGCTCAACTCTATAGCAATTCTGGCTAGACTGGGGAGATTGTAGGCTGATGGAATTCTTGGGTCCGACTCAAGAGTCTCCACACAAAACGTCCGGTTTGAAGTTTTGCTGCAGACCTTCTGGATCAGTTCCTTCTGGACCAATTTCAGAGAAATTTGGTTAGGAAAAGTGGAAGTGGAATATGTTGCGACCATTGTTAAAGTTGTGGGTGAAGAAGAAGGGGGGAAGAAAAGAAAGAAAAACAAGAAAATTGTTAGGAAAAGCAGTAGAGGTATGAGAGAATTCATGGAGATCAATGAGAATGGTTGCTTGGTGTTCAGTTATGTCGCTTTATATGAAGGCCAACTGTCATTATGGTCATGGACTCATCATGAGAATGGGACTTCATCTAAAAGATTTTTGGTATTTTTTTCCTACTAGTTGTATTGCGATTTTTTAATAACCGGTTTTGTAGTGATTGTATGTATTAAAAAGTTATTAATGTTCATCCACTATAAGAAGTTTTTTAGTGTACATTGAATACAAGAGATAAAATTAATAGTGTGCAACTAAAATTTTCATTTTTTTTTTCTTAATATTATCAAATAGTAATTGATAAGAATCTTATTTTAATATAATACTATTATCGAGTTGCGTAGATTTTTTTTTAATCATATTATATGAGTCCATTTAAATTGTTGCATAGAATATAAAATTTTAAGTCTTTTTTTCCCATTCACTTAGGGTATGTTTGATAACCGTTTTTAAAAAATAGTTATGAAAAATAATTTTTGAGAATAAATTTTGAAAATTATTTTATAAAATAAAAATTTATTTAGATATCTGAAATGTTTTTAATTTATTTTTAATATTCTTAAATATATTTTAAAAATAATTTTTATATGTAATGCTTTATTTTTAGGATTATTTGATTAAAAGGGTTATTAAAAATCAAATTTTGGAAATTTAACCCTCCATCTTTTTTTTTTTATTAGACAAAAAAATCATAACTCTTTTCTTATAAAAATAACATTTTCTTTTGAAACCTATATATAAATACTTGAAATAGTTAAGGACATTTATGTAAAAAATGGATTACTTTTAAAATAAAAATATGAAAATATTAAATTTACAAATATGATGATTATTTCATCACTTTTAATCGATTAATTCTTATTTTTAATTATTTTACATGTTGTATATATGTTTTTTAAAACAATTTTTAAAAAATAAGTTAAAACAATTAAAAGATATTCTCTTAAAACATCGCATTTTTTTTTCTTTAAGAAAATAAAATAGAAAATAGTTTTTTAATTATTAAACATGTTTAGAAAATAATCGTCAAACAAGTCCTTATTTTTTCCTTTCACATTTTTTACTTTCAATCCTCTAAAAAAAATTGAAGATGAGAACCGAGACTCAAAATTAAATTTATCTTCACAAATTTGAAAATATTTAAAATTCTATGTATTATCATAGTATTTCCTAATACGTGTCCCAAAATACCTAAGATGATAGCAAGTGAATGAACTCTTCTTCTCTCTATTTTACTCTCCGTAAATAGAGAATGAGGAGAGAGAAAAAGAGAGTAAAAATGGTTGGGATTCTCTCTCATCCATAGAGAGATTTAAGATATTTTATTATTCTTATAAGACTATGTTATATGACAAATTCTTAAATTTAATATTTTAAAAAATATTATTATTATTTACTAAATCATTATTACATGATATTTTAGTATTTACAATTCAAATAACATATAAAAACATGAATTTTAACCTAAATATTGTTTAATGTAAATTTAATAAGTATTAAAAATTGTATTTATCTTAAATTTAAATTTTTATTTTGAAAATTAATTCATATTAATTATTTTTTAAATAATAAATTAATTTAATTTTCTATTTTTTCTTTTTATTAATAATTTTTTTTTTTTGTAATTAGTAAATAAAAAGATTAAATTTGAAGATAAAGAGTAAACATTTTTTTTTAATTAAAGGTTTATTTGAAAAAATAAAACATTTAAATAAAGAATAAACATTTTGTTTTTTAAATGTTTGAGTTTTATTTAATAAATAATTCTACATATTTTTATGTTTACTGATTTTTTAAAAAAAAATTAAAGAAATTAGGATTGATTTTAGTCATCTCCTCTAAGATTTTCGTTAAATATACCTAACCCTAGTGGTTTGAAATTTCATCAAGTGGATGATGTTAATACACCGATATGATATGTTTGTCATCAATAACATGTGAAAAAGGTATTTCTAATGCTATTATTTTGTTATAAAACTTAGGTATGAAAAAATATATATTTTATTTACAATATAAATATTCTAAGTATATTCCAATTTTTTAAACTTTTTTTTTTTGTGAAATTATCAGTTTATACAATCATATTATATTTCCAAACATACTAATTTTATGAATCATCCTTGAAACCAAATGCATTATCTAATTTGAATTCACAAAGCTTGTAATTTTTTTTTTATTTTATAAAAATAATTAAGCAATTTCATTACATTGGGTGAATGACATTAATATATTGACACAAATGCAATATATATATATATATATATATAGAAAATTTTCAACTTTTTTCATGTATTATACTACCAAGTGAATATTTATGTATTATTAAATTGATGAGTACTCATGAAAAATAATTATTCATTATATCTAGTAAAAAAAGTTTAAAGTTTGTTATTACATGCATAAAATAATACAGTAACCTTAGGCATTGGTTTTTTTTTTATTATTCAAAACTGATTGAAAATTAAATTTAGGATAAAAATGACTCTTAATAAAATAAGTCTGAATGGTACTTCTATCTTGACATAAGTTGCCAACATTATTATTATTATTATTATTTTATTTATATTCCACTTCCTTAAAGATTTTTCATCCACTTTTTAATTTTTTAATATTTTTACTTTTAAAATACTTTGAAATTATTCCTGCATCAAATTTTTATTAAAATTTATTTAAACTGTATACCCTTAAATATATAAATATAATATTAATATGTGAATTAAAAAAATGTATAAAAAATATTGTGTGAAACCAAGGTTTGGTTAATCTTGATTTTGATGATAACAAAACAAGGTTTAGAACTAATAACTATATTTCAAGTGTGATTAGGTAAGACGATTTCCAAAGTGACAATCACAAAGACAAATCAAGCCAAGGAGAAATCATAAAAAAGAAGACCACCTCAAAGAGAAGTGTTTTTCAAGACCCAAGCTTCATAAGATCTCTTTGTAAGGTTGTTGGTGTACTAGGATTTTCACGCGTTACATTCTTTACTTATGCACTAAAATCATTTAAGAGTTATTTTGTTTTAAATATTTTAAGAATTGGATGATTTCTTGTTTTCAACTAAAACTTTGTGTTAAATGTCTTTCAAACTTGTTTAAAAAGGTTTTAAGTTGAAAAAGTTGGTTGTTGAGCCAAAAAATGGCTCAACCGATTGAACCGGGTGAGGAACTGGTCGACCGCAAGCTCAACCGGTCGAGGTCCGGGTCGACCCCCAGCTCAATCGGTTGAGGTCCAGGTCGACCCACAGCTCAACCGGTTGAGGCCCGGGTAGACCCCCAGCTCAACCGGTCAAGGGTGCAAAAAAACTTTCTCTTTCTTCCAAAACGTTTGTTCAACCGATCAAGGTTGAACCTCAACCGGTTGAGGTCTGGTCGAGGTCTGATAGAGGTCCGGTTGAGGTTCGATCGAGGTCCGATTAAGGCCTAACAGTCACCGGCCAAGCATTTAATGCTAACGACTAGTCAACTGGTAGACCCCTAACTCGATCGGTCAAACCCCCAAATGGCTAGTTTGACTTTTCTCTTCTATAAAAAGGCTCCAATCTTCATTATTTAAAAAATTTAACCTTCCCAAACCTTTCTTGATTATATTTGAGCCTTGGAAGAGTGTTTTTGAGTGTACCATTGTTCTAAAACTTGCATATCTTTAGTGCACCTTTCAATCCTAGTTTTCTTGTATAATTTAAGCTTAAAGTTCTTGTGCTAGGATTTTTGTGAGACCATTTATTTATAAATCTTTGAGAGGAAGTTTCTCAAGTGTGGGGTATCACTTGAGGAGTTGTTCAAGAGTGGGATATCTCTTGAGAAGTGTAAAGGGTGCTTGGAACCAAAAGTCTAAGAGGGTGAATTGGAACCATAATCCAATTGTATTGCTTGAAGGTTTGGTTTGAAAGCCTTGAATTAGTGGAACCTCAAGCTTGGGATTGAAGGTAGAGGAGAGTGGATGTAAGCTGGTTTGTGCCGAACCACTATAGAATCTTGTGTTTGCATTCTCTCTTCTCTACTCTTTTAATTTATATACAATTGTCTTTATATTGCTTATTATATACTTGCATATAATTGTCTCTTATATTCACATAGTTTAAATTTGCAAAAAGAGACCATCACCCTATTCACCCCCCCCACGATCCTTTTTCCCAAAATTTTGTCATTAAGATTTATGGCGAAAAAAAAAAATGAAAGATAATAGGGGTTAGAAAGATTGTAGGTGGGATGTTTAACAATTTTCTTAATTGATATTCACACCAAAAATCATCAAATTAATAAATTAATAAACTAATTTCACTAATTTTGACTGTAATGCACAAAATTCGACACTCTCAAAGTCCAAATCGTCACATGAAGAAACTTGTATATCTCATAAAAGAGCATATATGATTAAAACCTAAAACTAAAAATAGCAAAACAAAAAGAAAAAAAAAATCATAACCCTAGTATGTAGAGAAAAATGCAATATCAAGAAAATAGTCGGAGCATTGGTTTCCAGTCAAAATCCATGAATCCAGTACCCCATGATAATCCATGTTGCTTTCATAATAGCCCATATACTCACCTGCAGCATAATATTTTGATGTGCAGACTTGATGTCTACCTCCAAGGCCATGACAACACTTCTGAGAAGTGCAATCACTTCGGTATACCAATTCACATGCACACCATTTCAGAGTATGCTTCACGTCAGGATCAGTCGTATCACCGCTCCTCAGCTTGCTGGCGATGAGACCCTGGGTATGTGACACATTGGCAATGCTTTACTCTATAGCAATTCTGGCTAGACTGGGGAGATTGTAGGCTAATGGAGTTCTGGGGTCCGACTCAAGAGTCTCCACACAAAACGTCCGGTTTGAAGTTTTGCCGCAGACCTTCTGGATCAGTTCCTTCTGGACTCAGAGAAATTTGATTAGGAAAAGTGGAATATGTTGCGGCCATTGTTGAAGTTGTGGGTGAAGAAAGAAAGGAGGAAGGAAAGAAAGAAAAACAAGAAGATTGTTAGGAAAAGAGTAGATGTAAAACCTCAAAATAAACTTTAGGTGCAAAATAGTAAATTATAAATTAATTAATTAATTAAAGGTAAAAGAGTCCTTTTATAATTAATAATCTTTGGTATAAATTAGATTTTTTCTCTTGCCTTCTTTATTCAGAAAAATCTATTAACCAAAAATCAAATAATTGGAGAATGGTTAAAGATTTGAAGGTCTAGAGTTAAGTTCAGATTTTTTTCAGGTAAGATTCTAACCCTAAATTAATATATTATATTCGTTAATTAGTTTTGAATACATTAAATATTCTTTAAAATTTTTTAATTTAGATTAGGGTTAGTTTAGTTAATTTATTTTAAGATCAAAAAATTGAAATTATGAATATAAGTTGTTTCATTGATGAAAATTGGGAAATTCAAATTTTTTTTAGATGAATAGATCTGAACAATGAAATTTTAAAAATTAAATTAGCAAATAAATATATGATTAGATGTGGCTTAAGGGATTGGAAAATAATAAGAAGAAGAATTGCATGTTTCTGGATTTTGGATTTGAGGTACTGTGTTGGGTGACAAAAAGAAAAAAGAAAAAAAATTAATATGTAACCGTGAAAGGGTGGTAGTGGAATAAATTAAAATAATAATAATTAGTAGAGTTGGTGGGGTTGTTGGAGTTGTTAAAAGTACATGGGGTATTTTGTTGAGTAAGAGGAGACATTAGGATTAATAAGAATAATGATAATAATAATAATAATAATAGTAAGAATTATGTGATTTGGATGCTTGTGAGTGATGTACAATACGGCTGTTTGGATGTTGTGGGATATAAAAAAATATAGTAATAATAATAGTAATTGTTTTTAATAAATTTTTTAATTTATGTAAGTATACAAAAGAAATAAATGGTTAGAATAAGATTTGGAAGAAATGTGAGTTTATAAAAAATTTGGAAATTCATTAAATTGTATTATTATTGTTTAAGAAGTTGAAAATAATATTGGGTAGTAATAATATTAACATGAGAAATTAATTAGGATCCCTAATAGTAAATAAAATATTTTTAGGATTGTCAAATTTTTACCTTTAGATAATTGTGTATGATATTATGTTAGGTGAGGAGTAAATTCGTCAAGCTAAATACTTCAAGTTTTTTAGCGCTTCTTCAAGGTAAGAGAAATTAATGTAGATTTTTATAAAAGAAAATAATTTTATTTTTATATTGTATTTTGAAATGTGTAAAAATATTATTTTTATCTTTATGTATGGATTAAAAATGTGTTTTGTATGGAAAGTATATTTGAGAATTTTCTTTGTTTATGAAAAATGAAAAATTGAGGAGATATGATATTTTGTTTTGTAAGTTTGAATTAATGAAATAAAGTTTTTGATTCTGGATTATATGACCCTAGTCAACAGGTTATAATAGTTGATATTATATGACCCTAGTCAACGAGTTATAATTGTTGACATTTGGTTTTGTTCTCCTTAAATGGAACAAATTTGAAACCAATTATTCAATTATGAAGTCCCACCTAATTGGGCACCATTTGTCATATGATAACCAGAGTAAAGATATTTTGAATGTATTCGATTTGGCTTTGACGAGAAATTGTTTTGAAATGGATATGAGAAAGTTTTGTTGAAAAGTTTTAATGTATTAGTATTTTGAATTCAAAAGTTTTTATGAAAATAAGTATATGTTATATCTTCTATTTGCATGCATGATTGAAAATGTTTGATCCATGAAACTGTATTAATGTTCCTTATTGGGCTTTGAGCTCATCCCTCTTTATTCATAATCTTTCAAGTAACCTTAGTTCGGGTGAGGAGTGACCGTTAAGAGGGAAATTTAGTTTTTTAGGACATTTGTTTAAACTTGTTTTATTTTGGACATTGTTTAGATGTTAAAACTTAATTCTCATTTGAATTATTTTGAGTTTGGAGTTATTTGGATAATAATACTTTGGTTGATGTATTATTTTTTTTTTTAAAAGTTGATACTTGGAGGTTTTAGAATTTTGTCCTACTATTTTGAACATGAATTTGGTAATTGGTAAATTTTTAGTTACAATACGAATGTTTGTGTCGTTTTCACTTTGAAATGACCATCATACCATTGGAGTGGGTTTTGGTGCGTGATAGTAGAACTCTGAGAGAATCCATGGAGATCAATGAGAATGGTTGTTTGGTGTTTAGTTATGTCGCTTTATATAAAGGCTAACTGTCATTATGGTCATGGACTCATCATGAGATGCCAATAGATGATGGGAGAATTGTGTTTTGGGCCCAGCTAGGCCCAAAAATTAACAAATGGTCCATGTATCTAACAAAATTAAGCCCACCACCCAAGTAAAGTCTCAATATTGATAAGAAGGATATCCCATTTATAATATTCCGAAAATGCCCTTGGCTGGGGATTTAAAAAAAAAAAACCTGAAGTCCACGTTGGATTTCCCTTTGTTTTCCCCAAATTGGACTCGTTTTCAACTTTTCACATTCCCAGCTTTGTTCCCCTCTTCCGCCCAAAGAATGCCCTAATCCTCAGTCCCAATCTCGTGATCTCTCAAGCTCGTGTTTCCCGGCCTTCTGATTGTTGGTGTAGGCAGTCTCGTTTTTCATCTGTATCGATCCATTGGCGTCGATGATCACAACTACATTTTGGCTCCGTGGTGAAGCAGTTTATAGGTGAGGTTAGTAGGTTGATCAATTTCATCTTTTTTATGCTTCATTTCGGCTATCCGGACCATTTGATTTCAGCTCAAATACATTGCCCTAATTTATCTCGCCATTTCAGTTTGCCATATATTGTGGTCTGATCCATCCCCACCGGTGGTGCCCTCCGTATTGGTTATATTTACTGGTTATATTTTTTCTATTTTTTTCCCCTTGCATTAGTGTAGACATATTTTTCCTCCGTTGGTTGAAATCAAATCTTTTAGCATTATAGTGACTTCATCGTGTGGCAGTCTAGTTAAGTACGATAGTTCGTATGTTAACTTTCTTCGATAAAACCCAAGTCATGGTGAGCCTATAGTATGAGATATTGTTGTGTACTTAGTATGTGTCGATAGATTATCATTTCCAACTTCATGAAATCTGTAGCTAACATGAATATAAGTGGCAAATAAAGAAACAAATCAGTTGAATTGATTCAAAACACTAACCACATAGCCATCATATGTACATTTATGAGTGTCAAAAGTAACTGTTATGTTCCCATTGGGATCCAGAGGGTGATAGCAGTATGCAAAAACAGAGAAAGAGTCAACCAATTTGTGGAAAAAAAATAATAAGTGAAGTAACAAAAGGAAAAGTATATGTATAAATGATATATTATATACTTGACATGGCGACTAATAATAATGTCAACTTCAAAGCCAAAGGCCACATGGGAGAGAAGATCAACCCCATTTTCTATACTATGCATAATTGATTGTTCTATAATATGAAATTTCTGCTATGTTTATATAGGTTGATGGACGCAACTAATATGATATATTGTTACATTTTTGTGGGAGGCAAACTTGTCCAAAAAAATGATGGGCAATGGGAATACGTGGGTGGAAGAAGCAAAGGTATTCACATATATAAAGGAATGCCATTTGAAGAATTCACCAAAAAAATCTTAGAGAAATTCGACATCTTGTTTGATGCGATGAAGATGCACTACACCCTCAAGTTCAACCCCAGAGTCATCCAAGATTTAGAAGATGAGGATGACTTGGATAAGGTGGTTTCCCACAGTGATGACTTTGCAAATGTATACCTAGTAGACTTACCTTGTGAATAAGGCATTGAAGCAAATATACCGAATACAAAATTGGCAATTGGGTAATGGACGTTAACGTGCATGTCTATTTAAAATTTTGTGAATATCACTTTTATGCATCACGTAGTTTAATTATGTTAATGTATGTAAATGCAGAGGTTCACCTGCGCCGTTTCCTTCCTCTAATGCATCATGCGATGCAATTCCTAATACTATGATGCTATCAAGAGGTTTTGTGTCGCGTTGTGCAGATAGTGAGTACACCCCTTTGGAATCGATTCGTTTTCGTGAGGCAATATTAGGGTCGAGACATACATTTAAAAATGCAGAGGAGTTTCGCAACGCAATTTACCAGATGTCATTAGGTGGAAGGTTTGAATACAAGTACAAGAAAAATTCTCCTATGCATATGTCTGTAAAGTGTTCGGTTGAGGGTTGTCCTTGGAAGATAACAACTCACGCTGTCGAGGGAAATGTCATCTTGTGAGTTCATACTTACCAAGTGAATCATAATCATATAGCTCAGGATGAGTGTTCATCTAAGGTCAAGGTTTCTTCAAAGAGAGGCGCGGTTGTTGTTGAAGATGTGTTTAGAACCACTCCAGACTATCTTCCCCGTCAAATTTGTAAGGATTTTGAACGTGATCATGGAGTTCAGTTGACATATAACCAAGCATGGCACCTTAAAGAGAAGGCAAAAAATCGCATATATGGAGCTCCACGTGAGTCCTACACGTTTGTCCCTTGGTTATGCCATAGGCTAAGGGAAATCAACCCCGACACAATTGCGGAGTACACTTCCGACGAAGGTCACTTCATGCAATTGTTCATTGCCCATGCATTTTCAATTAAAGGGTTCATCAAGGGGTGTCGACCAGTATTGGCTATTGATTCTTACCATCTAAGCGGACCATACAAGGGAGCTCTTTTGTCCGCCATTGCATATGATGCAGATGATGGAATGTTTCCTCTTGCCCTTGGTGTTTTCAGTTCAGAAAATTATGAGGATTGGTATTGGTTTTTGGAGAAATTAAAGGGGGTCTTAGATGGTAAAGAAGTTGTTATTATATCTGATAGACATCAAGGAATCTTGCGTAGTGTTTCCGAGTTGTTCGGGATAGGAAATCATGCATATTGTTATCGACATGTTAAGGAAAACTTTTCTAGCTTCTTGAATAAGCAAAACATTAGAGGAAAGAAAGGGAAATAAGATGCTTTGTTACTTTTAGACAGCATTGCATACGCTAGGTTGGAGATAGACTACAACGAGGCATTTGAAAAACTTGTGCGCTTCAATGACAACCTCGGTAAATGGGTTACGGATAACAATCCGGAACATTGGGCAATGTCAAAGTTTCTAAAAAAACGATGGGATAAAATGACAAGTAACATTACAAAGTCCTTTAATGCGTGGTTAAGAGATGAGTGTCACCAAACAATTTATACGTTATTGTTAATGCACATGGATAAGCTTGTAGCCATGTTGGACACCCATATGCATGGTACAGAAAAGTGGAAGAGCGTGGTTGGACCGAAAACTGAAGAGAAGCTAATGTCAAATATCATGAGGTCCAGTCCGATTAGTGTGTTGCCATATTTGGGGGGGACATTTAAGGTGTTTACCGAGGAGGTTTATTTGGTTGTCGATATCAATCAACGTACGTGTACTTGCATGACATGGAAAATGTCCGGCTTGCCGTGTTCCCACGTATGTGCTGTCATCCGCACACTCAGACACGACGTGTATGACTATATTGACCCATGTTTTAATGTCTCCACCCAACATTTGATTTACTCTGGTCAGTTTCAACCATTACCAACACACAATATGTCGAAAGTTTGTGATGAGAGTTTGCAAGATTGCGCCGACAACTTCTTTTCTACTCTCCAACCCCCTCATGTCAAACGTCCTCCAGGAAGACCCCGCCAAAGGCGCATTAAGTCACAGTTTACTCATAAGAGAGCAATATATTGCTCTCGATGCAATGGCATAGGTCACAACCGCTCTAAATGTAATAATCTATTGCCGTGACATGTGGCTTGTTTGTGCTTGTACGATTCTCATACTTTGTATCAGCCCATACATTCTATTGTAGGGTATATGGTACGGTATTGTTGTTTTCGTTCCTATGTATTGGGCTGGTTATAGGCACGATGCACTATCTTGTTATTTTCATGATTTATAGTTGCTTTGCTTAACCTACGTAATTAAAAGTGCAATTTGAATGTGGTTTCTTTAAAGTTGTTATTTAATTCCATCAGTGTCTCTACATTATCAAGCATTTGTGGTTCCACCTACTAAAAAATGTCTTTCCATTTGTCTTGAATGAGATATACTCGTTTCACACTTTGTAAGCATTGCATTTATAATCTTGTAATTCATATGATCTATTGGCAGTAGCATAGTACTTCACTCACATGTTTGCACCCAAACTGTCAACGCTTTCCTCAAATGGTTTTTTTTAAATTTATTTTATTTATTTTTACCTTATACAGCTGAATATGGTATAGCCTAACAAAATTTATCCAACTGATTAATGGTACGATAGTGCAATGACCTTTTCCTTTATTATTAGTCTCTCCAGCTCATCGATCACTACTATAGCAACCTTTGGAAGTCACCGGTTATTCTAAGGTTCAAACCTCTAGCAATAAATTCATTCTTCAATGGCCACTGTGGAGGTATTGCATTATTTCTTCGTTATTATTTTTCATTACTTATTTTGTATACTTGCTATTTTAACCTACTTAACACAATTACTTGTTATGGGTCTTACATATTCATTATCATATAAACATCGAGTTGTAAATTATTCATTCACATTATTTTGTTTGTTAGTTCATTCAATTGTATTTCCTTTTGCACCACGTTTATGTATTCATATTGTCTTTGTTATTTTTATGTTGATTACTAAAATGCATCTCTAAGTTACTAATTATGTCCTTCACTTTTAATGCAGCCCACAAGATTGTTCACACGTTGTTCATCTTCGAGATTCTTAAAACTATGCAACAGGCTGCCAGTTGATAAATTGGAAGTTGTTCGAGACCTTCAGTTTGGAGGTCTTCTCAACTTAAGTTGTAAGGAGATACGACATAATATATGTCTATGGTTGATCGACCATTTTAACATTGGCTTCAAACGCATAGACATATCATCCAAAAAAAGCTATGAGCTGACTGATGCAGATGTTGGCCTTGTATTTGGCCTCCTGACAAGCGGATGGATTCTACAAATTGCATCAACCCCGTCTGAGCATCCATTCGGTACACTAAACACTTGTGAGGAGAGACTCCTCAACTTACCTGTCGGGGAGGAGTTCCGTAGATGCTTCCTTTACTACGCATGTGCGACGATATTGGCGCCAATGTCAAGGATAGATGGATGCCGAAACTTATGGCATACCATCCATGAAGATGGTTTTCGAAACGATGTAAACTGGGGCCAATTTGTTGTTGACCAGCTGGTTGAGGGTATTAGACGATTTAAACAACAGAACAGTGTTTGGGTACATGGTTGCATCCTCTTCCTCCAGGTATTGCCCTGGTTTTACATTGATAACTTTGTCACGTTTACATTGTTCACTTCACTACCATCAAGTAACGAATCCACATTTGTTTATTTCCATTGTGCAGCTCCACTATGTAATTAAATTCAAGATTCCTTCAGTTCATGTTCCCGTGACAGTGCCCCTCCTCTCCGCATGGTCAGATGATTTGATAAAGGAACGCTTAGCTGCTGAGATAAGTCAGTTTGGTAGTTTCGGACATGGCGAAGTAGCCATTTACTCAACATTCATTTTGTTATGAAATTTGATGACATCGAAATTGAATACCTTCAAGGTTTATACATTCTTAATTTGCGTCATGAAATCAATTATAGGGGTTTAATTATTCGTCACCGCCCCGTACCTCACTGCCCCGTACCTCACCTCCCCGTACACATGTGGAGTCTGGTAGTGGCCCGACAAGTAGTCATGTACGGATACTGTTTGTTACTTTACGCATTAACTCCGTCTGAATGCCATTACAATTAGGTTTATTGACTCAATTTTTTGAAACCATTGGTTCTAAATATTTTCTTCAATATTTTTATAGTAATTTATGTGCAAGCTATTTGTTAACATGTCACAGGAACTACTTGAGCAATACTATGCAGTAGAACGTGCAATATATCAATATCAAAAGGGCATTCAGCACCAGCTAGGCATCATGCGTGGTGTGATGCATACATTGGATGGCCGAAAACAACGAAGTCGACCTTCGCCGGCCGCAAGTGACTCAAGCTATGCAGCCCATGAATTTCCGCAGCCCGATCTGCATTCAGACTATGGCGAAGATGACATCGCTTCCCATGGCACTGTAGACGTACCTGACATACCAATTCGGCATCCATCAGATATTGGTAACAGTATGGGGGACATTCATTACTACATGAATTTGTACATAATAACTCATATTATATTACTATGCATTACGAATTAACTGTTGTTACTCCAAATTTACAGCTGATGAAGAGGTAGTCGTCCTTGAACGGTTGCCTTTGCAATCTATGGTTGTGGCTCCATCTAATAGGAGTGGCAGGCGACGAAGAGTGCGTCGGTTGGCTCCCAATCTATTGTCGCCATTCATAGCGCAACCACAAACACGCCAGTCTGCCATCAAGATGGACCTTAAAGAAGTGGCTGCAATTGTTTTTGATGGCGCCTTGGACTTGAGGTTTGACACAACATATAATACTCCACTTTCAAATGTATTCACCTCCACATATTTGATATTACCCTAACGTTGATGGTTTTGTTGACAGTGAGGAACTTGTTGCACTGCATGACACAAGTTTAAGCAGAGGCAACCTCGCCTCTTTCTTTCCAAGGAGACAGCTGGATTGGCAATTGATTCATGCCTAATTGGTGTCTCAACTGATTCGTGTCCAGCTGGTGCTCCTTGATTGAGGGATTAATCAACAAAATTTATAACCTATTACACCATATACTAGGGTAGCAAAGACAAAGCTACTATAGCATAGTGGCTCTAGGATCGTTCACTGGGATGGATTTTCACTTCACAAATGATATTAATTCAAAGCTGAATTGGTGCCTTTTCATTTCAAAGTTAGCTTTAAAAGAAAACATAAAGATGTTTGAACAAAGATTGGTTTTAAGCTAACAAAAAATAGTAACTGATTTTACTTACAAAGAAAAGTGTTTCTTGGAGTTTCAGATCACTGGGCTCAGATTCCTCATACAAAAAGGGAGTTCCAGTCACTTGTTTCTTTTCCTCGCATTAGAGAATTAACATATAGTTCCTTCTCCAACCGGTGTTGTACAGATGCTTCCCATTAATGGGTTCAAGCACTAAATCCCTCTCACTGATGCAACTTGCAATGGCTCGTGCCTCTCACCTAGCACTTGCCATTCAAGGTGATCTTTAACCTTGGATTACCCGTCAAAAGCTCGCAATAGGTAACTAATGGATGTCTCCTAAGAGTCCAAAAGCTTACCAAGTGTTGGCTATTCTAGAAAATCCTACCTTCAAGTCACCTACCAGAGGCTCGCAAGGGGTAAACTAGTGCATCTCCATGGTTAGAGATCATTTGCCTTACCAAGTGTTGGCCCAGGTGACTCCAAGGTGTTTTAAGGTAACTAAAAAGATAAAAACCATCAACGGGTCACACTTTCTCTTCATTAACAACTAAAACAACAAAACTTCCAATTTATGCATGTGGAAACTTACCCGGTTACCTTAGCTCCAAGAGACAAAGAGTCTAGCCTCTCATCCTCTGAGAAAACATCTCAGAGAATGTTTGGCTAGCAAGAAAATGAGAATGAAAGAGAAGACAAGAATATATAGGAAAAATAGAGCAAGTGCTCTGTATTTTACTTCCTTCCCAAAACTGTACAAAGGATCCCCTGGAACCAAAACTCTAACACCCCCAGAACAGGCTCCTCGGGCTCCCTTAATACCACAATTACACTTACAGCTATTACATAGATATTTTGCCAAATTCCTAACTTAAAAACTAAGGAATTCTATCACTGGTGGCTTACAAGGAGAATTTGGGCATTTAGACAACAAAAATCTAATCAAAAAAATATCTCCAAGTGTCGGTTACAAATATCGGGAAGCACTAAGGAGCACTTCGCAGGTGACAAGTGAGGTCTGCGAAATTTCGCAGGTGCACAAGAAGGGCTGCGAAATTTCTTCATAGCAACCAGCTGATTCAACACCTTTGCAAAGTGGACTTCCATCTTGTTGTGTTTGGCTTCCATCGCGGCGTGAAGCTTCAGGGGAAATCCATAGCACTGTGCAAAAGTGTTGCGAAATATCTCGCAACAAAAGGCTATTTTCGCAACACTTTGCTGAATCCTTCCTTCAGCTCGGAGCAGTTGTCTTCCAAAGGCTGTAAATTCTTCATTTCAACTCCGAATTACGCACCATTTGAAGCATTGGATTCTTGACTTCCTGAGCTTTGAAATGGTATATAGCATGTAGAAAATGGACTTCGGGAAGTGCTCCAAAAGTGCGAAGGAAGACTGCAGCTACTGTCCTCTGTTTTCTTCACTCTGTTTTCCTCTTTGCTTCTCTCCTTGCATTCCGGATTTGCTTATGGCAAAGGACTTCAAAGCTTTTGGTTCTTCATGTTTCTGAGCTTTCCATTGCTTTGCCAAGGATTCCAAATAACTCTCCTCAATCTTGGATTGCTTTGGTGATCAAATTACTAACAAAAACACCAAAACTTACATAAATTGATTAGAAGCAATTACAAGGGTCTTTAACATGTTAATTGGGTTAAAAGGCAATAACTACTACTCAAAAGTGTTTAAAAGGATTAATTAAAAGCTATGAAATAGCACTTTTTGAGTAGTAATCAGCAATCATGTTAATATATCAATTTCTCGATTACTTTGCAATATTTTTAATTTAATATTCATATACCATCTTGTCATTAGTGTCTTTGAATATTGCTTACATATTAATCACTTCTTCTCTTAGGTGGTGGATGCGTATTGTAGATTGCTGCAATTTAATGATGCATCAAGGACCAAACTCTATCTATCGTCCTACATAGCGGTAATGGAGGGCTTTGATGGACACTACAATTCAATGTTATTTTGTTATAACATGTCAACAAGTTTCCTTATCCTTTAAAGCTTAAACTTTTTTCATATCGTATGTAGGAAATGGTCATGCGTTCCAATGGCAAACATTTGACGCGGGAAGCAGTAATTGGCCGTTTTGAGCCATATTTGTATCTCATCGATGTTTCCTATCAGAATGTTAATGAGGTCAGCTTAAATGCATTGTTCGAGGTTTCTGCACTTGTTATCTCCTTCACCCAAATATATGTTATAATCCATTTTGAGTGGCATCATGCAGGTGTACTTACCGGTCCTTCTCAAAAACCATTGGTCGCTTTATGTTTATGACTTCCATAACAAATGAATCCAACTCTTGGATTCTCGACTTGGAAGGAGAAGGAGTTGTATGAGTGGGATACAACAAAATTTGGTAAAGTAGCTGTTAGTTGCGTAAAATTTTTTGCTTCCATTGTACCTAAGATGGGAAATTTGAATGCATCTACTTTCTTTATTTAAGGCCAAGGTTGTTCTATGGCTTGTTGCCTACAAGAAACAAATGGTTGATGTAGACTTCAAGATGTTCCGTTTTGTCATGCCAGACGTACTAAGTCAACCAAATGAGTTAGTGTTTACTTTGCAGTCCGTGACTAGATTTAAATTTTATTGCAAGTCAATTTATGTATATTATCGTTGTCATGTCACGCCTAATAAATAATTACCCGTTACTTTGTGTGTTAGCAATGACTGCGGAGTATTTGTTATGAAATTCATGGAGAACTGGTCAAATGGAGGCCTCTCCAAATCCATCGATGTGGTATGACCGTACACAATTTTAATATACCATGATTATATCAAAGTTGCATTCCATGCCCAACATATTTAACATTTCCTAATATGCCTTTTAAACATTAATGAATGCAGGGCAAGATTAACAAGTATAGATTGAAGATATTAGGGAGATTGTTGCTTTCCTCACATAATGCACATCGACATCGCTTTCTCGTGGATTGAGGGACACTATTCAATTGGCTGTGGCAAGGATATTTTCAATTGATTGTACATTATTTTGTGAAACCTAAACTATTTTCAATAAATTGTATATAGAAGTTAGTGATGAATGCATAGCTAAGGTTAACAACAGTACGATTCATTTTGACACCAAACAAGTTAAGCGTTCAACCTAAACTATTTTCAATGTATTGTATATAGAAGTTAGTGATGAAATGTATACAGTATACACAATTGAGTTAGAATAAGAGTCGTGCTTTGATTTGTCATTCCATGGATCACACATTGCTACTTCAGTTTACATGAATCTCTCTCATTCTCACTGTCACTCTCACATGTCTTTAATTTCAACCACCGTCACATGATGAAATGAAGCATGGCCATACAATTTCTCTCATGGACCACACTATCACAGAATCTTTGTACCAGGTTTATAGAGAGGGTGCAAGGGCGTTGAAGTGATTGTACATTCGTGTGTTCACGTACCTACTTTTCTGTTCAGTGTGTATGATTGTATGAGGGCTACGTCAGAAAATAATGTCATAAAAATTTAATTAAATAAAAAAAAACAGTTTCCGAGTCCGGAGATCGACCAGTTTGGACCAGCCAAGCATACCCGGTCGACCGGTTACTAAACCACCAACCGATCAGCCTGTGTTACACAGAGAGCACTCAACCGGAATTCGACCGGGTGTCGACCGGGATGTCTGGGGATTCGACCGGTCACACATAGCCACTGGGAGAGAGAGAATGTAAAAAAGAGCACTCGACCGGAATTCGATCGGTTGTCAACCGGGAAGCCTCCATCCTCGACCGGTCACACACAACCACTGGGAGAGAGAGAATGTTAAAAAGAATTCCGACCGGTCTTCGACCGGGCATTGACCGCCACTCGACCGGTCGTGCTGACTCCTCGACCGGTCACATACAACTACTGGGAGAGAGAGAAAATGATAAGCGCTTTTCGACCGGTGGTCAACCGGCTAAAGTGAACAGGTCGACCGGTCTCTGAAGCGGTCGCGCATTTCTACGACTGGTCGAACTACATTTACCATTGTTTTTGCTATGAAAAAATAGGTGTTTTGTATTTAATTATTGATAAAAGATACAATAGCTAGAGAAAAAAGGTTAGCGTTATGTTGTATTTTATTATTTAAGCAAAATTTGATGCTAAGAAATAGAGGATTTGTGTTGTTTTTAAAAAATGGTCATTAATGTTAATAGAAAGTATCCAATATAAAGAAATTTATTAAAAATTAAATATTAAGTTAGTCCAATTAAAAAGAATTTTCAAAAATTCATTTTCCATTCTCCATGTGATAAATTTGAGAGGAAGCATCAATTATAAATCTCAATTATTTTAACATTGAACAACAATAAAATAATAATGTTTTAAAATTAAAAATACCATTAAAACTAAAAATACTTTAAAATTTACATTCTTATTCTCTATTTCACGATTCCAAACATGGCATAAAATGCTTATTTCCAATTTAGTTTGTAACATCTTAATTATTTTGTAAAATTTAGGAGTGGTAAATGTTATTTTTTTAAAATAAAAACAAAATATCCATTAAATTATATTTAAATAATAATAAAAATTGGATTTTCACAACATTAAAACATACATATATAATTATTTGTGTCGGTTTTAATCATGGACATGTTCATGGCCCATGACGCACAAAAGATTAAGTCATATCTCCGATACCATTAATGGTCAACAAATTACACTCATGTGATTTATTATAAACATTAAGCTTTGAACGGAAAACTTTATTTATTTTATTTTCTATTTATTGGCATTTCAGGATCGATATACCTGTAACAATTTTCATGATATACCTTTATTTGCACCAAATGTACAAGGTATAGAGATATTTATTTTGACAACCACCAACAATTGATAACCACAAGTGTGGACCCGCATTTTTCACGTGCGTCCCCACTCGATCGGCGAGACTCGCTTTTTATTTGTGAAAAATTAATTTTTAGAAAAATTGGAGTCGCCACTTATTTTATTTTTATTTTAAAGGGAAAATAAAACAAGAAAGAAAAACCCTAAAATGTGACTCCATAATTTTTGGAAAAAAGGCATGTCTTTGAAAAACCCGAGTCTTGGTCCGGGGATTAGGTTACTTATTCGGAAGGTACCTCTAGGAGGTAGCACCCCTCTAAGCCCTAAAAAGGCTCTATTGACTAAGTTGAGGGAAACGTGGCAATTAATCGGTTAATTATGGATACCTAAGTAGGCTAGGTGGTTCCAAAAAAATAGCATGCCAAACAAGATCAAATCATAATAAAGAAAGGTTAAATCATAATAGGACCGCTTCTCAAGCGCTATCATAAAACATCGATAGTTAATTTAAACAATATATCATTCAACATGTATTTTATTAGAAATAATCAAACAATGAAACATATATAGCAGAACACTCAAGCATTATTAGACATAAGCATTATTTCACAATGACAAGCATATTCACATAATTCAGAAAGTAGGTGATAGAGGACATACCTGGATAGCATAGATAATTTGTAACGTGCTTCCTCAAGTTGTAAGGGGTTAGATAACAAATAATAAAATATAGAAATCCTAGCATGCTCGTTATCTATTAGCATAGCAAAAGTGATCAAAGTATACAAAATCATCAATTATCACATACATCTTGTATATAATTCCTAAAAAATAGATAGACGTGATTTCAACAAGTGTCAAATGTGGTAACAAAAATAAATTTTGAAAAGATTTTCTTATAAAGGGGTTTCACCAATTCCGCAATTGATATACACAAATTTAGCTTAGAATTATCCCATTTATTTGGGACCACAAGCTTTGATTCGTGTTTTACTCAAAACTATAATTTTATTTGAAAGATGTGAACCGATCAAAACATGGTTGCACATTATTTTAAAAAATGAGATTTTGATTCTAAGAACTCTAAATGAATTTTTGAGATGGATTTTTAAGAAAAAAAAGATTTTGAGAATAGTGTTGTATTTTAAAAATAAAAAAAATAAAAAAATTAATTTGAAAGCAATAAAGTGTATGAATCAAAATACCAAGCAAAACAAAAGAGAACAAAATCACAAAGTAGAATTTTTGACAACCAAGAAAATTGAAGGTGAGAATGGAGGCTAATCTTCATGAGTTTCCAAAAGCCTCAGAAAAAGAAATCAAATTAAGTGAAGGATCACTAACAGGCAAGACATTCTAAATTAGACAAACTAACAAAGTATCAATTCATGAACTAACCACTAGGATTTTAAAAGCATATAAGCTAAGATAAGGATGATCAGAACTAACATTAATGATTTTGAAATAAAAACTAAAAAAGGATCAATTCGGGTAAGGAACTAAAATTATAGAAGTACCTAAACTAATTATAACGAGTTTGACTAAATTAAACTAAAAAACATGAACTTTCAAACATAGAATTAATTTTACTAATGAACCAAAGCAAACTAAAAATATGTACTTTCAAGCATGGAATTAATTTTATCAATGAACTAAAACTATAAAAACACATAAACTCATTCAAGCTAAACTAACAAGTAAATTAATACCAAATTATATTAGGACTTAAAAAAAATCCACTTCATCTAATAAAATTGATTAAGCTACCAAATTGGAATAAAAAAAAAGGCATTTTAAAAATAAAACAAATTAATAATTTAGTGATTCGAAACTAAAGTAATCGAAATTAGAAACAAGATGCAATTTTTCTAAAGGTTTAATCAAACAATTGAATTAAAATTATGAATATAATAAATTAATAAACCAAATCGAAACCTCAACCCTATCTAAGAAAATTAATTAATTGAGCTAATAGATCAAAAATAACAACGAAATTAAACTAAGGAGTAAATTAAGACAAAACCAATTAAATTAAAATCACAAACACGTTTAAACTATCATATGGATTAAAACAAATTAGCATGGACTTATGAATTATGAACCCGTAAAAAAAAAAAAAAAAAGACATCTAATAAAAAAATGAAAACTCTTTCAAAATAAACTAACTTGTGTTATGAAGAAAAATCCGTCTTTTATGTGTTAAAGTGGCTGCCCTATTACCATTTGAAGGCCTCTGTTGCTTTCCTTTGTCCAGAAAATTCCCTCTCCTTTAAAAAAAAAATCTGCTTCTTCCTTCCTTGCGTGTTCTCTCCAAAAATAAATAAAAAAAACCTCTCTGCCCGTTGCTCTGTTCTCCTCTTCTATATGACTGCCCACTTTTCTTTTTTATGGAATATCTTGTTTCCTTTTTCTTAATGCACATGGATATAGAAAGTGTGTGCATGTGGCTCACTTTGGACTTCCCAAAGATGCAGCCCGCTTCTCATTTGGTAAGTGGACTATGCCTTTCTTTTTTTAAAAAAAAAAATTGTGGACTGTTACTCCCAAAGAGATAAAAACTGGGTTGTTTCTTGATTAAAAAAGATGTGGACTGCTACTCACCCAAAGGGATAAAAAATCTAGGTTGTTTCTTTGATTAAAAAAAAACGTGGACTGCTACTCCCCAAAGAGATAAAAATCCGGGTTGTTTCTTGATTAAAAAAAATGTGGACTGCTACTCACCCAAAGGGATAAAAATCTGGGTTATTCCTTTGATTAAAAAAATGTGGACTGCTACTCCCCAAAGAGATAAAAATCCGGGTTGTTTTCTTGATTAAAAAAAGTTGTGGACTACTACTCCCCAAAGAGATAAAAAAAACTGGGTTGTTTTCTTGATTAAAAAAAATTGTGGACTGCTACTCCCCAAAGAGATAAAAAAACTGGGTTGTTTCTTTTATTATTAAAAAAAATGTGGAGTGTTATTCTTATCTTTTCCCTAAAACTGCGGAAGTATTTTCTTTTCTCTATCTCTCTCACTCACATTTATCATTGCGATTCGGAAAACCAAATTTTCTTCTCATTGGTATTTCTTCAAACAACTCTCGTGCTCCTCAATTTGCCCTCAATGTATATACCCTGAACTGGTGGAATTCCGAGAAGCCATATCTCTGGTCTCCATATGAATCCACAAATTTACATGACTGCCACCAACCTTAACAAGTGCATAGACGGCTGACAAGCCACTTGGACATGACTATTTGGAAGAATCTTCTCTGGGTCTTGTATTGTGACAGCAGTTTTTACAATAGAACAGAACCATTAACAGGAAAAGAATGGCAACTATCATGGGTTTTCTCTTATATGAACCCACAATATGGCATGTCTAGCCAGAATTATGAAGGGGCTGATCTCTTTGTTGAATCTCGTGATTGCATGCCCAAGCTTTGGAGTCACCCCCATATGAAGAATTGATGGCCATAGGACGGGTAGGAAGAAAAACAAAAACGAGTATGGTAGAGAATAAAGAGAAGCAAGGGGGAACAAACACGCGAGATCAAAATAAGATAAAGCCACATCTCATGATTTTTCAATGGGCTCAGGCTAATAGGGAAGATCACAAACAGATTAAGGACAAAAATAAATAAACAACCAATATCAACAAAACAATTTGTGGCCCTTTCCGTCCACACAAAATCAATAATACAATAAATATTCAAAAAAACAAACACGCTGAAAAATCGAACATGGGTAAAAATTCCGAGAGTAACGAAAAGCATACATAGATAGCCTTGGTTACAATTGCTCTTTTTCTGTTTCCTCTGTTCTTCACTCCCAAAAATCCTCACAATTTCTCCCAATCATCCAATGCGTCCTCTCACCAAAAAAGAATCTCCTCCTATAATAAAAAAAAAAGCCCTCAGAATCCTCTTGTTGCTTGTTCACTCATTCTTTCTCCTTTTTTCTCCAATTCTCCAATAGACGCTCCTTCTCTTTTCCTTTTCTCACCTATATATATATTACCCTTTCCCTAAAACCTAAATCTCCCTAAAAAAGGCGAAATCTCCTATTTTCTCTCTTCTTTTCTCCTTATCCTTTTTTTAAATCTTCCAATTCAAAAGCAATTTTCCCAATTTCAAATTCCTCTCCAAAACCTTCCAAAGAGAGTCTCATCTTCCTTAAACTCCAATAGTAAGTTTCCTTGCAAAAATATGAAATTTTTGAAGTTAAATAATTGAATGAACGGATAAGCAAGTAAATAAATTAGGAAGCGGTAAAAATAAATAAATAAATAAATAAATAATAAATAATAAATAAGTTAAGGAAAATAATATAAAGAGGAAGATAACCAATAAAAAGTGAATGATAATCATAAAACTAAAACTAATATATATATATATATATATATATATATAATAAAATAATATAATAAAATAAAATAAAAATAAACCAATAAACAAAAGTCGAGCCCAAAAGCCATGTAACCATGCAAGTCATACAAGTCACGCTAAAAATGTCCAAATGGGCCAAGTGTGCCTAAACGGGCCTATGATGAGACTAAGTGGGCCTAGGGTGGTGTCTAATGGGCCAAGTGTATCCAAAAGCTATCCTAAAAAAAAACAAGAAAAGCCTAAGTCTAAATTTGGGCTGCCAAGGGTCATAATAAGGGATCAAATAATCCCTCAACCAAAATCTCCAAGGTGACTCAAAAAAAGGTAAGTGGTATGAGTAGCCATGGGCCACCAAGGAACTATTGTGGAGCATTGAAAATGAATTTTAAAGACATGTGCTAAAGGGACAAAATTGAGGGTCTACAACAAGATAATTCAATTTTTCCTATTTTATTTTATTTTTCCCATTTTCTATTTCCCACGGTTTTCATATTTATACTTTAGTTTATAGTTAGTTTTGTTATACTAGTGGTTTAAAATACTTATATTTTGTAACATGTATATCTATATATAATAATAAATCAATATTATTTTATTCAATAATAAGATTAAAAATAGAAAATAAACATTAAGCGAACCCCAAAAGAATAAAATAAAATAAAACATTTTTTCGGAATTGTTTTATTTTATCTTAGTTTAATTTACAAAATGTAATTATCTTCAACTATTCCAACAATTTAAGAAAACTTTATATCTCAATATGAAATTTTCTTAAATTATTGAAGTATTTATTTATAAATTTAAATTATCACTTATATATATATATATATATATATATATATATATATAAGTGATAATTTAAATTTAAATTAGAAATTTAAATTTAAATTCAATTTCATTTAATTGTTCTAGCGTATCGGAATTCCAAGAGACAAAGCAACTCTCACACTTTCCAAGCCAAAGCGACTGTTCGGCTTCTTACTTACAGAGGGGGTCAACCGCGGGTGGACCGGTCGAGCGATTGGTGGGGTTATCTTTTCAAATACCCCCCGCGCGGCATTTTGACAATCTCAGGCTTCAAGGGTTTTGGGTATTCAGCTTGGGAAACCTACTTTGAACGACATTGCAGCCATTTCATGGCTTCAGAGTGGGTTTTGAAGGGTGTGGAATGATCTTTGGGAGGTCGGCCGTGTGTATTGGAAGGGCTTCTCGTTCAGCGCGCGTCAAAGACGGTTTCTCACCTATTCCCACACGCCAATCTGCTTAACTAAGGTTTGTTATCACTGTGATCCGCTCGTTTATTTCTCTACCACCGTCGTCCCCATCAGTTTGACTCTCTAATGCCGCCTAAGAGAGATACGGTTGCCTCTAGGGCACAGGGCAAGCGCCCTGCTGAGCCATCTCAGCCCGGTGAGGTGGAGGCTCGCCGAAAGGCAAGGTTTGACACCGGTCTTTTCACTTCCATGGAGGAATATCAAAGGTACAAGCAGAAGTTTTCCCATAGGAAGGTTGTTCCAAGGAGAAATATTAATTTCTCCCAACTACAGCATTTCGACTTTGAGGGACTATTCGCACGTATGGGGTGGCTGCCATTAGTGACTATTTTCGAGCCGATATTTCCCACATTAGTGAGGGCATTCTATTCACGAGTGACATATGGACATGGAGGGCCGATTGTTTCGACCGTTAGAGGTGTGCAGATCAAGCTTGACCCGGAGAGCATATGCCGCATTTTAGACATCGCTCCAGTCGGACTTAGGGTATATGAGTCTAAGGCTTGGCCCACTGTGGTGGGTTTCGAGCCTAAAGAGGCGATACAGAGGATGTGCGGTCTTCCTGATGCGCAGGGGATGGGCAAACCATCGGCACATAGCCTGACAGTCAGATGTTGCATCTTTCACCACATGATCCTGTACATTCTCTTGCCACGAGGCGGCCACCGAGATGAGGTATCATATCTGGAGGCATTTCTCATTGATTCGATTATGACGGGGAGACAGATTGACGTTGGATATGTGATGATGATGCACATGCTTGCATGCTGCGATAGCTCCACCCGCGTTCTCTCCTATGGCCGTTTTCTGACACGAGTATTCAAGGATGCGGGGGTTGATTTGAGCAGGGAGCAGGACTTTGAGGCCCCAAGTAGTTATGAAACATATGATGAGCAATCGTTGGCCCGTATGAAGTTTGAGAAGGGGCCCGATGGATCATGGATTAGGAAAGTGGAGCGACCTGTACCACATCCTACCGTTGAGGAGGAGGTGGAGATTGGGGAGATGGAGGGTGGGGTTGCCCCTGAGAGAGATTATGAGCATACACGGACTGAGTTTGATATCCATGCACAACAGTCCGAGGGTTGCCAATTGGGGGCGACTGTATCAGGGGGGATGACATTTGAGGCGGTGCACACAGCGGGAACATCTTTGCAGCCATCATTCACTGATCCACCTCATGCGCATACATCACCTCATCAAGCTCCATACAGCCCTAGTCAAGCTTGGAAGGATTTAGCTGCTCAGATCAGCTCACTGGGCGCTCGAATTGAGGAGCTAGCAGTTGTGAAGGATATGCGATTCTACTCTATGGAGGATTGCATGGATCATTATCAGACAGGCTTCACCGACCAATTCCAGTATATGCAGCAGAGATTTTAGAGTATTGAGGATCGTATGGATCAGCAGCAGGCTACCTTTGCGCATATCCTCCAGAGGCTTGATCGCCAGGATAGTCAGCATGAGGACATGATGGCTTACATCCGATCGGTTTCAACCACCACCTCCTAAGCCGTGATAGCAGCGAGAGCTATTTAGGATTAGCATACGTAAATGCAAATCATTGCCATCTTTGTTTCTGTTGTCCATGTTTACTCTATATTTCACTTGACTATATATATAAGTCTATGTTTCCTTTATATTTCAGCTAACTATATATATATATATATATATATATATGATTTCTTTTGTCTTATGTGAATTATACGTTTAGTTTTGATTAGTATTATATGGCCTTTGATTAACGCGTGATAAATGGATTATCGTGTGATGGTACTCATTCTAATAAAAACTGGAAAATTTTTTATATGATGCTGCTGGTTTTGGGCTGGTCTTCTGGTGAGCTTTAATGCCTCCGTAATTAAGGTAGTCAAGGTCATTACTGAAATTCTTTTCATAAACTTGTGTTGGTTGCTCAGAAAACCAAACCAAGCCCAACAAATTTGCCCTCTCTAGCAGAGCCATCTTTATGATCACGAATAAACCTGCTTGCTCAAGTGTTATTTCAATAAATATAAATTGATAAAAATTAATATTAAATTCTCCAGAGAAGTGGGTGATCGGAGTTTGGTTGCAAAATCAATGAATTCATTTATGGGTTGAATGAAGGCATAGTCAAGAGAAGCTGTTTTTATTATTATTAGTATTATTATTATTATTATTATTATTATTATTATTTTTAATGATTCTCATTTTAAGAGGCCCAAGGGCAATTTTTTTAACTATTTGTTTCCAAAATCAAAACATTAAGTATGGGAAAAAAAATATGTGGGTGGTAAACAATAACTATTTGTTCCCAAAATCAAAACAATAAGTATGTGTAAAAAAATTATGTGGGTGCTAAAAAATTTTGTATGAAGTTAAAGTAAAACCTCCATCTTTCAACCGATCCATCTGATCAGTTGTTACAGGAGAGGGTGTGTGCGACCGGTCGTACAAAGAGGTAACCGGTCGACCGGTTACACTTTCCCGGTCGAATACCGGTCGTGTACCGGTCGCGGTGGCCAACTCATTATCTCTCGAATAGTTGCTTGCATCTTGTAGAGTCAACATTGTATGACTATGGTTTTGCATTATATAGGGTTAAATTATGAACTAGTAATTGGTCGTTGAAATGACATCGCTTTTTAAGTTTTCAATGTTATTTGCCTTGGATCCATGTCCGAAGGGTCTGACACAGGGCCGGTGAAGGGGATAATACAAGCCACCATTCGAAAGTTATCACTGCCCTCACAGAAAGGCTACGGGTTACTTCAATTATGCAACAGTAAATGGAAGGGGTTCTTCCAATTATATCCAGTTATAGTATGGTTATATAATGCATTCGGATAAAATTTCAAGAATATAAATACAGTAACTAATAGATCAACATGTCCATTATGTCAAGACTTAAGTAATGGTAATAATTCAAAAAACATTATGAATTATGTACATCAATTGATATTTTGTTGTTGTTTATATTTAATTCAAAACTCCTAACACAAGTATGATCATAACCTGTTAATTCAGTTTTGTTCCTTGTAGTCTCCACATTCGCTTTCCTCAGCTGTAGCAACCATCAACTCATCAAAGTTCTCGGTCATGCGAACCAAAAATTCAATCTGAGAGCAAACAAAACAAAGAGCGTAAAGTCAGTCTCGCATCCTCCAAGGTGCCTTGAAACAATAGGAATTAATGACTCATAATAAATTAATATGACATCATGTTAGAACTTGGATGTTGTCTTCCCCTTTTTCATGCACACATACAACACTTACATAAATCAAGGTAATTAGAAGAGACTATGTCACTCGAAATTAGTTTGTCATGGTAGGCAACATTATGTGACATCCAAAGTAAGGAGGATGAATATAGGAAGAAGGGAGGTTTGAAAGAATATTGAAAAAAGAAATGAGGAAAGAATTTTACGAAAATCGTTTGAAATCCTTCAAGTTAGGTAGCCTTGTACACCCTTGTACAGTTAGCACATTGGCCTTGTACACTTAGTGTAAATGCCTTGTACAGTTGGAGAAATCCGATATAGCTACAGCTGAATGAGTGTAAATGGGGGGGGGTAGCCACTCGACGATGCCATGGGTCAATGAAAAGGGGGAAAATGAAACCCAATTTAGGTTCCCATTCATCATACGTGTGCTAGCACATTCCAATGAATGTGTACGAAGGGAAATAAGGAGGGAGTACGAGGCATGTCCCCCTTTGAAAAAAGAAATGAGGAAAGAATTTTGCGAAAATTGTTTAAAATCCTTCAAGTTAGGTAGCCTTGTACACCCTTGTACAGTTAGCACATTGGCCTTGTACACTTAGTGTAAATGCCTTGTACAGTTGGAGAAATCCGACATAGCTACAGCTGAATGAGTGTAAATGGGCGGGATAGCCACTCGCCGATGTCATGGGTCAGTAAAAAGGGGGAAAATGAAACCCAATTTAGGTTCTCATTCATCATACGTGTGCTAGCACATTCCAATGAATGTGTACGAAGGGAAATGAGGAGAGAGTACGAGGCATGTCCCCATTTGAAAAAAGAAATGAGGAAAGAATTTTGCGAAAATCGTTTGAAATCCTTCAAGTTAGGTAGCCTTGTACACCCTTGTACAGTTAGCACATTGACCTTGTACACTTAGTGTAAATGCCTTGTACAGTTGGAGAAATCCAACATAGCTACAGCTGAATGAGTGTAAATGGGCGGGATAGCCACTCGCCGATGTCATGGGTCAGTGAAAAAGGGGAAAATGAAACCCAATTTAGGTTCCCATTCATCATACGTGTGCTAGCACATTCCAATAAATGTGTACGAAGGGAAATGAGGAGGGAGTATGAGGCATGTCCCCCTTTGAAAAAATAAATGAGCAAAGAATTTTTCGAAAATCGTTTGAAATCCTTCAAGTTAGGTAGCCTTGTACACCCTTGTACAGTTAGCACATTGGCCTTGTACACTTAGTGTAAATGCCTTGTACAGTTGGGCAAATCCATAATAGGGACGACCAACCAAGTGCATATGGGTGGGAAAACAATGCTTCCACTCTCATGGATAAGGGAAAATGATGAAAAAGTTAAGCCTTGTTTCGCTTCATATGCATCATTAGTAGGGGAGCTAATAACATGAATTAACATGGTAGCCATCACATAAAATGCGTGCAATGAGACACCATTCAAGCAATATGTGTGAGGAATGTCCCCGACGATTGGAAAAAGTAAATGAGTAAGTTCTTCAAAATCACTTGAAAACCCTTAAGATACACGCCCTTGTACATTTAGTACATTGGCCTTGTACACTTAGTGTAAATGCCTTGTACAGTTGTAGGAAATCGACCTAGGTACACCTTAATGAGTGCATATGGGCCGGTTAACCACTTCCCAATGTCATGGCTCAGTGAAAAGGGCGAAAATGAAACTCAATTTAGTTTCCTATTCATCATAAGTGCACTAACTAGTCCCCACAGCTCACCTTCTACACCATACCCATTCATTCTCTACAATATAAACCCAACAACCAGATTATAAAGTGAGGAATTTTCAAATAGCTGAAATGCCAATTTTGAGGAGATCTTTTCCGACGGATTAACTGGAAGTTTCTTTCATTTACTTACCTTGTGCTTCATTCGTATGAGGCAAAATGGATATGATCAAAGCCTTATTTATACCCCACCCTGCACCCTAAAACACGTTGTTATTAAGTTTAAAATTTTTTAAGAACACTCTAACACCAGATCAAAACGGACGTTTTTTCTCAAACCTTGTAAACAAACATCCACCACATCATCAAAGGAACCAACATGAAATCAAAATCTCAGAAAATTTTATCACACCCACCCTCATTTCGATTTGGGAATGATGATGATCACATACATGCGAAGGCTTTTCTAAGTTGCTCACAATCCTCGACTGCACGATTGGGGGACATTCATAGTTGACCATGGTGTTTACGGAGGGAGAGAAAGGGGCAGGAGAGTGGTGACCCTTTTTGCTATTATTTGAGATTTTTCAGTCATCATGACATGGCAACATCCAGCTGACTTGGAACTAATGAAGGGCATATTGGTCAGTTAATATCTCATAGCCTTCCTGTTAATTTTGTTAGATACATGGACCATTTGTTAATTTTTGGGCCCAGCTGGGCCCAAAACATAATTCCCCCATAGATTAGATGATAGGACTTTATCTAATAGAATTTTGGTATTTTTGAGATTAGTTTATTGCAATTTTTTAATAACGGGTTTTGTGGTGATTGGATGTAATAAAAAGTTGTTGATGTTCTTCCACTATAAGAAGATTTTTAGTATACATTGAATACAAGCGATAAAATTAATAGTGTGCAACTAAAATTTTCATTTTTTTTTTCTTAATATTATCAAATAGTAATATATAAGAATCTTATTTGAAATATAATAATATTATCGATAGAATTTTTTTTAAAAAAAAATATGAGTCTTTTAAATTATTTCAAATAATTTAAAATTTTAAGTTTTTTTTCCAATAACTTAGGGTATGTTTGATAAATGTTTTTCAATAACAGTTTTAAAAAACAATTTTTGAAAATTATTTTCTAAATTCCTAATCCACTAAAAAATTCTCTTATTTATCCATTTTTTTCCTATAACCTATTGCCTTATACAATTATTAGATAAAGTATCATTTGATCGCTTTTCCATTTTTATTGATTACAAACCCAAAGGAACAATAGAAGTAAAATGGGAAAAAAAATCTTATAAACTCCCTAGAATAAAAGTCTATTTGGAAAGTTGAGATGTTTTAAATTTATTTTTAATATTTTAAAATATGTTTTAAAAATAATTTTATATTAATGTTTTATTTTAATCATTTTACATGTTTGTATTTAAAAAAAAAGAAAGTAAAAACAATTAAAATATATTATTTGAAAATATAATGTTTTTTATTTTTGAAGAATATAAAATAGAAAACAGTTTTTTGATGATCATGTTTATTATTTTCGAAAACAATTGTCAAATAAGCCCTTATTTTTTCCTCTCATATTTTTTATTTTCATTATCTCGAGAAGTTTCTTTTGATACCATCCTCTAAAAAAAAATTGAAAGATAAGAACTGTTAAAAAAAACCTTCGGATTACCTTTTTAACAAAAATCCAAGATCCAATAAAATTGTTTCACTGTTCAAATCTTCAGCCTAGGTCTTGAATGGAACCATAGTTAAATCGAGAGCCACCTAGTTTCATAGCATAAAAACCTTTCACCTACTTTTCAGAGAACTTTTCTTCTGATGTTTTCTCTATTTTTTTTTTTAAGAAAAAAAAATGCTAGAGTTAAAGAGTCAAAGATAGATTAAGTCAAAGAGAGAGTTTGATTATATATATATATCTTTAGTGGGGAGGTTTCTGGGCAGTTTTTGACAGTTCCAACTCCCAGAAATCGCTCTCCCCAGATCTCTGACATATTGGATCAGGTTGGGTTAGCCTAACTTGGGCACCCACCCAATCCCAACATCTCCCACTTGCACAAGATGATACAACCGATCAATAATAATCCAAGTCTATTCTCTCAGCCTTTTGAAGGTGATTCATATAAGTAAATAGGTCATGTGACCATGCGAGCACATCTACGATTTGGAAGCTTATAAAGTTATGTACCTGTTAGGGATACATAATAGCTTAACCCCAAAATTATGAGTGAACAGTTATAATCATATCTCGCTGTACCCCAGATTATTTAGTCACATTTTAATGTATACACTTAATCCCTCAAAGTTGTATACTACATAACAATATAAATGTATTTACAATTATATTAGCTACAAAAGCAATATAATTGGTTGACCGTGAATACATCTTTATTAATGTAACTCAAAAAAATCTTTCTTTTAGGCTCATGTCTTTTATATTCAAATTAATCACTTGCCCAATATGTCCCATAAGGATAAATTATTTTATTTCCATCGGAAACATACCAAAGTAGCCGCATTAATTTGTCACCTCAAAACATAACCAAAAATACAAAGAGTACAATAGTGGGTTATTATAATCGTAATAAGCCTTAGGGATCTCACATAGTGAGGATGCAAGGATTAATCACTCACTTTCCTTATCAGTCACATTCAAACACATGTAGTATGAAATACATATTATGGTGGTTTCTCTTCACTTAAAGAGTGTATGTCAAACTACCACCATACAGACCTCAACTAAGAGCTTTACACTAGTAGCTTGTTTGAGTTTTGCATCTATGGTTCTCCTTAAACCTTATATGTTAAAACTCAAGTCTGGTTCAAACAGGCAAATGTAATTATGGGCAATTACATTCGGTCAAGATGTCATCTATTATAGACCTCATCTTGATACTTAATCAAGGTGACACTCATCATCTTTTGTATACTTTTCACTAATTTATCATCATTAGTATACTATGTCTCATTCCAACTCATAAACATATTGATTGGGGCAGTTGCTCATGTGAGAAAGCCAACCTCTGCCCATTGACATACATTTAAGAGCATATATGTATAAGTACTATTTACAAATTCAATGATATGAATAACAAATACTCATATCATTTGATCATTTACAGAGTATCTTATATCCAATCAATAATGATCTATGTCATATAATCAACATAAATTATAACATATGAAGTCTTAATGACTTTACAAAAAAATATATCTCCAAATGGATTTTGTGAATGTGTTACAACCCGCTCCCAACTGTGTAGATATTGTTCGCTTTGGACCCAAATGGGCCCTCACGACTTTAAAACACATCTACAAGATTATGAGGAGTTATCTACATGGTTGGGAGTGGGTCATCTCAAATGTTATCAGAGCCGATCCCCAACCTCGGTATGGGGTTTGTTTAGCCCCATAAGGGTGTTTGTATTTTTTGCCCCGCAATCCCATGGGACACAACTAGGATGTTGTGTGTGCATGGGGGGTGTTTGTGACATCCCACATCGGATAAGGGGGAAAGTTTTTGGCACTATATAAGTATGAACTTTTCTTAACCCTGTAGACTTATTTTAAAGCTGTGAGGGCCCATTTGGGTCCAAAGTGGACAATATCTACACGGTTGGGAGCGGGTTGTAACATAATGGATCAGCAACCATCTCACGCGTAGGTAAATACTTTAAGATCACTTCATTTCATGCAATAATATCTCTTATAAAATTATTCTTGGTATCTATGTGCTTAGTTCTTCCATGATATTTTGGGTCCTTTACATAAGCAATCGTAGTTTGATTGTCATTATAGACTGTTGTTGGCCCCAAAACATCCTTAACTATTCCCAGACTTTGCAAAAATCTTCTCAACCATATAACTTCTTGTACTATAGCTGAACAGGCAATAAATTCGGCTTCCATGGTTGACAAAGCAATACAAGTCTGTTTCTTGCTTTTCCACGAGATAGCACCATTGTTAAGCAAGAATGTATATCCAGATGTTGATTTGCGCTCATTTAGATCACTTGTCCAATTGGCATCTGAATAACCCACCAAACACAATTCTTTGCCTTGATAACAAAGGGAATAATCCTTTGTGTCTTTTAGATACCTAAGAATTCTTTTTACGGCTTTCCAATGCATCATTCCAAGATTTGCTTGGTAACGACTAATCATCCCAACAAGATAGCATATGTCTGGTCTTGTGCACATCGTAGCATACATTAGACTCCCAACAACATTGGAGTAGGGAATCTTACTCATTTTTTTCTTTTCTTCTGGAGTCTTTAGACTCATTTCTTTGCTTAAGTTTTCACCTCTTACAAATGGAGTATCAATGGGATTGCAATCTTGCATATTAAATCGTTCAAGGATTTTCTTAATATAGTGTTCTTATGAAAAAACCACTAATCTTTTAGAATGATCTCTATGGATCTTTACTCTAAGAATATAAAATGCTTCTCCCATATCTTTCATTTGAAAAGTAGATGATAACCATCTTTTAATGGTTTGAACAAACTCCAAATTATTTCCAACTATAAGTATATCATCCACGTATAAAGATAATAACTCATATTTATCTCAATGTTGTTTAATGTAAACACAATAGTCCTCATTAATCATTATGAAATTGTATGAAGTTATTACACAATGAAATCTCAAGTACCACTGTCTAGATGATTGCTTAAGGCCATAAATCGATCGATTTAACCTACACACTCTACGTTCTTGGCCTTGGATAATGAAATCTACTGGTTGTTCCATATAGATTTCTTCATTCAACTCTCCATTAAGGAAAGTTGTCTTAACATCCATTTGGTGTAGCTCTAAATCCATGTGAGCTACTATAGCTAGAATGAGGCGAACTGAGAGGAACTGAGGCAAACCTAACAATTGGAGAGAAAGTTTCCTCATATTCTATACCCTCTTATTGGGTAGAGCCTTTAGCAACTAATCAAGCTTTATAATTTTCAATGGATCCAACTTCTTTCGTTTTATTTTAAGAACCCATTTGTTCCCAATAGCTTTTCGATTTGAAGGCAGATCAACCAAGTCCCAGACTTGATTCTTTTGCATTGACTCCAATTCCTCTTTCATAGTTTTTCTCCATTCATCCTTAGTTAGACAAGTTAGAGCCTCCTGAACCAACTTAGGCTCAACATCATCATATTGAGTAACAATATGAACTTCCCTTTCAATCTCATCTCGTCATCGAGGAATAATTTGTCGAGAACTTTTTCTCAATATTGATTTTTTTTACTATACTTGTTATAAGTACCAATTCACTCCCACTAGGTTCAAACATCAATTTTTGTTTGGGTGTAGATCTTATGTCAGGATCCATCATTTCATAAAGATGTAAATCCCTATCAATCTCACCTATACGTGGGGAGTCGTCCTCTAAGAATGTGTCATCTTGTGATTCTAATTCAGTTATTGTTCCATCTTCATGCTCACCTATGAACGCATATTCTTTGGACTCAAATTGTCCTCTAAGACCTAAGTTTCCATATTTATGAAAATGAATGTGAATATAAGTTGTTGACCCCCATGGTCGCAAATTGCTTAGATCACACTTTCGATTATTCTATAACTCATATGGAGTGAATGCAACAGTCTTTGAGGGTACTCAATTAAGTACATAAGTAGTAGTCAACTATATATCTCCCCAATATGAAATGGGAAGATTTACTTGAGCCATCATTGGCCTAACCATATCTAACAATGTTCTATTCCTCATTTTAGTAACACCATTTTGTTGTGGAGTCCCTGGAATAGTCAGTTGTCTACTAATACCCTTTTCATCACATAAATCTTTAAATTGTTCTAATATATATTCTCTACCCCGGTCTCTTCTTAATGTTTTAATCTTTTTATCCAACTGATTCTCAACTAAATTAATGTAGTGTTTGAAGCAATCTAATACTTCTGACTTATGAGAAATCAAATAAACATGACCGTAACGAGTAAAGTCATCTATAAATGTGATGAAATATAAGGCGCCATGCCTTGCTCTAACACTTATAGGACCACAAATATTAGTTCTAGTTCCTTTTCTGATTGGTTTTCTTGTTGTCTTACCAGCTAGGAAATATTCACAAGTTGACATATCAATTTTAGTGAATTGACCTAGTAGATTTTCTCTAGCCATTCTATTCATTATTTCTTGTCCAATATATCCAAGTCTAGCATGCCATATGATCACATTATCACATGTATTTCTAGAAGTAGTCATCAATGAATAATAACTATCATTAGTATTAGACAATACACAATTATCAATGTCAAGAACCATAAAACCATTTAGAATAAATCCAGAGCCATGGTATGTTGTTCCCAAATATAACTCCATTACCAAATCATGAAAAATCAAATTGAAACCTAAACCAAGAAGGATTAACACAAAGACCAAATTTTGTCGAATATTCGGAGCATAAGGAACATCATGTAGGAATAGGGTACGTCCTCTGCGTAACTCCAATTTACATGTTCCAATGCCCTTAACTTCAACTTTAGAGTTCTTTCCTACATAGATCCATTTTGTGCAGGAACTAATTCATCGAAACTCTACATATGTTCCTCGGTCTCTAACTATATGGTCTGTGGCAACTGAGTCTACAGTCCACAAAGGAATAGATTCAGTTAATATTACACAACTAGAAACATAAGCACATGAATTATTTGAACAGGGCCTTACTAGTTTCGGCTTAGTGCACTCACGAGCAAAATAACCCTTGTTGCCACAATTATAGCATTTCAATTTGCTCTTGTCCTTCTTAACACTCTTGAACTTCTTGCGTGCCCTGATTTTTCCTTTCCTTAAAGCATCATCAGATTTCTTATTCTTCTTAAAGAATTTTCTATTTCACTTAAAGTTGGAAGTTTTGTGTGAACTAAATTCAACTACATAAGTTTGTTCATTAGGCCTAGCAACCACAAGTCGCTCAACTTCCAATTCAAGATGGCGAACCATATCATCAAAGATCTTGACACTCTCATTATGTGTTGAAGGGAATTAAGCCGAATTCTCAACCTATGAGAAACAAAAAAATAGAGAAAAACACACGCCAAAGAAAAACAATCACACGCACAAGACAATATTTACGTGATTCGACAATTTGCCTACATCCACGAAGTTGTAGGGATATCACTATTATCAAGGAAGAATACAGAGTACAACTTTCGGCTACAATATTTTCTCTCTATATATAACACAGCAGCCACACCACACTAAAAAACCCTAATTACAAAAGGCGGTTCCACAATGGGCTAAACGGGCCTAAAAAATTTTCTCAGGTCGGGTCGTCAAACCAGATCAAACAAAACTAGGCTCCACAAAGCCCGACATGTGTCATGTTCACCACCATGTGTTTCCAGCTCTTTGGTAGAGATCTGATTATTGTCTCAACCTGTTGCTCATTAGTGAGGACATGTTCGGATGTCTTAAGCTATTTTATCATTATTTTCATCTCCCTGATATGTTGTTTCATTGTATAGTTCAGTTGCATCTTGTAATTTCCAAATTTCATTACAAGTTTTCTCAGCTTCGTAGTTGAAAGTCCACCATACTTTTCTTTTAAAGCTTCCCACATCTCATGAGCAATTTGGTATACCTCATACTCAATCAAGAGGTTATCTTGCATACAACTTAACAACGTAATGCGAGCTAAAGAATTCTTTTTCTTCCAGGCCACATAAGCCTCCTGATCTCTTCTATGTTGGGCAGAATTCCCTTGTTCAGGTTCTTGCATAATATGATTCTGTGTTTCAAGAGTCTTTTGCTCTTCAAGGATATACCGAACCTTGTGACGCCAAATCTCGTAATTATCACCATTCAGTTTTTCACCCTTATTTAATTCTGCTATGATGTTTTTAGTTGCAGTCGACATATTCAACTACATAGAGATATTGCACAAATCTTATTAGTTGGTACTTTTACAGGATATCGATACTCATACTTGCTTTAATTATCTTCTAATATGTAATAACTTTAATTGTAATAGAAGCGACAGTTCACTATGTTCCCAATTGGTTTCTATATACAATTTTAATTATTACGAATTAGAAATAATCTATACAAGTATTACCATATATATATATTTTATATTTTAGGCAATAAATTACATAAATTTCCTTTAACCTAAAACTTCCCACTCCATGAAATAATATTGTGCATCTAGCATATATATATATATATATATATATATATATAGAATTGAAGACATGCGAATAAAAAAGATATACTAATTCATCAACAAGATAAATATACATGTCATGTCTTGCATATCAAAATATTTACATTTTATGTACAAAGCATAAAAGAAAATATAATATATAGAAGAAAAACTAATATTCTCCCTTGAAACTAAAAGGAACAATGTTAGGATTATACACAGCGTCTTCTATAACTCTAGAAGTTGTTTTCAATAATCATAACCCTCTAAGATTTTTATGCCTAATAGAATTTGAAAAACTTGCATTTCGCAAATTATGATAAATAGAAAGCATTGTTGTTTGTCTAATGGCATTCTTCACAAAGCATATTTTCCAATGTTCCTTGAAAAGAGCTACTAAGTCATCAAAAGACCTATTTGTCAAACCATGAGGCCCTTCTTGAATGAATTCCCATATATTTTCTAAAACTTTATCCTCAAGTTCCGTTAATGACATTTGTAAAATTCGTTTTTTATGGTTTGACTGAAAAATATATTCCACTTCTAAACGTTTGATCATATTAACCACATGATTCACATGTTCATTTATAGAATGGCTAGGGTCCCTTTTGTAATTCATAAGCGTATCCAAAACCAGCCAAGGTCCTCTACCCCTTAGTACTCTCCTAATTCCCTTCATTCGTACCATTTTGCACTTGACCAAAAGAATTTAATTTAATTTTAATGAGGAACATATTCTCATACTTTAATTAAATATTTCAACAAATCAAAATTTAATTAGAAAGACACAATTATTAAAAAAAATGTCTTTTATTGTCCCTCAAATTTTTATTATTATTTTATACACAAGTCAACATTCATCATTTGAAATAAACAATGTAATACCAATAAATGGTATTTTATGTCATATGAAGTGTTGGTACTTTAGTGGTAATAAATGACTCTTTTAGAATGATAGACTTAGGTTTGAATCCTGGGTGTTGAATTATTTTTTTATTTTATTTTTTTACTTCTACAGGATTGTAGTGTTGCAGTATCATATATATCCTATAATTTATTTATTTAGTTTATTCTAATATCCAATTTCCACTATTGGATATTATCTACATTTTATTTATTTTTTATTTTTTGGATATATCTGAATTATCTATAATAGGGTGAGTCTACAGGATTGCAGTGTCATCCCATCATTAATTTTTTTTAATTATAATATCCAATTTCCATTTTATAGGATATTTTTGCATTATCGGATATTACCAATAAACTTCATTATTGGATGTTATCCTCTTTCCATTTCCTTGCAGATATCCAGTGCATCCCTTACATCCATCATTTTTATTATTATCCTCTTTCCAATTATTAGAAAAAAATGTCTTTTATTGTCCCTCAAATTTTTATTATTATTTTATACACAAGTCCACATTCGTCATTTGAAATAAACAATGTAATACCAATAAATGGTATTTTATGTCATATCAAGTGTTGGAATAAATGACTCTTTTAGAATGATAGACTTAGGTTTGAATCCTAGGTGTTGAATTATTTTTTTATTTTTTATTTTTTACTTCTATAGGATTGCAGTGTTGCAGTATTCTATATATCCTGTAATTTATTTATTTATTTTATTCTAATATCCAATATTATCTACATTTTATTTATTTTTTATTTTTTGGATGTATCTTGATTATCTATAATAGGGTGACTCTATAGGATTGTAGTGTCATCCCATCAATAATTTTTTAAAATTATAATATCCAATTTCCATTTTATAGGATATTTTTTGCATTATTGGATATTACCAATAAACTTCATTATTGGATGTTATCCTCTTTCCATTTCCCTGCAAATATCCAGTGCATCCCTTTCATCCATCATTTTTATTATTATCCTTTTTCCAATTATTAAAAAAAAAGTCTTTTATTGTCCCTCAAATTTTTATTATTATTTTATACACAAGTCAACATTCATCATTTGAAATAAACAATGTAATACCAATAAATGGTATTTTATGTCATATCAAGTGTTGGTACTTTAGTGGTAATAAATTATTTTTTTAGAATTACAGACTTAAGTTTGAATCCTGGTTGTTGCATTATTATTTTTATTTATTTTTTACTTCTACCAGGATTGCAATGTTGCAATATCATATATATATATATATATATATATATATATATATATATATATATATATATATATATATATATATATATCCTGTAAATTATTTATTTATTTTATTCTAATATCCAATTTCCTCTATGGGATATTATCTACATTTTATTTATTTATTTATTTGGATATATCTAAATTATCTACAATAGGGTGAGTCTATAGGATTGCAGTGTCATCCCATCATTAATTTTTTAAAATTATAATATCCAATTTCCATTTTATAGGATATTTTTGCATTATCGGATATTACTAATAAACTTCATTATTGGATGTTATCATTTTTCCATTTCCTTGCAGATATCCGGTGCATCCCTTGCATCCATCATTTTTATTATTATCCTCTTTCCAATTATTAAAAAAAATGTCTTTTATTGTCCCTCAAATTTTTAAGATTATTTTATACACAAGCCAACATTCATAATTTGAAATAAACAATGTAATACCAATAAATGGTATTTTATGTCATATCAAGTGTTGGTACTTTAGTGGTAATAAATGACTCTTTTAGAATGACAGACTTAGGTTTGAATCCTGGTGTTGCATTATTATTATTATTTTTTTTTACTTCTACAGGAGTGCAGTATCATATATATCCTGTAATTTATTTATTTATTTTATTCTAATATCCAATTTCCACTATTGGATATCATCTACATTTTATTTATTTTTTATTTTTTGGATATATCTGGATTATCTATAATAGGGTGAGTCTACAGGATTGTAGTGCCATCCCATCATTAATTTTTTAAAATTATAATCTCCAATTTCCATTTTATAGGATATTTTTGCATTATCGGATATTACCAATAAACTTCATTATTGGATGTTATCCTCTTTCCGTTTCCTTGCAGATATCCAGTGCATCCCTTACATCCATCATTTTTATTATTATCCTCTTTCCAATTATTAGAAAAAAATGTCTTTTATTGTCCCTCAAATTTTTAAGATTATTTTATACACAAGTCAACGTTCATCATTTGAAATAAACAATGTAATACCAATAAATGGTATTTTATGTCATATCAAGTGTTGGTACTTTAGTGGTAATAAATGATTTTTTTAGAATGACAGACTTAGGTTTGAATTTTGGGTGTTGCATTATTATTTTTATTTTATTTTTACTTCTACAGGATTGCAGTGTTGTATTATCATATATATATATATATATATATATATATATATATATCCTGTAATTTATTTATTTATTTTATTCTAATATCCAATTTGGATATTATCTACATTTTATTTATATATCTGGATTATCTACCATAGGATGAGTCTACAAGATTGCAGTGTCATCCCATCATTAATTTTTTTTAATTATAATATCCTATTTCCATTTTATAGGATATTTTTGCATTATCATATATTACTAATAAACTTCATTATTGGATGTTATGCTTTTTCCATTTCCTTGCAAATATCCAGTGCATCCATCATTTTTATTATTATCATCTTTCCAATTATTAAAAAAATGTCTTTTATTGTCCCTCAAATTTTTAAGATTATTTTATACACAAGTCAACATTCATCATTTGAAATAAACCATGTAATACCAATAAATGGTATTTTATGTCATATCGAGTGTTGGTACTTTAGTGGTAATAAATGACTCTTTTAGAATGACAGACTTAGGTTTGAATCCTGGATTGCAGTGTTGCAGTATCATATATAACCTGTAATTTATTTATTTATTTTATTCTAATATCCAATTTCCGATATTATCTACATTTTATTTATTTTATTTTATTTTGGATATATCTGGATTATCTACAATAGGGTGAGTCCCATCATTATTTTTAAATGTCATTTATTGTCCCTCCAATTTTTATTATTATTTTATACACAAGTCAAAATTCATCATTTTTTTTACTTCTACAGGATTGTAGTGTTGTAGTATCATATATATCCTGTAATTTATTTATTTATTTTATTCTAATATCCAATTTCCACCATTGGATATTATCTACATTTTATTTATTTATTTATTTGGATATATCTAGATTATCTACAATAGGGTGAATCTACAACAGTGCCATCCCATCAATTTTTTTTTAATTATAATATCCAATTGCCATGGATATTTTTGCGATATCCAATGTATACATTGCATCCATCATTTTTATTATTATCCTCTTTCCAATTATTAAAAAAAATGTCTTTTATTGTCCCTCAAATTTTTATTATTGCATTATTATTATTATTATTATTTACTTCTACTATAGTGTTGCAGTATCATATATATCCTGTAATTTATTTATTTATTTAGTTTATTCTATTATCCAATTTCCACTATTTGATATTATCTACATTTTATTTCTTTTTTATATATATATCTAGATATTTTTTTTTTATATATCTGGATTATTTGCAATAGGGTGAGCCTATAGGATTACAGTGTCATCCCATCATTTGATTTTGTATTTTTTTTTCCATTTCCCTACAGTTACATGCATCCATCATTTTCACATCATTTTCACATCATTTTCACATTCAATGTACATCCATCATTTTCACATCATTTTCACATTCAATGCACATCCATCATTTACTCACTGCATCCACTATTATTATTATTATTATTGTTGTTGTTGTTGTTGTTGTTGTTGTTGTTTCACTATACAAATCTTCAGCCCAAGTCTTGAATGGAATCATCAAATCAAGAACCACCTGGTTTCACAGCGCAAAAACCTTTCTCCTACTCTTTAGAGAACTTTTCTTCTGAAGTTCTCTCTATACTTTTTTTTTAAGAAAAAAATGGGAGAGTCAAAGAGCCAGAGAGAGATTGAGTTAGAGAAAGAGTATATATATATATATATATATATATATATATATATATATATATATATATATATATATATATCTTTCTGGGCAATTTTTAAAAGTTCCAACTCCCATATTGGATCGGGTTAGGTCAACCCAACTTGGGCACCCACCCAATTTCAACAAGAACTGAAACTCAAAATTA
This sequence comes from Vitis riparia, assembly GCF_004353265.1. Taxonomy (NCBI): domain Eukaryota; kingdom Viridiplantae; phylum Streptophyta; class Magnoliopsida; order Vitales; family Vitaceae; genus Vitis; species Vitis riparia. The sequence goes on from NC_048448.1 coordinate 23,957,867, forward strand.
AATTTATCTTTACAAATTTGAAAATATTTCGGTATGCATTATCTTATCATTCCCTAATGTTTCCCAAAATACCTAAGGTAATAGCAAGTGAATGGACTCTTCTTCTCTCTATTTTACTCTCCGAATCATCCCTATCCGTAAATACCTCTCTTTTAATACCCTAAAACAACCGGTTGAGAATGAGAATGAGAGAGAAAAATAGGGAAAATTTGGTTGGGATCCTCTCTCATCCATGGAGAGATTTAAGATCTTTTATTCTTCTTATAAGGCTACGTTATGTGACAAATTCTTAAATTTACTATTTTTAAAAATTATTATTATTTTTTTACTAAATATTTATTTCATAAAATTTTGCAATTTACACTTCAATTAACAAATAAAAACATGAATTTTAATATCAATACTATTTTGTGTAAATTTGATATGCATTAAAAAAAATTATATTTCTCTTGAATTTTAATTTTATCTTGAAAATTAATATTAACTATTTTTTAAAACAATAAATTAATTTATTTTTTATTTTCTCTTTTAACTAAGAAAAGTTTTTCTAATTAATAAATGAAAAGAATAAATTTTAAGAAAAAGACTAACATTTTTTTAATTTAAGGTTTATTTGAAAAAAAAAATAAAACATTTAAATAAATAATAAACATTTTTTAAAAAAATTTATTTAATAAATAATTCTACATATTTAATTTTTATGTTTATTGATTTTTTTTTTAAAAATGAAATTATGATTGATTTATGTCATCTCTTCTAAAATCTTCATTAAATATACCTAACCCTATTGGTTTGAAATTTGATCAAATTTCATATTTAATATAATTTCAAAGGGAAAATTGTTTGGTAAAGTGTGTTAGAGGTGATAATGACAAGCATAAAACAAAAAGGGGAAATTTCATTAAAGGTCATTTAGCAAAATAATAACCTAAAGTTCCATAAATATCCTTGAATTTAAAGCCATGAATTTTTTGTAGAGCATTTTAATTGCATGAAATTTTATTTTTTAGGCATTTAAGGTAGTGACCCCCACATTTATTGTAATCAATAAACACTTAATTTTATACCAAAATTTTGGCTTTTAACCATTAGAAATTGAAAGGTATGATGATGATATAATTTGGTATTTAAAATCAAAATACTTTTATACTTCTAAAAATATTTTGAAAACAACATTTAATGTGTTTTTGAACATATTGTTAATTTAACTATAATTTTTTACTTTTATTTTTTTAAAAAAGGGTCCATAATTATGTAATAAGAATAATAATTTTTTATAAAAAAAAATTCTAATTTTAAATTGATAAATAATAAAATAAAGTAAATAGGAAATTTACCTTTTTTTTTAAGAACTATGGATGGTCGGATTGCTTGCCGGCAGTGACTGGCCGATAATAGCGTGCAATTGGCTGATGGAGAGAGAATGTGTATAGTGAGAGGATAGTAGAAAATAATAATAATAATAATAATAGTAAAAAGAAAGAAAGAAAAGAAAATAAGAAGGAATCAAGAGAAGGGTGTTTGGATGGAGAGAAAATGAGGAAAATAAAGAAGCAGAAAAAAAGTGTGGGCTCCCGAGTATTTTTTTTTTTTTCTTCAGTCACGTGTGAGTGAAGGGGGCCAGGAAAGAAATAAGAGATGCAGAGAGGGAGAAAATGGAGGAAAAGAAATGGGGGGTGTGTGGTTGTGTGGAGGAGTGGAGGAAAATGGGTAAGAGAAAGTGGAAGAAAAATGAAAAAAAAATGAGAGCCAAAAATGGAAAAAGAAGAGGGGGGAGTGTGGGGAAAAGGGGGTGGTCTCTAGCTGTGTGTGGGGGGGGAGGGGAGGTCTGAAAATAATAATAATAATAATAATAATAAAGAAAATAAAATAAAGAGAAAAAAATAGAAAATTGGATGAAGATGGTGGAAATGTATGAAGTGGTGGTTGTGTTGCCACAAGTGAAGGAGTGGCGGATGGAAGAATGGAAGAAGAAACAAAAGAAAGAATAGAAAAAAAAATGTTAGGGAGAAGAGTAGGGGGAGTATGGTCGTTTGATAGTGGGGAATAGGTGGAGGAAGAAGATGAAGGCTAAAAAGGGAAATGGGAAAATAAAATAAAATAATAAAAAAACCAAAAAAAAGAAATTGAGATAGGGCATGGTGTAGGGATGGAGGTATGGGAGGAAAGAGAATAAGGGAGTAGTGGAGTGGTTGGGGAAGGTAGGAAGGGAAAGGAGAGAGGAGAGAGAAAATAAAGAAAAGAAAAAAAATAAGATAATGAAATATAATAATAATAACAATAATAAAATAAAATAAAATGATATACAAAATAATAAAAATTAAGAATTAAAAGGTGAGTGGTATGGTAATCGAGATTTAAAATATAAAGACAAAATTAGGCTCAAAATTAATATAAGAATAAAATTGGTACAAAATTTGATGTCACACTTACCATTTTTTTTTTCTCCACTTTACTTTGCTAGAAGCATAAAGAAAAGAATCGACAAGGGAAAGAGAACACATGGAAAGCTCCCACACAAACACATAGCCTTCTAATTCTTACTCTCATAATATCAAGTTAGTCCTGCATCAAATTATAAAGATAATTGCTTCTATAAATTCATCTCGCTATAGTGACAAAGGAAATGTTACTAAAATACTGGGAGAAGTTGTTCCTCATAGAAATCCATGTATCTTGAACTATGTCAGAAGCCAATCTTCTTTCACATTGACCTGCACTCTCACCAGCAATGAACACATCATAGTTTGCAAACATGGGATCCTCTTCCAGCTCCTCCTCAACGTTTCTTAAGGATGTTATCACTCCATCATACCAAAATATGCACCATTCCAGACTTGGATTTTTAGCAGCCTAAGTCTCATTACTCCTGTGCATATCAGAGATGTGAGACCGGGTATCCATCGCATTTGCCTTTCCCAACTCCATAACAATCCTCACTAGGTGGAGGAGAGTGGATGTTGATGGGGTTCTGGGATCAGATTTGTATGCTTCAATACAAAATGAGTAGTAGGATGTCTTGTTGCAAACATCTTGGACCAACTTAGAAGGGGTGACATGGTGAGGAGCTGCTGCATATGTGGGTGAAGAATAGTGGAAAAAGAGAAGTACCCAAGAAAAGACTAGAGGAATCAGTGAGAAATGGGTTGGAGGATCCATTAAAGCGAGGACGGTCGTAGTAGAGGGTCGATGGTTCTCCAGCTTAATTTATAGTCACTAAAGGAAAAGATGTATTCAATGGTGAGTTGTTTTAAGAAGAGTCTTAATTGCCAAGGTTTATCTTAAATTAATGGTGCAATTAATGGTGGAAAAATGTAATCAAATTTTCTATGGGCATTATACCTTTTTCACTAAGGTTGTGTTTGCCTTTTGGCTAAATGGAAAAAGCCAAAATATTTGGTTTTTTCGATTCAACCTATTGATATCAACCAATATAACTAAAGTAAACCTATTGATAACAAGTTCAATTTAGTTATATTGGTACTTTTAGCTTAATAGAAAAAGTCAATCTATTGATAACAAGTTCACTTTAGTTATGATGGTTGATATCAACAGAATACTTTTAACCAAATAGAAAAAACCAAATTTGGTTTTTTTCTATTTATCAAAAAAAAAAAAAACAAACACCACCTAAGTTTTTTTTTTATTTGTAATAAAAAATCATTGAATATGTAAGTGCAATTGATGTAAAAGTTTTATTAACTTCTTGTTTAAACTAAAAATATATATTTTACAAGAGGAATATTTTATTTACTTCCACATTTACCTATTTCCTTCCAAGAAAATGATTCAAACAGATAGAACAGATAGAGTAGACAACCATTGAAATGGTCATTTTGGGTTGCTTTACTTCAAAGTCCTTAGTTTTCAACATCATATAAGGCATAAGGTTGCCATAGTTTATAGAGTAGCCATTGTGTTATATGATGTGCTTAGTTCTTGGGCTTGTGTTTTGAAGGATTGGACATCTAGAAGGATGCAGCATGCCCTTTTGGGACAACTAGGTGAAGTCCACTGTTACAAAGTAGGCAAGGCCCAATAACAAGTGGGTGTTTTTCTTTTTGAGAGAGATACTCATGTTTGGGTAGCAAATTTAAATCCTAAATCATAAATTCTAAGTCTAATTATGTAGGTAATTACCTAAAACACTTTCTCAAAGAAAAAATACTCATCATTGTTTTTCAAACCATCACTACAAAGAACATGTCATTTGAAAAAATAAAATATAGAACATAGAAATTCACTTGTTTAAAATTAAATTTATTTTTCCAAATGTGAAAATATTTGGAAGTTTATGCATTATGATATTATTTCTCAGTATGTTTCCTAAAATGCCCTTTCTAATTTAGTAGTAGCCACAAATCCATGTAAACTTTTTCCTCCTCCATCTAACCCATTCTCCAAACAAATCCTACCCCTAAAATTCCTCTTTCAACACCAATTTTGGAGATTGATTGGAAAATGAGATAGTGAAAAGGAGAGTTTAAGGAATTAGGGTCTTCTTTTGGAATTTTCTTTGCATTGGAGGATTAAAAATCCCATCTTCTCTTTATAAGAATTTGAAGCGTTTTTAATGAAAGTGTTTTCTCAAGTTTTTGAGTGCATTTGGAAGCGATTCTAGAAAACATTTCTAGCATTTCTAACACTTAAATAATAAAAATTTTCAAGTTTTAAAGATATTAAAAATGTTTCGTAAAATCACTACCAAACAGGTTCTTCTTAGCAAAATCATTTATAAAGCGTTTTTCCATAAAACACTACAAAATATTTTTCAACTTTTTAAAATCATTTCTTAAATTTTGCCAGCGCTTGATTTTTCTTCAAAGTCGCTTTTAGACTAGTAGTGTTTTTTTTAAAAACATTGTCGAACATATTTTTATTATACGTAACAAATTCCTAAATTTAAGATTTAAAAAAATATTAGTTGTTGGTGCACAAAATGTTGGATCAGGGAGATATTCATGATTCTTTTTATCTCCCATACAATTGATTATTGTTTTTCTTTTATAGGCTAATATTATCGCACAATGGATTATTTTGATTTACTATTGTGCGCATGATGGCACGTTCTTGTCGTGTGCTCCAATGATACATTCATCTTCATGCACTTGGAATTTCACCAAGTCACCGCCTAATATAAGACCCACGTTCTCAATGTTGCTGAATATCGATAGCTATCTCTGGTCGAATGCTTTTTTCGTATGTCTCTATTTGGCTGGGCCAAATGACTTCAATCGAGTTTTGCAAAATTAACCCAAACTCGAATCAAATAAATCGGGCATTATCAAAATAGATCGAAATGATCTATACACACATTGCCCCCCTTTCACATCAGGAATGAGTAGTTACAGTCAATAATTCTTGGTGTGAAATAAAATTCAAAGGGAAATGGAACTCCATGAATGGTTGAAACCAAAAGAAAACAAGTAGGGAAGGTGATTGAATGAGCACGAGCGGTCGAAGCTGAAAAGCACAGTAACGCTCAAGTTTCTTTTTAGGAAAATATTAATAATATTATTATTAAATTAATTAATTAAATTGGAAGATGGGTGAAAAAGTAATTTTATGAATAAATACCCTAGGTATAAATTAGAATTATGTTCTTCCTGTTCTTTTTTGAATCACGTTCCTGTTCGCAGAGAGTTCCTGAGAATGTAAGATTGGAGTCGGATTTCAAGGTTTGAAGAACAGATCTCTAGAGGTAAGATTCTAACCCCCTAGATTAATATTTTAAATTCATTAGTTAATTTTAAGCACATTATATATTTTTTTGGAAAACCCAAATCTAGATTAGGGTTAGTTTATTTTTTTTAATTCGTTTTAATATCAAAATAGTGAAAATTAAGATTTTGATTTATTGTTGGAAATTGGGAAATCTTAAGTTTTTAGATGGAAAAAAAAATTGGAAGATTTCGATTTAGACTAAGGTTAATTTATTTTTAAATAAATAAATAAATAAATATTGTTAACTGTGGCATAAGGGATTAGAAAAAATATTAAAACAATTTATTTAAAATAAAAAAAAGAACGCTTGTGCACTCGAAAATAGAAGAATGGTGAAGAAAAAAAAACACAAAGAACACGTGTGCACTGGAAAATAGAAGAATTGTGGAAAAAAAAACAGGTTGTCTGCATGTGGGAACTGGTTAGTTTTAGGTTAATAAATAAGATTTAATGTAATAAATAGAATGAGGTAGTTGTAGGGGGTGCAATCCATGTGTGCTGGAAGCATGACTCAAAAAGTACACCGGCCTAAGAAATAAAAAAAATAAAAAAATAAAGCTTGAAATAGCCAAGACATTATTACTACTTAAATAACTAATGAACTCCAAAGAAACTTCTCTTACATGTAGAAATGTCAACAATAATATATATATTATAGAATTTTATAATGAAATAAAATTGCAATTTAATTAAATTAGTATGTGTTATTAGAAACAAATTGGGAATTTATTAATTTATTTAAATAAGGAATAGATTAGTTAAATTATAGATAAATAGTAATAGTTATTTCTCTTATGTTATATTAGGTGAAGAGTAGATTTTCCAGAATTATTTTTCTCCCAAATTTTCAAGGACTTCTTTAGAAGTAAGGGAAATTAATGCAATTATTTTTTTTTAGAAAAAAATTTTTATATACATCATTTGGAAACATTTTGAGTTATTATTCGTTTTATGCATAGATCAAATATGTTTTGCATGAAAAGTATGTTAGAACCTTATATTTTATTTACAACATAGAAATGTGGAGATATTATGTTTTGCAAATTTGAATAATTAAAATAAGTGTTTGACTCTGATTTGTTTGGCCCTTGTCAACGGGATATAATAGTTGACCTTTACATTTCTTGATGGGGAATGTAATTGATTTGGACTCCAGCCTCTAGGGGTTTGGTTAGAGGTTACTAGTACTAGTAGTGTTTGGTTCCGTCTACCTTAAAGGAACAATTTGAGGCTAGCCACCTATTTGAAAAGTCCCACCTAATTGGGCACCATTTGATGTTTGATGACCAAAGTAAATAAATGATTTGAATGTTTTGACTGAATTTGATATGAAAATGTTTGAATCAAAATGAAAGTGTACAATTAAAAGTTTTGAATATATTGGAAAAACTTACTCAAAAGTTTATGAAAATAATTAGTTATAATATCTCCTATTTTGCAAGTGAACTTGAAATATTTGATCTATAGACTACATTAATGTTCATTATTGGGCTTTGAGTTTATTCCTATTTGTTGATTACTTTTCAGGCACCCTTAGTTCAGGCGAGAAGTGATGGCTAGGTCAGGGAATGGTCATCATTAGGATTTTGCTTAGGATGTTATTTGGACATTGTTAGCTTATAAGTTTATGTTCATTTGGATTATTTGGTTTTGGAAGATATTTAGATATTGAGCTTTTAAATATATTTTTTGATAAGTTTGAAGTTGAGATTTGGAGATTATGAAATTTTGTTAGCACTTGATTTATTTGAGTTTGCAATCTATTTAGATAATGGATTTTGGTTGATGGATGCTTAGTTTTAAAGTTAAGTTTGAAGATTTTAGAATTTGTTCCGCTACTCTGAACAGGTTTTTGGTAATTGGTTACTTTCACTTACAATATGATTGTTTGGGTCATGTTACACTTTAAGGCTTCGGGTTTGAGGTGTGAAATGATCGTCACGTCCTTGGAGTTGGTCTTGGCGCGTGACCGAGTGGTATCAGAGCACTAGGTTGTGATCTTGATGGGAACCTATTTAGTTTACCTTTGGGAATAAATGAGTGACGCATTAGTATAAGTTTCAACTTCATCTAGTTTGATTCCTTTTATTCCTTACAATTCTGATTTTCTTATTTGACTTCTTAGTGACTACTTTAGTTATACCTGTTGCTTTATAGGACACCATGCCACCAAGAAGACCTGCATTTTCCCAAAACAATCATGTTAATGATGATATACCTCCTCCACCTGAGGTTTTGCCTTTTGGCTGGCTTGGTTGAGCGTCAAGCTAGAGCTACTGGAAGTAATAGTCAATGACAATCCTCATCTACTAAGGGTATCTCCTTTAACGACTTTAAGAAGTTGGGTCCCTCTTACTTTTCTGGTACTTTAGATCCAATAAAGACAAAGGCTTGGATTATGAAGATAGAGAAATTATTTGATGTCATTGATTGTTCTGAGGAGCAAAAAGCCTCATATGCAGCATTTATGCTAGACAAAGAGGTAGACCATTGGTGGCGCATGACTAAGAGGCTTTTAGAGTATCAGGGGCCTATTGTTTGGAGTTAGTTTAGGGAGGCTTTTTATAAGAAATACTTTCTTGACAGTGTTTGACGACAAAAGGTGGGAGAGTTTGACAGTCTGGAATAGAGAAATTTGATTGTGGCCTAATACGAGGCTAAGTTTACCGAACTATCACGTTTTTGCCCACAGTTGATTGCTACAAAAGAGGAAAAAACATTAAAGTTTTAGGATGGATTGAAGCCTTATCTGAATAATAAGATATCAATTTTGAAGCTTAGTGTTTATTCAGAGGTGGTAGATAGAGCCCTTATTGCAGAGAAAGATAATGAAGAGCTTCACCAGTATAGGGAACAACAAAGGAAGAGGAATAGAAATGATGGTGCTCATGGTAACCAAGCATAGGAAAAGTCTGCTCCAAGTAGAAATCAAAATAAAGGAAAAACAACACAAATTTTAGATGGGTTTTGTCCTACTTGTGGCAAAAAGCATGGGGGTAGGCCATGCTATAGAGAGACAGGAGCTTGCTTTGGTTGTGGAAAACAGGGACATATGGTTCGGGATTGTCCAGAGAGTAGGAAGTTTATATTTGGGAAGCCTAAGGAGGAGAATAAAGAAGATAGATAGAAACCCAGGACTCAAGGGCGGGTATTTGTTGTGACTCATAGAAATGCTCAGGCTACTTCTGATGTAGTGATATGTACTCTTCGAATTCACACCTTATTTGCTATAGCCTTAATTGATCCTGGTTCAACGCACTCTTTTGTTTCCATATATTTTGCTGGTTTGTTGAGTATACCGATTGATAACATAGACTTTGATTTATTTGTTGCTACTCTTTTAGGAGATTTTGTTGTGGTTAATAAAATACTTAGAGATTGTTGTGTGATGATTGGGTATAGAGATATGACAGTTAACTTAGTACTTCTTAACCTCCTGGATTTTGATGTGATTTTGGGGATGAATTGGTTAGCTTCATACCATGCATATGTTGATTGTTTTGGGAAAAGAGTGACGTTTAGCATTCCTGGTTAGCCTGATTTTAGTTTTGAGGGGAAGCATGTGGACAAACCACTGCGTATGATCTCAGTCTTGAGAGCTAGTTCTTTGTTCAACAAAGGTTGTCAAGGCTTTTTGGCTTATGTTGTGAATAAGGAAAATGATTTAAAGTTGGAAGACATACCTATTGTAAGGGACTATCCTGATGTCTTTCCAAATGATCTACCTAGCTTGCCACCAAAGAGGGAGGTGGAGTTCACCATTGATGTGGCACCAGGGACAACTCCTATCTTTAAGGCCCCTTATATGATGGCACCTATGGAGTTTAAGGAGTTGAAGATTCAACTTCAAGAGTTGTTAGATAAAGGCTTCATTAGGCCTAGTGTTTCACCTTGGGGAGCTCCTGTTTTATTTGTAAAGAAGAAAGATGGATCTATGAGACTCTACATTGATTATAGAGAGTTGAATAAGGTGACGGTGAGGAACAAGTATCCCCTTCCTCAGATTGATGATTTGTTTTATCAACTTCAGGGTGCATGTGTGTTCTCTAAAATTGATCTTCGGTCTGGTTATCATCAGTTAAGGGTTAGAAGTGAAGATGTACCCAAGACTACTTTTCGAACTAGATATGGGCATTATGAGTTTTTGGTTATGCCTTTTGGTTTGACTAATAACCTGCTGCTTTTATGGACTTAATGAATAGGGTATTCAAGCCCTATCTAGATTAGTTTGTGGTAGTTTTTATAGATGATATTTTGGTGTACTCAAAGAGTAGTGAGGAGCATGAGCGCCATTTGAGTATTGTATTGCAAACTCTCAGGGATAAACAATTGTATGCTAAACTAAAGAAGTGTGAGTTCTGGTTAGACAAAGTCTCTTTCCTTGGGCATGTAGTGACCAAAGATGGCATCTCTGTTGACCCTGGAAAGGTAGATCTCGTGTCAAGTTGGAGAAGACCTAATACTGTGACAAAAATTTGAAGTTGATTAGGACTGGCTGGTTATTATAGGCGATTTATTGAGGGGTTCTCTAAGATTTCCCTACCTCTGACCAGGTTGACTCAGAAAAGGGTTAAGTTTGAGTGGTTTAATGATTGTGAACGTAGTTTCGAAGAGTTAAAGAACATATTAGTGACAACTCCTATTTTGACTATCCCTTCAGGCTCATGAGGGTTTGTGGTGTATAGTGATACCTCTCGTCAGGGTTTGGGTTGTGTTCTTATGCAATATGGAAAAGTTGTAGCTTATGCTTCTAGACAGTTGAAGTCTTATGAACGAAATTATCTTACTCATGATTTGGAGTTAGTTGTAGTGGTTTTTGCACTTAAAATCTGGAGACATTTTCTTTTTGGTGAAACTTGTGAGATATTCATAGATCATAAGAGTTTGAAGTATTTATTTTCCCAAAAGGAATTAAACATGAGACAGAGGAGGTGGATTGAACTACTTAAAGACTATGATTGCATTATTCAGTATCACTTAGGGAAGACGAATGTTGTGGATGACACCTTGAGTAGGAAATCTGTCGGTTCCTTAGCAGCTATTAGAGGTTGTCAAATGCAATTATTGAAATATTTGAGGAGTTTACAAGTCCATATGAGAGTTTTGGACTCAGGAGCTTTTGTGGCAAACTTTAGAGTACAACCAGACTTAGTTGGGAGAATTAAGGCCCTACAAAATAACGATTTGAATTTAGTGCAACTTATGGAAGAAGTTAAAAAGGGCAGTAAGTCTGACTTTGTTTTATCAGATGATGGAATTTTGAGGTTTAGGGCTAGACTGTGTGTCCCAAATGATGGAGACTTAAGAAGGGAGCTTTTGGAGGAAGCTCATTGTTCTAGGCTTGCAATCCACCCAGGATGGATAAAAATGTACAAAGATTTGAAACAGTATTGGTGGTCAGGTATGAAACAAGATATTGAGCAATTTGTGGCTCAATGTTTGGTGTGTCAACAAGTGAAAGCTTCGCATCAACGACCAATAGGGTTTTTGTAACCACTTTCTATTCCCGAGTGGAAATGGGAACATATTACTATGGATTTTGTGACAGGGTTACCAAGGACCTTAGAGGGCAATAATGTGATTTGGGTGATTGTTGATCGATTGACAAAGTCTGCTCATTTTCTACTTATGAAAGTCAATTTTTCTATGAATCGTTTGACTTCTCTTTATATTAAGGAGATTGTGAGAATGCATGGTGTACCTATTTCTATAGTATCTGACAGAGATCCTAGCTCATTTCACTTTTATATTTTGGCACAGTTTACAAAAAACATTAGGTACTAAGTTGAGTTTTAGTACTGTTTTTCATCCACGGACTGATGGTCAATCAGAGAGGGTAATTCAGGTCTTGGAAGATTTGTTGAGAGCTTGTGCTTTGGACCTAAAAGGTAATTGGGATGATTATTTGCCCCTAATGGAGTTTGCCTATAATAATAGCTTTTAAGCTAGCATTAGGATGGCACCTTTTGAGTCATTGTATGGTAGGAGATGTCGATCTCCTGTTTGTTGGGATGATGTTGGAGAGAATAAACTTTTGGGGCCTGAACTTGTGCAATTGACTGTTGAAAAGGTCTCTTTAATTAAGGCAATATTAAAAACAACACAAAGTAGATAGAAGAGTTATGCTGATAATCCCATACGAGATTTGGAGTTTGAGGTAGGTGATCATGTTTTCTTGAAAGTTTCGCCTATGAAGTCTATAATGAGATTTGGAAGAAAATGAAAACTCAATCCTCGTTTTGTGGGACCATTTGAGGTATTAGAAAGAGTAGGCACTTTGGCTTATAAAGTGGCCTTGCCCCCAAGTCTATCTAAGATTCATAATGTATTGCATGTTTCGACTTTGAGGAAATATATTTATGATCCCTCTCATGTTGTGGAGTTGGAGCCTATTCAAATTTTTGAGGACTTGACCTATGAAAAGGTACCCGTTCAAATTGTGGATGTGATGGATAAGGTACTACGACATACTATTGTCAAGTTGGTAAAGGTCTAGTGGAGCAATCATAGTATCCAAGAGGCCACTTAGGAGTTAGAAGAAGAGATGAGAGTAAAGCATCCTCAATTATTTCAAGACTTGGGTATGTCAAGTTTAGAGGACTAAACTTTTGTTAAGGGGGGAGGATGTAACGCCCAAGTTTCTTTTTAGGAAAATATTATTAATAATAATATTAAATTAAATAATTAATTAATTAATTTAATAAATTGGAAGATGGGTGAAAAGGTAATTTTACGAATAAATACCCTATGTATAAATTAGAATTCTATTCTTCCTATTCTTTTTTTAATTGCGTTCCTATTCGCATAAAGTTCTTGAGAATGTAAGATTGGAGTCGGATTTCAGGGTTTGAAGAACAGATCTCTATAGGTAAGAATCTAACCCCTAGATTAATATTTTAAATTCATTAGTTAATTTTAAGCACATTAGATATTTTTTTGGAAAACCCAAATCTAGATTAGAGTTAGTTTTTTTTTTTTTAATTCTTTTTAATATCAAAATAGTGAAAATTTAAGATTTTGATTTATTGTTGGAAATTGGGAAATCTTAAGTTTTTAGATGAAAAAAAAATGATTCTTTGGAAGATGTTGATTTAGACTAGGGTTAATTTATTTTATAAATAAATAAATAAATTGTTAATTGTGGCTTAAGGGATTAGAAAAAATATTAAAACAATTTGATTTAAAGAAAAAAAAAAAGAACGCGTGTGCATTGGAAAATAGAAGAATGGTAAAAAAAACGTATGTGCACCGGAAAATAAAAGAATGGTGAAGAAAAAAAACAGGGAGAACATGTGTACACTGAAAGATAGAAGAATTGTGGGAAAAAAAATTGGTTGCCTGCGTGTGGGAACTGGTTAGTTTTAGGTTAATAAATAAGATATAGTAATAATGGTTTAATGTAATAAATAGAATGAGGTAGTTGCAGGGGGTGCAATCCATGTGTGTTGGAAGCATGACTCAAAAAGTACACCAACCTAAGAAATAAAAAAATAAAAAAATAAAGCTTGAAATAGCCAAGACATTGTTACTACTTAAATAACTAATGAACTCCAAAGAAACTTCTCTTACATGTAGAAATGTCAACAATAATATATATATATATATATATATATATATATATATATATATATATATATATATATATATATATATATTATAGAATTTTATAATGAAATAAAATTGCAATTTAATTAAATTAGTAATGTGTTATTAGAAACAAATTGGGAATTTATTAATTTATTTAAATAAGGAATAGATTAGTTAAATTATAGATAAATAGTAATAGTTATTTCTCTTATGTTATATTAGGTGAAGAGTAGATTTTCCAGAATTATTTTTCTCCCAAGTTTTCAAGGACTTCTTTTGAAGTAAGGGAAATTAATGCAGTTATTTTTTTTTTTTAGAAACAAATTTTTATATACATCATTTGGAAACATTTTGAGTTATTATTCGTTTTATGCATGGATCAAATGTGTTTTGCGTGAAAAGTATGTTAGAACCTTATATTTTATTTACAACATAGAAATGTGGAGATATTATGTTTTGTAAATTTGAATAATTAAAATAAGTATTTGACTCTGGTTTGTTTGGTCCTTGTCAACAGGGTATAATAGTTGACTTTTGACTTTTTGACCCTTATCAACGAGATATAATAGTTGACCTTTACATTTCTTGATGAGGAATGTAATTGATTTGGACTCCAGCCTCTAGGGGTTTGCTTAGAGGTTACTAGTACTAGTAGTGTTTGGTTTTGTCCACCTTAAAGGAACAATTTGAGGCTAGCCACCTATTTGAAAAGTCTCACCTAACTTGACACCATTTGATGTTTGATGACCAGAGTAAATAAATGATTTGAATGTTTTGACTGAATTTGATATGAAAATGTTTGAATAAAAAACGAAAGTGTACAATTAAAAGTTTTGAATATATTGGAAAAACTTACTCAAAATTTTATGAAAATAATTAGTTATAATATCTCCTATTTTGCAAGTGGACTTGAAATATTTGATCTATGAACTGCATTAATGTTCCTTATTGGGCTTTGAGCTCATTCCTATTTGTTGATTACTTTTCAAGCACCCTTAGTTCAGGCGAGGAGTGATGGCTAGGTCAGGGAATGGTCATCATTAGGATTTTGCTTAGGATGTTATTTGGACATTGTTAGCTATAAGTTTATGTTCATTTGGATTATTTGGTTTTTGGAAGCTATTTAGATATTGAGCTTTTAAATATTTTTTTTTTATAATTTTGAAGTTGAGATTTGGAGATTATAAAAATTTGTTAGCACTTGATTTATTTGAGTTTGCAATCTATTTGGATAATAGATTTTGGTTGATGGATGCTTAGTTTTAAAGTTAAGTTTGAAGATTTTAGAATTTTGTTTCACTACTCTGAACATGTTTTTGGTAATTGGTTACTTCCAGTTACAATATGATTGTTTGGGTCATGTTACACTTTAAGCATTCGGGTTTGAGGTGTGAAATGACCGTCACGCCCTTGGAATGGATCTTGGGGCGTGACAAGCACCATTTGAAAATCATGTTTGTTACATGCATTACATGGGGCAAGTAGACGAGGCATTTGACATGGGATAACAAGTATGCCTTCTTACACGGGGCAAGTCTTATATTTTAATTATATAAAAATTATGTATAGTAATAGGCTAAATAGAAAATTAAAAATATGTAAATAAATTTATAAATGCGAAGCACTTACAACTATGCCTTTTTATGAAACATGAATAGTATTTTAAGAATAAATGGTGTTTACTTAGTGTTGTATTGTTTAATTTCACAAAGTGATTCAATTTCGTTGAAACATAAAATATATAATTCTAGATATTTCAACCTTCACACTTTATAGAAAAAATATTAGTGATACATCCAAGTCCAAATTAAGGATTTCAATGATTCTATTCTTAAAAATGAAAAAAAAAAATCATATTTCATAACTTCATGCTATGAAAATATATAAAATTCTCGTAACTTTATATTATAAGTAAAATCATAATATTATATAATTTCCATTTATAGAAAATATATATTTACTTTCATAGAGCTTCAAGCTATGAAAGTATTTTACAGAAAAAAAAATTTCCAAACCAAAAGAATATATTAGAATTTTCGTACATAGCTTTGGGCTATAAGAAAATGTAAATTAATTATTTTATTTAACTTTAGGCTATAATAATATATAAATTATTTTCCACAGGCTACCAAAATAATTATTATATAACTTCTAATTATAAGAACATGTAGAAATATATACTTGCCTCCTCTATATAGCTAGATGTTATGCACTATAATAAAATAAATATTTTTTGCTTCAGAGGTTATGACTATGAGAAACAATATTTTCATATTATCATAAAGTAAAATAATTACTATAAACACAAAAAATTAAAATAATAATTAGGCAATATTAACTAAAAATAAAAACAAAAGAATAAATTTTTCATAAATTCTGGCTATGGATAATTTTATTATGATAAAACAAAAATTATGTATGGTATTAGGCTATGAAATATTTCCCACATACGTCTGACTATAAAATTCTATAAAATTGTTAATTGACAATTTTGTTTTACTAACTTCTAGCTATACCATAGTTAGAAATTGTCTATATAGGTTCTACTTGTAAAATTATTGATTAACAATTTTGATTTATATAACTTTTGGTTAAACAACAAAATTTTAGAAATTGTCTACATAGGTTCTACTATGAAATAATTATCAATAAAAATTGCTTCCATAACTTTTAGTTAAGAGAAATTTTCTATATATTTTCTGATTGTACAAATTTAAGATATCAATATTTTCAAGGTCCTGGCTTAAGTATAAAAAAATATTAAGATACATAGCTTCTTGCTATGAAAACATTTTTGTATAGTTTTTGGTTATACATTCAATTTTATATGGTTGTTAGTAATGAAAAAATAAAATATAATTCAAATGTTTTATATAAGATAGAAAAGAAAAAAAATATTTGGAAATTATAAAATAATATAAGACCTCGTCATGTATCTTTGAATGAAGTGTTTGAAAGAATTTTTTTTTTTTTTTTCTTCTTGAATTATAGAAGTCTTTTCCTTCCAAGTTGATTAGGGCATCATGCTAATAATGTGTTAGAAATAAAAGAAATAAATAAATATAGTATAGAAGAAATAGAGTTACGAAAGAACTCCGAGGTAGGTTTTTCATTGACCAAGGTTTTCTATTTATATGAGTTAGGAAAAACCAGAATTATATACAATATTTAATTTTTTATGGATAAAACAAAAGTCATAACTATGTGATCATTCACAATTACCTATATAAATTTATAACAAAAAAAAATAGTTTTTATTTGTTAAATTAGATGTAATCTCAAAGCATAAAAATGACAACCATATAATAGACAAAAAAAAAACTTTCAAAATAAAAATGATTATGAAAAATATCTACAAATTTAAAATACAATTATCCAAAAGGTTACATATAACTTATAAGGGTCATTAAATTACCAAATTAACAAATTCTATCAAAGTTCACAAGTCATATTTTAAAAACTTAACAATCTTATAATTTCAATCATGGCATTTGTTTGTCTTTTCCTCCTATTTTTATTTAACTTTAGTTTTCTAAACTCTTTTTTGTTTTTTGTTTTTGCCTTATGTATTTTATTTACTGCCATAATAATAATTGTATTATTATTATTATTATTATTATTATTATTATTAGAGCAGATGATATTCTTATTAATATTGTATATGCTATTATAATTATTATTGACATTATTATTCATATTATTAATAGTCATTTTTATTATTGGGATGACATCTATTACAAACCAACCCTAAAATACACCTTTTAATCTTTTTTTCCTAATTTATAAGATTTATTAGCTTCATTATAAAATCATTGATTTCATTATAAAAAAACATTGATAAATCAGGTTAATTTACATATATATAGAAAGAAAAAAAAATAAGGTGCATCGTAGATGATACAATATAATCATAGAGTATAAATTCATTTTATACAATTTCCATGTCCTTGGGGTATTTTCTCATATCCTTTAACTATTTGTCAACATTTGAATAGAATTTTATACCTTCTATGGACCTTAAGCCAATTAGTTTTACTTGCCCCTAAAACATAATTTCCTCTTTCTTTCTCTTTCTCTCTCTCTCTCTCTCTTTCTCTTTCTCTCTCTCTCTCTCTATCTATCTATCTATCTATCTATCTATCTATATATATATATATATATATATATATATATATATATATACTTATACTTGGGAATATCATGTCTCAGCATCCACCATTGCTTTGCTCACATAATAGATGTGTTTTTACTCATTGTCTCGTATATGCCGAAACAGGACGGCGCTTATAACATAGTCAAATACGACCAAATACAATTAGAATTATTCGTCGGACTTGGGGCTGCTTAGAATGGGTGGTTCAATGAGGTAGCGTTTAACTACCTCAAATGTTTGCTTACACTCATTTGCCCAACTGAACGTGCTTACCCCCTTAAGTGTGAGAAAGAAAAATTGCAACTTATTTGTGAAATGAGCTATGAAACAACTCAGAGCTGGGAGACGGCCTATGAGGTGTTGCAATTCCTTTTTTTTGTTTGGAATGGGTGTTTCAATAACGACTTTCACTTGAGTCGGATTAACTTCAATTCCTCTTTGGGTTACCATAAACCCTAGAAACTTCTTTACACTAACGCCGAAGGCATACTTAGTCGGATTGAGCTTTATGTTGTATACCCGCATTAGACGAAATACTTCTTCCAGGTGCTAGACGTGCTCAACTCGGGTCTCGCTCTTTACAACAATGTCGTCAATGTAGACTTCCACAGTTCGGCTGATAAGGGTTTTGAAGATTTTTGTCATTAGTCTCTAGTAGGTAGCACCAGCATTCTTAAGTCCAAACGGCATGACTCTATAACAGTACAACCCTTGTGGTGTGATAAAGGTTATTTCTCCTCATCTAGCTGGAACATAGGAATTTGGTAGTATTCGAAAAATGTGTTTAAAAATGAGAACATCTTATACCTGGCGGTGGCATCAACCATTTGATCTATCTGGGGTAAGGAAAAACTATCATTTGGGCATATGTCATTCAGGTTGGTGTAATCAACGTAAACTCGCCGCTTTCCATCTTTCTTTAGGACTACCATCACATTCGCCAACCAATCCGGATATTTGACTTCTCTTATGAATCCAGATGCCAATAGTTTGTCAATTTTCGTTTGGATGATTTTTTATCTATCCAAATGAAAACGTTGAATCTTCTGTCGGACAGGTTGCGAGGTGGATAAGACATTGAGTTTGTGGGAGGTCACGGTCGGGTGGATTCCCGGCATGTCCGAGTGAGTCCAGGTGAAGATGTCCTTATTGCATTGAAGCATATTCCCTAACAATTCTAATTCATCTTGCACAAGTAAGGAATTGGAGTAGGTGATTTGATCTATGTCATTTGAAAGAAGTAGTGGTTGGAGATGATCAACCGCGGGTGGATCTTTCTCCATTGGACTTAGTAACTGTTATTGTTCCCTTGCGTTTGATGGCTCTGGATGCACTTCCTCATCGACCGGATGTCTGGACTCGAGCTCCACTTGATAGCATTGTCGCGCGGCTAGCTAGCTGCCAAGGAGATCGACTTGTCCCACTTCTGTGAGGTAACTCACCATTTGATGGTACGTAGAAGGAATGACTTTCATTTTATGAAGTCATTCATGTCCCATAATGGCATTGTATGGAGACAGATCGTCGACCACTAAGAACCGCACACTCAATGTGATCGGGCCAGCTTGGACGAGCAATACAACATCGCCCAAAGAGGTTGTTGTAGCTCCATTGAATCCAGATAGCAAATGTCCTAGATTCTCTAGGTTTGATGGCGAGTAGCCCATTTGCCTGTAGGTCGACATTTGTAAAAGATCAAATGAACTACCTGAATCAACTAGGATTCTCCGCACGTCGAATTTGCTCACTCCCAGCATTAGGATTAAGACGTCTTCATGCGATTGCAACACCCAATTGACATCTATAAGAGAGAAGGTGATTGTGTCATCGACTGGATGCACACTTCCTTCTTTGAAGGTGTGTTGGAGCGAGCTAATCCATTCTTTTACAAAAGCCGCACGAAGTAACCTTCGCCTTTGTCGCCTAGTGCTATGCTTATCATCTATCGAGCCTCCGTGTATATAGTTAATGACAGCTATGGGAGTTACTGGAGATACAGGGGCTTGGATGGCTACTTCTGGCCTCTCTTTGCCTACTGGTTGTGCAAACTTACTGCTTAAGGTGCTCAGCTTTGATGAGTTTCTCCACCAAGTAATGCAGACTCTTGCATTGTTCAGTGGAGTAGTCATAATCCTTATGGTAAGACCACTTTCTGTTTCGGTCCTATCTAGTCGAATCTGTCTTGATTGGCTTCGATCATTTGGAGTCCGATAAGTCACATATTTGCGAGAGAAGTGTGGACCTGAGTTTTTTACATGCGTCCCCACTCGATGGCGAGACTCGCTTTTGTTTTAACGGTGAAAATTTATTTTTGGAAAAGTTGGAGTCGCCAGTTATTTTATTTTATTTTAAAAGGGAAAATAAAACAAGAAAGAAAACCCTAAAGAAGTGACTCCATAGTTTTGGAAAAACAAGTCTTGAAAAACTCGAGTCTTGGTTCGGGGATTATGTTACCTATTGGGAAGGTACCTCTAAGAGATAACACCCCTCTAAGCCCTAAAGAGGTGTCTACTGGCTAAGTCAAGGGAGAAATGGCAATTAACCAATTGATTGAAGGTACTTAGGTAGGCTAAGGTGATTTCAAAACTAGCATGCAAAAAAAAAATTCCAATCACAATTGCAAAGGAAGGTTTGGATGTGTACCTGGACTGTCTCTCAAGTGTTATCATAAGACATTAAAGTTAACACAAAAATATAGCATATGACATGTATTTTGTCAGAGCAAGTCGAACAAATATCTAGGCACCCAATGATGGAATCAAAGATGGATATGGCTCACAACATCATGCATGTTCATCAAAATTCCAAAAAGTAAGTGATAGAGAGCGTACTTGGATAACATACATAATTTATAAGATTTCTCCAAAAATGCTTGAGTGGTTAGGACAAGTATAAATTATATAACATATTTATTATGTCTAATATACAATACCAAAGCCAAAATTGAGCCAAGATAAGTCAAATGACTTTAAAAATAAATAACAAATTCAAGCAAATCACAAGATCATCAGCATGTAATTAGAAAATGGAGCATCACAAAACAATTTCTAAAAATATTTCTTGGAGTGGAATTTAATTACAAAAAAAAAAAAAAAAATTCAGGAAACAACTTTTACATATCTAGAACAAGATACCAAAAGCCAAATTGCAACAAAGACACCCAAAAGTTCCAGATTAGGTAAAAAATAAAAATATGAATATATGAATTTTTTAAAAAAATAATAAGACATCACATAAAATTGTGCAAAAAATCACATATTTTCCAAAATGTCTATATCACAGAAAAAATGAATCCAGGGTCGAGTAGTACTCAAAAATATTTTTAAAACACTCCAGCTAATCAGATGTCCAAAATCCATCATGTATAGTAGGTAAGAATTTGAAAAATCATCTCTCCTTCAAAAATGCATATTTTTTAATATTTTATATGCCAAAAATCAATTTCAAAAAGTCTAAAATTAAGAAAAAATATCGAATCAAATTTAAAAAGTCATTTGATATTTTATTTTTACAAAAATATTTTGGGTGTCCAAAACTAGGTGAAAATAGAACCATCTAAAAGACTCATTCATATCTTCCATTTTAGAATTTATTTTTAACTCAAGCAAAGTTCTAAATTCAAGTTCAAGAAGCCTAAAATACCATAAAATCACTGGAAAAATTTAGAAGTATTATAAATAGATCAAATCAAATTTCCTTTTAAGAAACGCAATAAGTTGAGTGAGCTAATCAATAAAAGGTTTTTGGAAAATGATTTTATGTAAGGGTTCCACCAATTCCCCAATTGATATACACAAATCTAACCTAGAATTATCCCATTTATTTGAGACCACAAGATTGGATTTATGTCTTACTCAAAACCATAATTTTAATTAAAAACTGAGAAAAATGCAAACCGATCGAGACATGGTTGCATATTATTTAAGAAAATTAGATTTTGATTTTAAGGACGCTAAATGAGTTTTTGAAATGCACTTTAATGAGGAACATTTTGAGAAAAAGGTTTCTTTTTAAAAGGAAAGACATTATTCGCAAACAGCAATACACAAGGATCAAACAAAGGCAACCTAGAGGAAGACAAAATTTTAAAGTAAAATTTTTTACAACCAACCAAACCAATATGGTAAGAGTAAGAGCCAACCTTCATGAGTTTTCGTTGGCCCCCAAGAATTAAATTTAACGAACAAACGTCACAACAAATAACTAAATGACCTTAAATCAAATAAAGTCAACTAGATATCAATCAAGAACTAAGAAGGATTAATCAAGCGCATAAATTGAGGATATAATCAATAATTAAATTATATCAATCGAACACACAAACCTATGATTAAAGTAATGTAAAATATAGTACCATAAGCGCTTACAATTCTAAAACAACCGAACTAAATAAGGATCAATCAAGAACTAGAGATTAACACACTTAAAACATGAATATAATGACAATGGGTCAAATAAATTGATTAATTAAAATTCTATAGACTCGTAAACCAAATATGATCAATCCAAAAAAACCAAATTTAACAAACATAGTGATAATGATATAGAATCAAATGAATTAATCACCGAAAAGCCCAAAGCATCACATGAATCAACTAAGATGAAATAAAAGAGATTAAAATAACATTAAAACATGATGATAATGACATAGAATCAAAAAAATTAATCCACTAAAATCTTAAATCATCACACGAATTAATTAGGATGAACCCGAAAACTAAAATTAAAAAAAAAATGATATGACATAAAACCAAATAAATTAATCGACTAGAATTTTAAAGATACGAAAACTAAATTGAATAAAAAAAAACTAATAAACAAAACTCTAACTTTCAATCTAATAAAAAAAACTAATAAACTAATAAACAAAAAAGAAATCGAAAACTAAAGAACAAAGAAACTCACTTACCTTTTCAAATAGGTGGGCGGACTGTGGCAATGTCTCCAAGCTGTATGTGTTTGGTCACTCCAAGATGAAGCCTTCACTTTCATTCTTTAATGGTGCAACCTGTCTTTCATCTTATGGTGCGTCATGTGGAGAAATTCAATGGTGCGGCTGGTTGTTTCTCCTCAAAGTTGCAACCCACATGGAGGTGCGTTGGACTGTGCGGCTGCCATATGTTGAGTGGCATCCCACCTTTTCTCTCAGAAAATCTAGGCAGACCCCTTAATGAATGAAAACTCTCCTTGACCTGTGCGTGGACTCCTCAAAAAAGAAAAATTGGTGCGTGTATATTCCTCCCAAAGAAAATTCTAGCATGTCTCTCCTTCCTCCCTCCATGGTGTAGTGTTTCGGAACCTCTCTATGTAGGAGTATGGCCTATTTTCCTTCAAAATTTGCAGTCCTATTCATGTCCGGAGTCCCAATGGTTGTAGTTGTGTGTTTGGTGCGCCCAAGAGCCCTTTCCGATGGTGAGTTGTAGCCGTGTGGAGTCGGGTCTTGGCAGTGTCCCTAAAAATAATCTTCAACATTGCTTTTTGTTATTCCTCAGATGCGTGTTGCGTATTAAGAATGGTGTGTCTGGTTCCTTTTTTTTCTCTCCAAAACAGCGTGATCTCCCCATTAAAAATAGGTGCAGCCGTGAGTAATGGAGACTCCTCCTCAATATGGCCACGTGTTATTATTATTTTTTATTTTTTATTTTTTTGGAAACTTGTATTTTGATTTTTATATACAAAGTTGTTTTTCTTTTGTAACAGAAATTGGTATTTTATTGGAAAGTGGTATTTTAATTTTCATGGAAAGTAGTTTTCTATTTTATATACATCACAATTCAAAAATAAAAAATAAAAATATTAACAAACTTTAAATAATAATAATAATAACTTATCAAATTGGCATAAATATATATATATATATTAAAACACTTTTTTAAAAATAAAAAAATATAAAATATAAAAAATTTAACTTACCAAAAATATATTAAAAACACTTTTAAAAAATAACTTACTAAAAATTTATTTACATACATATTAGTAAAAACATCTAATAGTAATAATAATTATTATTATCATAATAAAAAGAGATAAGATAATTGATCACATGCAATTTTCTAAAAATAAATAACTAAATAAACATATAAGAAATCAAGTACATACAAGTGTTAAAAATACAAATCATGTGAATTATGTAAGTTATACGAGTCAGGCAAAGAATGCCTACAAGGTGACCCAAGTGTACTTAAGGTGGGCCAAGTGTGCCTAGGTGAATCTAAGTGGGCCAAGTGGGCCTAAGTGAACCTAGATGGGCCTAAGGTGGTGCCTAATGGGCCAAGTGTGACTAAGTGGGTTTAAGTGACCTAAGTGGGCCTAAGGTGGTGCCTAATTGGTCAAGTGTACCTAAGTGGACCTAAGTGACCTAGGTGGGCCTAATGTGGTGCCTAATGAGCCAAGAGTGCCTAAGTGGGCCTAAGTGAACCTAGATGGGCCTAAGGTGGTGCCTAATGGGCCAACTGTGCCTAAATGGGCCTAAGTGAACCTAGATGAGCCTAAGGTGGTGCATAATGGGCCAAGTGTGCCTAAGTGGACCCAAGTGACCTAGGTGGGCCTAATGAGCCAAGTGGACCTAAGTGACCTAGGTGGGCTTAAGGTGGTGCCTAATGAGCCAAAAGTGTCTAAATGGGCCTAAGGTGGTGCTTAATGGGCCAAGTGTGCCTAAGTGGACCTAAGTGACCTAGGTGGACCTAAGGTGGTGCCTAATGGGCAAGCATACTTAAAAGTTATCCTAAAAATGAAGGAAAAGACTAAGTCTAAATCAGGGTTGCCAAGGGTCACAATGGAGTTAGATAAATCTCTCAACTAGAGTCTCCAAGATGGCTCATAAAAGATAAGTTACATGAGTAGTAATGGGTCACCAAGGAATTGTTGTAAAGTACCAAACGAACACATGATAGGACATGTGCTAGAAAGACAAAATGGAGGGTCTACAAGGAGTCTTTCATAGGAGATTCTTAGGGAGGTGAGTCTTACTTGTTGTTACTATCAACCATCTTGCTTCCTATTACCTTGCCTCAATTGGTTCGAGGGCTTAGAACTTTCCACTTTATCATTCTTGGTCGAATGATTAGTGACCAAGACCTGTTGAAAGACTGTTCGGACATCATCTTCGAGCATAGAATACTTGTTCGCCCGCTTGAATAGGTTATCCATCGTTGTGGGCGACTTCTTCGCGAGGGACTTGAAAAATGGTGTGCCCGAGCTAATGCTTCACTTGAAGATCTACAAGATGGCGTCCATACTGTAGGATTCAACTTGAAGCATTGTTTGCTTGAACCGCTTCATGAAGTCTCTTAGCGTTTCATTTTCCTACAACTTGATGTTCTACAAGGTGTTTATGTTCTACAGGCTTTTGAGACGTTCTGGAAAGTGTTCACGAAATTCTGCGAGAAGCGATGGAACTAAGAGAGAGCTTGGCCATGTAGGCTGGCCAGAAATACCTTGTACATTAGTGCATCATTCCTTATGTCGAGGGTCATAAGTTGTCTGAAGTGCATGATGTGGTCAAACGGGTCACTCGTTTCGTCATACATTGTGAACTTGGGCACTACGAACCCTCTGGGCGACTCGTACCTAACGATATGGGGGCCGAACAGCGTGGAGAGCATGTCATTCAACCATTGGCTGATAGAGTTAGGCGGGGCTCGCGTCACTGGTACTTTCGTCTACTGTTGCCAGGGTAGTTGAGAGGGTCATCCGGATGTGGCTACTATGGCTGGCTGACCTAGACGTGCCCTCAAGGTCTCTAACATGTGCAATTACCCATCCACACCTGGTGCTTAGGGTCCCAATCAGGCTCGCATCACGTCGGATAAATGCAACCCTCTGTCGCATCTCATTTTCCTTAATGCTTCAGTAGAGCTAGTGCCTTCGTCCGATTGCGTTTAATGAGCTGGCGAAGGCTCGTCCTCTGATCATCTTGAGTAGCTGCCGGAGGAGAACTCTGTGCCCCTGAGAAAAGATGCCTCAATAGTTTGTCATGAGGTTGTTTGTCAGCTTTGAGTGTGTCGACTTTGAAAGGGGCCCACTATTGACATTTGAGTTTGCAACTCTTCGTTCTCTTCTCTCAGTCGTTCAGTTTGGTAGAGCATAGCAAAGTCTGTATCCGCCACTCATTTTCTCGTTGGCGTTTCTCCATCCTTTTGTGTTAGATAAAATAGTCTTCGTCACCCATAGTGGATGATTGGTTTCTGGAGGGTGTTGACATTTTTAGTCGATTCCCACAAACGACGCCAATGTTGGTGTTGTGCCGACTGGATACAAGTCTGTCTAGCTTCACTGGATTCAAACAGACTTCTTCCTTACACAAAAGAATGTCCAGATAGGTGGTCCGTGCATGCCCCTTCGAAGCTTAAGTCAAAATCTAGTAAGGGTGAATTCAACTTTTTAAATGGTTGTGTGCACGCGTACTTTTTTCATGCATCTGGAGGAGTTTTTATAGAACTTATGGCTCCATCGTCGTAGTGTTGATTATGCATTCATGCCTTTCTTACGTTGATAAATGTCGTCATGGAGGATATTATGTCTTAATAAGATAATCAACGTAATTTTCTCAACGCGGATTGGACAATCATACCAAAGAAGAGTTGTTGATTGGTGTCATTTGTTGTCTGTCATGCAAAAATTTTGGACCATGTAATTGACTATGCATTTATATTAATCAATGTCGCTGATTGTATATAACAATTAGGTGACATTGACTTTTGGGTGTAAAAGTCATCTTGACTGTCGCTGTGTAAAAGTCATCTTGACTGTCGCTCAGGCATTGGTGGTGATTAATCATCCGTCTAATGCATGGAATTTCAAATTGGCTTGGTTTGTATGTTTGGAATTCCCCAGTCGACTTGGTCTATCCATTTCTTTTAGCATTAGGGAATAAGGAAATTTGTCTTTCCTCTTTCGCCAGACAGAACTTGTCTTAGTCCAAATGGATTGCTCCCAAACTGATTATTTGCTTACTTTAGACGGCGAAAAGGTCTTGAGCCTGCGAAGGACACATGGAGGAAAGCTTCCCACAAAAATGACTTGAAAAAATTAAATTAAATATTAACAAAGTGAGTGGTCCACTAACATGACCTATTGGTCTAGCCCATCAACACAATTGGCCCACGAGCTCATGGGTTGTGTTGGGCTACCCATTTGATTTGCATGGGTTGACACAATATGACACAATTTTTAACTAGGTCATGTCGACCCATAAAGGCCCACTAAAAATTAGGTCATGTCGGCCAGCACAACCCATTTGACACTCTACCTTGTTTTAAGTGAGAGAAGGTAGGGATGACAATGAGGTGGGTTCATGACGGGTCACCTCCATCTCAACCTCATCATGTTTATATAAATTAATTTTCATCCTCATCAACCAAATAAAATAAAATAACCGAGGAGCGAGTATAGGAAATTACCATACCCATTGCCTCCGTTTATTTTTTTAATTTTTTTCAAATTAAAATGTTAAATTCGATTAGAAACAAACACAATCTACACTAAAAAAAATATTATAAATATTTAAAATTTTGAAAAAAAAAAAATCAATTAAAATACTTTTTTATTAATATTATATATAATTAGGTGGGACGGGATGAAACAAAGTCATACCCGAACTCATCCCAAATTTTTAAAAAATTCTTAAATCCTTCCTAAACCCATTTATATTTAACCCATGGGCACAGAATGGGATAGATACCCAAAAATACTCATCACATTATGGGCCTAAGTTTTATTAATATTAATTTGAAAAAGGAAAAGACAAAATAAGCACGACTTTTTTTTTTCTTATCTTTTAGATCACTTTAAGGATTTGCGTCAGAAGATGTCC
Source organism: Vitis riparia (assembly GCF_004353265.1). Taxonomy (NCBI): domain Eukaryota; kingdom Viridiplantae; phylum Streptophyta; class Magnoliopsida; order Vitales; family Vitaceae; genus Vitis; species Vitis riparia. The sequence continues at coordinate 23,985,145 of NC_048448.1, forward strand.
CTTGAGAGGACTTTGTATAAACCCGATGTGATAAGCTCTTAAATTAGACCACAATTCCATGAAGGAAAGTAATTGTTTAATTATTAATTGGAAAATATTAAAGACTTTTAAATAGGATTTGAGGTATTTTTTAGATAATTACTAGGTTATCTAAAAATATTCTATACAAGAAACTAATAGTCCAAATATTAAAGATACCTATTTCTATTGAAAATTTTTCATAATCAAATATTTCTTTTATAATATTAGAAAAGTCCTTAAAAAACTATATATTTTAATAGAAAAATATAAAGAACTTAATTGATGTATTAAGAAAATTGTCAAATGCTTCATACTTATACTTTCATTTATTAGATAGATAAATGTAAATGGCGAAAAGTAGGTTTCAATACACTTTATGGGAAGAAAAAATAAAAAATAAATTAGTATTTCATACTCTCATTTGTCAAATGTACTATATTTGACCAAGTACTATTTTTTAATTATATAAATATTATTTTTTATTGTCCTAAATATTACTTTTGATCGGGTGAGCATATTTTCAAAATTAAAATTAAAAAACTTTTATTTCCTATCTATTATTGGAGCTCCCCCGGTCGGCCCATCTCTGCTAGTATTTGAAAATTGTGGCTGGAAGACATTCATCAGACAATGGTGACTTTGATTACGGAACTTTACAAGGCTCAAATGCACGTACAAAGCTTGGAAACATGTACTTCATTCCTCCGTCAACTCTCTTCTCTGCAATACGTACGTATTTTTTCCAGATGGGCGACAGCCATAATTGACCAGGAATGGGCTTACTAGTCTTCTTCCACGCAACAGTCCATGCAGGAGGGCTACGGCGGTCGCTTCCATTTATGGGCATTGAATCTGGGGAACCTTCTTCAGTGACTTGCATAATTAATTTTCACAAAAGCTTCGCACGGCTGCTGCACTTCCTCTTATCCGATCTGTTTAATCGAATGCATCCTTCGTAGCCTTTTCTTTTAATTGCTTTGGTTTTGTTTCCTCTAAACTTTATAATGGGGTCCATGATCCTAAATGTGGGCACCATACAAAAACCAAATTATGTCTGCTCTACTGTCACTATGGTCAGCAAATTTTGATATAATTCATGAATATAACTTGAATCAGTATTTTTTTTCACGGATTTGAATTAACTATAATCATGTTCGGCTTGAATTTGTGTTAATTTGAATAACCTGTTTAATGACGAGACTTTTGATTGGAATTGATCTATTTAATAATTATATTGATTAACTTGATTATAATCCTACGTAGGATTCCTACCTACTAAAGTTACATTCAAACCTGAGCACTGTAGTCTTTGGTCATAATGCCCGGAAGGCCCAATAGCATGTCACCGGTGACTGGTATTTGACCAGCAAAAGGGAATGAGAATACGTTACCCCTCTTCCAAGCAGTGTTTGAATGAGCCAGTGGCACCCGCTGCCATAACTGGCCTATTTTACACCTCTCAAGTAGGGACAATTTTCTTGCCCAACAATCAACCAGATATGCCCTACTGCGGTGTTTTTTCCTCGTAGCATTCATCAAATTCAATGGTCAATTCCGGCGGTTGCAAGATATTTTAAAATTCATCGTCATTCCAACATTGAAGAAGTAACGAAATTTTATATAGATCTTACTGCTGTTGACCATGGGTTTGATGCGCTTTCATGTTACTGTAAAGAAATTGACTTATCCATTCCTCGACTCTCTGTACATTTACCTGTTGTTTTCAATGTCAGATTTTAACTGATTGCTAAGTCTGTCTATTCCATGGTTAACACACCTTGAATTTGAACAAACATCTTGTGCTTTGCTGTTTCATTGACTTTTTAGGCTGATTTAAAGTTCTTTTTTTCTTTTTCATTTTTGAGCTTGAAAGTGATGAAGAGTCTTTGGACACATTATTAAGTTATGTTTGGTTTATTTGTACGTACTTATGACCTTGACTGTTAATTTGTTGCATTGCTAAACAATTTTAATGTGAACAAGTTTTTAAACAATTTTCTGAGAATTACCATTAAGTCAATTTAAATTATTAATAAAAATCATGTTTGGCGTTTTTGGAATGTATAAAATTGTGTTTTTAATCATATTAATAAAACACCGTGATTGACTTAATCAAAATGAACTAAAATGATTGACTTGAACATTATAGATTTAGCAACCTTGTTGGAAATGGTTTTGGGTGACTAAGTAAACTAACTCGACCCAACCCAACCCGACCGACCCGGCCCTATCCAATAAAAAAAAAAAAAATTGAAAGTTTTATAACTACCTTAAAAATGTCACTTGTATTTATAATTCCATTTATCACATGGGTAGAAGGAAATTTGTCAATGAAAACAATCAATTAAGATTTTTGAACATCTAAAAAGGTAATCAGCCAACTTTTTTTTGTAACATATCATCCAAGTCAAGTTGGTTATCACACCACCACCGTTAAACCCTTTGCAACCCATTTTGGAAGATGCCATTTCCATCAAATTGCCCAAAAAAAAAATATTGGATCTGTGAGAAGCATCAATGGTGAGAGTAGAAGCAAGTTTAATCCTATCTAAGCTAACCCTAGTGCCACAAACCCTAATCCATAGGTGGGTGGGAGCCAGATAGGCTATTAGCTATGTTTCGAAATCAAAGTTGGGTTTGGGTCATTTCAAAGACCAAGCAAAATGGGTCCTAACCTCACCTTTGTCTCAATCATCATCTCCAGCAATAACAGTTCACTGAATTTTTCAGTGCCAATTGGGTTGCCGTCTGTTTCACTTTGCCCTAAACGTACAAAAGCTTAGCCTCCACCCAATGTGTCCTGTTTATTCAGGGCATGGCCCGATCCTAAAATTGGTCCAGGATCCTGCCTTATTATTGGGTCAAATGTAATGACTCAGGCTCATATGATCTATCCATCTGCTTCCTATAATTGACACATACTGTTCAACACACCTCAATGAATTTCCATTATTTTATTAATAACTAAAGAAATAAAGGGATAAATACGAAAGTAAGTGGGTGACGTGGAAAAACATATGGTGACGTGGCGTAAGAAGCGGTAGGCAGAACCGAACTTTAAAGAATCAACAGCTTTGAAACCCCTTACCAAAAATAGGTAGGTAAACGACCAAATCCTACCCTCACCATTAACCTGACCGCCCTCCGAAGCAATCTTCCAATTGCGCACGTGTCATTAGCCAGTACCCGTGGTTTTCATGCTGTACACGTCTACCACGCTCTTCCCCTCTTTACGTCACCTCCGTTCAATCGTACGGTACACGTGTAATCTGGGCCCCGCTATTCAAGTTTAACCAGTTTGGACTCTTGCCACGTGGAGCCCCCACGTGGGACTGACGTCACAAACAAATGGAGAAGCCAAGTAAAACTTAGAAAGTGACGCGCAAGGTTCGGTTCAACCGAGACGTACACTTCTATCTTAAGTAACCCCACTATAATATTGGCAATATTTATTTTTTTTTTTTTATTTTTTTTTTTTTAAGAAATATATTTGTAGTTAATGGGTTTCGACCTGATCCACTTCTAAAGTGGCAAATTGCTTTTTTTTTTTTTCTTTTTTTTTTTTAATTATATTGCCAAATTTTGAATGGTTTTCAAATATACAAGCATCCGAGGTTGGCCTAACTTTGACAACATGATCTAATAAAACAGGATTTTTTTATAAAAAAAAAAATGACATTTTTCCTCAAACTATAGCAGGACAGTTAAAAAGTTGGGTCATTTTTTGTGGAAGATCATGGGTGAAGGAAAATCTGTTGTTTGGGTTGCAGCAAAAAGAAAAGGGGAAAGTGGAAGAACGGGTTGAAAGCAAAAGCATATATGTGAAAGCAACTGGAAGATTCTGTTACATTACAGGAAGGGCTATCACCTACTTGAAGCTTTCCTCATCATGGGCAACACTGGCTACTTTGTTAAATTCTCAATCTACCTATGTGCTTTTTGACCTAATGTTTCAAGGATTGCCAAGTGCCTAAATTATTGAAAAGTTTGGGATGATTTTTTCTTTTTCTTCCCCAATTCTAACTTTCCTTTTCTATGACATTCTCGCCAACCAATCACAATGGAACAAAGTATGTGCAGGTGGAGTGCCAGCTTAGAACTTCTAAGTTTCTAACACATCTAGATGGGAAGACGTCAAAGGCGTTCCTAAGACTCCCACTTCCCAGTTCCCACGGTGTTAACTGGGGCGGTCTAAAACTTTTCTAGCTGTACATATAGATTAACGTAAGAGGGAAAGAGATGAGGATCCATTGAGAATATATAATAAATCAAATGTAAACTGAAAAGGGATAAATCAGGGGCGATTAAAATAATGGTGTCATGTAAACTGTAAAGCCGAGGGGATCAGACAGCTTGAAAAGCTGACATGGTTCGATGATTATGAGAACGTAAACATCAAATCTTTCAGATCAAACTAGGCATAAATGTAAATGGGTTTTTGTTTTTTCCTCTAACTTTAATGATCTGTTCCTTTTTTTTACAATAAAAATATGATAAAGGAAGCTACGTGAAGGACAGAGTACATCACAATCATAAACAAAAAGCAAGAAAGATATTTAGGTTTTAAAATAAAATAAAATGGAATAAAATAGAAATCGGAATCAACTGGAAGAGGAGGGGTAGTGCCCGGAGCCCGTCCATGACGGCGCCGGAAAATCTGAGCTACTACCCTGGCCTTGATTTCCTGGTGGCTGAGGATATCCCATTTGCTGTTCGGGAAAAAGCAGGGGATATGGAGTTGAAGATGAAGAGAATCTGGATGAGAGTGAAGATGTGGATGAAGATGAAGATGACGATGAAAATGATATTGATGGTGAGCTGAGAGAAGCTGAGGATTGGAGAGAAGCCAAGGATTGGGAATAGAACATCTGCTCTAACAAACTAGTGGGTTGTTGTCCATGGAAGTCGCCGGAGCTCTGCAGCAACTGGGAGTATTCCCAGTAGTCTCTGACAATGTCGGGGTTCTGCAAGGCCTGGCCCTGGAAAAAGGGCGGCGGCGATGAAGAAACCGGCAATTGGGTTGCAGGAGGACCGGAGATGGACAGCTGGGTCGCCGGAGAAACCTGGAGAGGTGGCATTAATCTGACGTTTTCTGGGAAGTTGAGCTTGGCTCTGTTGCCTCTGAATCTGAGCGCAGCTTCATCATAAGCTCTGGCAGCTGCTTCGGCTGTATCGAATGTACCCAGCCACACTCTCGCAGCTTTGTGAGGGTCCCTTATCTCAGCCGCCCATTTCCCCCATGGCCTCTGCCTCACGCCTCTGTATCTTCTTCTTCGCTCCCCACTTTCTTGGTTTGAAGCAGGTTCAGTTGAGGGCGTTGCAGGAATGGCGGTGGTTGGTGGCAGCATATTCGTAGTTTCTTCTGTCCCTGCACGTAAAGATGCAATATGAAGGATTACACACATATCAAGAAACTGTACATAACTCCAAAAAATTGTATCAAAAACGATAATCCAAAATTTTAGATTCTGCTTGAATGCAATAACATATTGTTACAAAAGGGTACATGCAATATTACATTAAATAATTTTTAAAATATGTTTTTCCAAACCAAAATATATGAAATATTGAATCCTACAGGACTATAATATCTGGTTTAGCAATCAGTCTTAACTTTTAAGGATCAATAATGAAAAAGAAAAAGAAATAAGGAGAAGACGATATGATCATTAATATATGCAAACATTGGAGCAGATATTCTCTCCATTTTTCACTGAAATGTATTGGAATATGAAAAATAAAAAATTGAATTTATGGTTAAGAATCTTAAGATGGGAAGAATGGGATGGATTATTTTTAATTTATTGAAAATTATATGAGAAAGAGGAGGGAATCATGCATAGATGGAAGAGGATCAATTGGATGAGTTGGAGCTAACCAGTTGCACCAGATGATGACTCGCTATGAGAAACTCTGAAATCACCAAACCCTCGATAAACCCTGGGAACAGTTTCAGAATATTGAGTTGCAGCTTCGAGTTCACGTCCTCTCTTCTGTCCAACCCAAGATGCAGAACCGGAAGCAGAACCAGAACCAGAAGAAGAAGAGTAAGCTGACAAAGGCGATGAAGAAGTATAAATCCCGGAACCACCACTCCCGAAACTCGATGTCACGCCACCAGCCGCTCCAACAAACCCTGACGCATAACCATAATCTCCGGGTCTCTGCCCAGAAACCACATGCGTCAACGCCGACACCATAGCCGACATCTCCGAAGCTCTGCTGTACCCTGAATACATGGTTTCAGAAACCACCGGCACGGGTTCCTCCGATTGCTGCGGCGGCGGTGGCCCTACCTCTTCATTTCCACCACCAGCCGCCGGAAATCTGACGTACTGGCCTGAGTCTCGTGGATTCGCCACCTTCAGTTTGCACATGTACACCACACAACCGGTGGAACAACGCTGATCCAGATATAAATATTCCGACTCGATCCGAAAAGCTAACCCTTCTGAGAGCTCCGTAAACCAACGGCTATATAAACCGATTGACGATTCAAACTCGAGGAGCCGCCATTAAAACAGTTTCCTCATTGCTGGCACCACCAACTTTATGTCGATAATCCTATTATTTTTTTCACTTAGCCACTGTCCCCTTTTTAGGTATTTTTTCAGATGCCGACTATGTTTTTCATGTTCACACTGTGTATTTTGACTGATAATCGCAGAAGAGATGTATCTATGAAGAAAGCCAAAGGGCTTCAAATTTTAACTCTTGGAGCTTCCAAAAAAAAATTGTCGGTTCAATGGAGAGAGTTTCAGTTTGAATTGAGTTCCATACCGACATCAATGGGCTCGGTTCATTTGTTTAAGCTCCGTAATTATCCATAATTAGAAATGTGGACTTGGGCTTATTTGGTGGGCTTCTCTCCTCTCTCCTCACGATTAAAATGAGGCCTCTCTTCCTCCCATGAAGGATTTGGTGGGACTCACCCCATCATACTATATGTCCAATCAATCTCATTCGTCAGATGTCCTAATGCATTCCTTCTAGATTCATGCTTATCCTATCATCTCCCCTTCTTTTTTTTTATCTTTTAATTTTTGTTTCATGAAATTTTCATTTTTCTTATGCTTGTTTTAATATTCTAAATTTTGTGTAATCACGTGTGTGTTGGACCATAATAATATAACGTGGGACAAGAGAACCCATGTCACAAGAGAGATTAAAAAAAGTGCATTTATTAGAAGCAACCCTCACCATGAAGAGGTTTTACGGTATATACTAATCCACGAATGTTTACGTTTGATCACAACGGTCAAACACGTCTCTTCTGACAAGGCCACCCATGTGGCTCAAGCAGAACCGCAACGCGGAGCATGGAGTCATTCAACATTTCAACCCACCCTTTCCCAAATAGTTTTCTTCCGGGTCAGGCCCATAGTTGGGCAGAATCTATTAAACCACCACAGCCCGGTCCAACAAAGCCCAAATCCAAGCTCCGCTGCCCATCTATTCGGGTATTCGGGCGTGATTCGGTGAAGTTTGTCGTATTGAGGATGATGATGTGGACGGAGTTGGATGAGGACATGTGGGGGAGGTAATGTCAACGAAGATTTTGGTGGGTCAACTTAGGGGTAGGGGGGTGAGGGCCTAGTAATACCCACTATTAAATGGGCCCACCACCAAATTTTTAGGTTTTATCACCTAGATTTCAAAGAGAAAATCTAGGGTTTATCACCGGTCCTAATCAATACCACTTTACACTTGCCTACTTTTACCAGCAACGCATCAATAATGTGGGAGCAGCGATCGGTATTTTTGGAAACGGAGAGTCAAGTCTGAGAAGCCGAGGGGAATTTGTGGTGGTGGTGGTGGTGGCGGCGGCCGCCAAGATTTCTTTTCGGCTACCCAATATGAAAATAAAAATCAAAGCACCATAACTTATAAAATAATTTCTTTAGGGAGAAAATATTTTTTATATTTCAAAAACATGAAGACAAAAACAAAGAAGAGTGAAAAGCAGTAAAAAGAGAGAGAGAGAGAGAGGTAGATTGGTGGGGAAAGGACAATTAATGGACCCAAAAACAAAATACTTTTGGAGAGAATATGATGGGCATCGAGGCAGATGAGTACAGCGCACGAGTTCAGAGGTGCCACCACAGCCGAAAAATCTTTGAAGGAAAAAATTCCAACGCATGTTTTCAACGACGCCTAGAGAATAAAGAGGAGACCCCACAATCATGACGAAAGAATATGATATGCCTTTTGGATGATGGGGATTGGAGGAGGGAGGTGGGAGTGAGGGGTCCTCATCAGCACCCTCAATCCATCATGTATGAATGTGGTTGTGGGTGTGGTGCAACTGCAGCTACAACTACGAATGCAGCACTTTTTGCACGTGATTCATTGAATCAGCCTCTTTTATTTCCTACAAAATGGAATAGATATTGTGGAGTTACTCCTTTTCTACTCATCAACTTGCTTTTTACCGCATCATGATTTTTTGCTTTTAATTTTGAAAGAAAATTCATGGGAAAATTGATCTGTTTGATTGATGAATTTTTGGGATGAAAAAAGAAAAAAATGACTTAAAGTTACTTTTTAAAATATCCAAAATCTCAATAGATTGTTTTTCATCATAAGCTATGAATACAAGTGCTTTGAATGAAATTTCAAAAGTGAATGATTTTATTTCTACTGGTAGCTTTGATTTTCGTTTTCACACAAAAAAATTTCAAAATTTTTTCACACACAGAATAATCATAGGTGTCTTAGTCTTTATTTTCATATAAAGAACAAAATAAATTTAAGAAAAATAACTTTCTTTAGAATCGTATTCTTTCAAATTTTTCGAACAAAATAAAATATTTAATATACATATATCTATCCCTTCATTTCTCATTTATTAGGTTGAATCGGTCGGATTAATCCATTTGGACACCTAAATCTAACTCCAAATCCGACTCCAAACATTTGGGATCTATTGAAATAAAAGTACTTACTTTTACTTCAATATTGATAAAAATTTTATGACAATTTTCTTAACCTTAAAATTTTAAATTGATTACCTCTAATTTAAAGTGATTTCTAAGAATTAGAAAATGCTTCATTGAAACTTTTTTGCCAATTTTTTTTACTATAAACAATATTTTTAAAATAAACTATTCTTAATAAAAATATATGGACACATTTGTTACAATTTAAAAACGATTTTACGAGATTTACTCCCAAATGGCTCATAAATAAAATATTATTTCTCCTACATTAAACACGAATCTTCATATTTTCTTCAAAAATTTAAATAGATAGCATATAAAAATGCCACGTCAAGGTTAAATTTCTTCAAAATGTAACCAATTTTAGAAGCTGAGTGTCAAAATGTAATTTTTGGGCACGGCAAGGGTGAAATTGGAAGTCAGACTTGGAACATATGCCACGTGGTCACCTTTTCGATGGGGGAATAAACATTAACTCTCCCTCTCACATTCCATCCGTGCATGAGTGTTTCTTTTTTCGGTAAATGCCCACAAATCTAATTTATTATTCATACATCATACCCAACATCTCAAAAGGCGTACTTCTGTTCCAAGGCATGACAAAAGTTCATGCATTTGGTGTGTAAAATTTAAGAATCATTTTATCCAACCTTAAATTTATTATTATTATTCCATTTTCATACTTTACACCTCATTAAATATTCGCTTATTTAAATTTTTTTTACTTTCGTCTCACGTGTCGGCCGAATTTTTAAGTTGAATGTACGGTTTACTTTTTATATTTCAATCCAAGTGTACGGAAAGATTACCATCTTATTTTATTTTTTTAATGGAGGTCGACACTTATTATTTAATAATTTAAATTATATTTAAGTCATTAATTTACTATTTAATTCTTATTAAAATATTAAAGTTATTTGATAAATTTAATTTAAAATTTATTATAAATTATTAAATTAAATTTTTTAAAAAAAGAATTGTGTTTTGAGGTGAGATGGATCTCAAAATTAATCAAATATCTATCTCTCACAAATAATTAAGCTCAAAATCCAAATAAAATGTAAAAATTAAGTTGAAATATATTATCTTTCATTAATCCTTAAAATACCCTTAATCCCTATATAGATAAATAATGAGTGTAAATTTTAAATTTTTATATATTTTTTTTCCTTTTCTATTCCCTATTAAGTATTATTCATTTTTAATTTTTTTTCTTTTTTAAAAATATTGAATCTTTTTACACTTAAAAATATTTTTCATTTTTTAATTAAATGTTTTTTTAAAAAAAATACATAAAAAATATAAATCATATTACCATTTTGTAGAAAGTATTTTTTAAAATAGTTTTTAAACGTAATTTTTTTATTTATAATTTAAAATAGGAAATAATATTGATTTTTAATTATTTATAAAAAAAATTAAAAAAATAATAAATTGCAGCCCACCAATAGCTGTAAAGGGGGTGGAGGTTGAATCTAGAAGCTTAAAATTTGTGTCAAAGAGTCCACAGCAGTAATAAAAAAAAGAGATGGTACAAATTTAATAAGGCTGCCCAAACACATTTTTCCCCTTTTCATCAGCAATGAGCCAAAATTGAACTCCTTTCCATAATAATTTATTACCAAACATATTCTCTTTTTCAATTGATCTCATTCAGAAATTATTAATTAAAATAAATAAATAAAATAAAATTTTGATGTGGCTTTTGGTGGTGGGTGGGCGGTGACAGAGAGGGCAGGAGGGCAGGTTCAAAGTTTTGGCCTTTTGGGAGAGGAAGAAGACAAAACAAATATATAGAGAGATAGAGACATTATGGATATGGCTGAATGAAATTGGAATAAAGGGATGAAAGGGAAAGAGGGACCGGATGGAACGTGGCAAGCAAGAAACCCCCCTCCTTGTTCATTCCATCCACTACTGGGTTTATCTGTGTGGGCAGTGGGCCTGAGTCCCTTAGGCTTTGTGGTAAATAGGGTTCTTTTCTTTCTCTGAATCGAGATGTGGGAAGGAGAAGGTTTTTAGTTTGACTCAAAGTTTTCTTAAAAAACATATTTTTACACCTTAGAATAGAAAACAACTTTTCTGATTCAAAGAACGTGCTTGACAAACTTACTATAAGTGTTTCCAAAAACAAATTTTTAAGTCTTGCAATAGAAAATAATTTTCTAATTCAAAAAAGGTGTATGAGAAACTTACTATAAATATGATTGTTTGAAAACATGGTATCTGTTTGAATGAATTTTAATTTTTTAGTTATTTTTAATGTAATAATTGAAAATATGAAGAATATTTTGTATAAATTATAAAAGCTATTTTTCATATTCGAGTTTTTTCAATTGAATTTTATATCTAAAAACAATTAGAACTATTTATCGAAAAGTCGTTTCGAAACCGATAATAATTAATTTTTGTAAAATTAAGTGTTTTATAAACACATTTTTGCATCTTACAATAGAAAAATAATTTTCCTAATTCAAAAAACGTGTTTGAAAATTTGTTATGAAAACATGGTATTTGTTAGAGTAAATTTAAATTTTTTGAGTTATTTTTTTACGTAATAATTTTATTTAATAATTGAAAATGTGAAGAAATATTTTCTAACTTTTTGTATTATAAAGAATTAAGTTATGAAAGCTATTTTCAGTATTTTTGTTTCTCAATTGAATTTTATATCTGAAAACAGTTAGAACTCTTTCTTGTGAGCTCCTTTGAAACCATTCCTATAACAATTAAAACATTTTGTTTTGAAAACATGTTTTTTGTTGGAATAAATTTTAATTTTTTTTGTTACGTGATATTAAAAATAACATTACATAAAAAGTATTATTAAAAATCAGAAATCTTGGTTTGGAAAAGTATGAAAGGAAAAGCAAAAATGGGTTAAAATATGATCAAATATGTTTTTTTTTTCCTCATTGTGATGCTTTCCTACAATCAAAGTAAAATTGGGAGTCGTAATTTATGTTTCCTGTCCATGTCATTGACTGATGTGGATCCCACCACTCAAACCAACGTGTGAAGTTGAGAATCTTTGGAAACCACAAATGAAAAAACAAGATATTAGAAATTGTTGTTTTTGGGAATTATTGCTTTCTGAAAGGGATTTGGAAACATTTTGCTTTCAAAAAGGTAATGTGAAATAGAAGCCCTGCTATATGGTACATGAACATGCCTTGTTTATTAATCTATTTTATTTATTTATTTATTTATTTTTTATAGATTTAAAGACTTGAATTAAATTATTAACTCTTGTTCTAAATATAAAAATTATTTTTTATTTAATTTTTTTGAAATCGATAAATCATTGTATTGAATGTCTCGTAAAAATTAATATAAAAACCCATTTGTGATGTGACATAAAAAAAAAAAACATTTTTTGATCACTCCAACGTGTTTCGAAACAGTGAGAATGTGGCTCTTCAAGAACAAATAATATCCACGTAGGACGAGAAATGACAAAGTTGGAGTGGAGTGCGTTAATATCGTTATTAATGTTAAAAATATTTTCTAAAAGCACCGAAAATGCACTCCGCTTTCAAGAAGCTTACTGGTAAGATTGTAAGTTTCGGATTGGGCATCACTTTCATGCCGAAAGCAGCTAAAACCCTTTTCATTTAGGAGTGGAATTATTAAAAGCTACTAAGTACTTTGCCCAAATCACACGCAAATGTTTTCTCCGTTGGCCAAAGGGAGAAAAGTCGATTGATGATCTTAATCGAATCATAACAACAGTAATCACAAAATCAAAGAAGCGTGCAATTTTTTTTCCACGCAAATGATTTTGACAACAATTTTGTTTTGAGTCATGAAAGTAAAGCATGGGGTTCAAAATGTTGAAAATCGTTTGCTTTAAATTCCATCATCACTACACCAATCCTCAATTATTTTGACTAGAATTTTAGCACCATTTTAGGGTTAAATTCGTTTGTTTTGGATCGTCGTGAAACACGTTGGACTCTGACAATAATGCTAAAAAACAAAAAGATAAAAAAAAAAATCAAAAATAAAAATAAAAAGGAAAAACCGTTATAACCTGTTTAACTGTATGCTTTAAAAACGGTTTTCTATTTTTAAAAATAAAAGAATTTTAAAAAATTTTAAACACTGGTTAACCGTTATTCTCAAAAACAATTTTTAAAAACAAAATATAATAAAGAACAATTTTTAGGAAATAATTATTTTCACCGATTTTTAAAAATAAAAGGAAAATTGGGTTTATTTGACCATGTTTTCTAAAATTTGTTTTCAAAAATTATTTTTAAGTTAAAAAAAATAAAAAATTGTTTTTAAAAACAAGTTTCACGTAGCCAAACGGACCCTTATGTTTACATTTTTTTTTCTAATCCTTTCTTTTAATTGCTCATAAAAAGTATACAAGAAATCCAACCCACCTAACCCCACCCACCATTTTGAAGTTTGACCATGTTTCAAAGTCTTTGAGTCTTAGTATAACAGGATAGTAAATTATTATTATTATTATTATTATTAAAAATAGAGAAAAAAAAATGATATTCCCCCTAGTATGTATCACGCAGCAATATAATACATATATAAAACAGTACAACTAACATTTTTCAATAGAAAAAGTTGATTCTTATTAGTCTTAGTCTATTCCATTAAACTCACGTGTCATTAGTCCTATGAGTTGGTACACCTTATATTATTATTTCTAGGACTCGTGTTTATTTTAATACTCAAAAGTAAAGGGGCTCACTAAATATATCCAGTGACCCACTCACTTTCCCTAAGGTTTGAACTAAATATACCGGGTCTGACTTATTTGAAATTTCGTCAAAAAACTCACGATCCTTTTTTATTGTTTCATTTCATTCATCTTAGGGGTGATTTAAATTTCATTACCCACAAGAACCATAAAACTATAAAGATAATTCATCTCCTTAATTTTGGGACTCTTTTGCCCTTTTTTACTTTCTTTATCTTAAAAAACATCATCTCGTTTTTCTTATACTCACCTTTTCATCTTTTCAGTTCATTTTTTTAATAAGATTAATTTCTCGTCAAATGCGTGGGAAGTTAAGTTTGATTTACAAAAATCCTAAATCAAGTTAAGTTCTCAATCATACTGATAATCTGAACTATACTATAATTAGGTTTCATTTATAAAATACTTAACCGAAGTTAAGCTTTTCTTCCATCTGCAAAGAATTTGATTATAATCATCTGAACTAAATTTTATTTAAAAAGAATTTAAATAAAGTTAAGTTTCTATCTTATTTATAAATCTCAATTAGAATGTTCATATGATTGATTTCATTTTCAATCCTAACCAAGCCCAATTGCAAAAGACATTGATGAAAAACAACCACAAAAAACTCTAGTTGAAATCCCAACAATAATACAAAAACAAAAATTTCCAATAAAAATTTGAACCCCAATAAAACCTAACTACAAAAAACCGTAATAAAAAACGAGTGCAAAAAACTTTTCAACGAAAAATAAAAACAAACAATTTTTATTGAAATGCACTACCTTCTTTATTGAACAGTCCAAATTAAGACTTGTTTTCTACTAGTGAGCCAATGTGATCTCCCACTGCTAGAATTTGGCTCCAGAGGCCATGGGCCGCTTAAGTGGCTAATTAATTGATATAGAGCATGAGATCAAAGGTTCAAATATATGGGAGAAAAATAGACTAATCGTTGAGGTCTGGTTGTGATAAGGGTTGGGGCAAGAGACTTCAGGTTCAACTCTTAAGGGAAAAAAGAAAAAAAAAATTCGTAAATGGCCTCTTTTTAACTTTTGTAAACCTCTGGTTAACTTAATTTAAATTTAATTATGAGTCCAAAAGGTCAATTTTCATGGCTCATGGTCTATGACAAATGAAAACTACTGAGATTATAATTCAACTCCTAAAACCAGAGTCTGAAGCAGCTGCAAAGCCTGTAACGGTGGTCAGTCCCTGTTTTGGTTTTTTTCTTTTTTAAAGCTTTTGACAGCCTCAAGTTTTCATGAAGGTTCCCACTTGACTTGCCTGTGTTTTTCACTGCAATAGACTGGATCAAATGGTGATTTGTACTAGTAATGACTACTGACCAACATAAAGGAATACATAAATAAATAAACAAACGTATATACAAAAGGTAAATAAACAAGAAACCAATAACAACACATTCTAGGCAAAAAAGCGTCTACACAGCCTTTATACACAAAAGGTATATATATAAAAAGAAATAACGGTACAATGTGTTCAAAGTTTGACTCCAAAACTAGGACTATCACAACTTGGGTGGTTGGGTGGGGCTTTGCCACTTTGAAAATCACTACTGAAAAGAATCAATCATCCGATAAAAGTTGCGAAATTTGAGTTGGAAGACTTGTTTTCAAGTTGTTGACTCTCAATGGGGAGCCAAATTATTGAAGATAGCAGTTGAAAGTTTGTCCTGGTCTGCTGTCTTAGTGTTTATCCATGATATCACACTTATCTTACTATTCAAGGCAACAGTTACGGATGAAGTTAATGTAAATCATGGCCCAACCAGTTTCAGACTTCTACACCCAGTATCCTGAATAATCAGCAATTCCCAAATCACCAGCATGGATTGTGAGCTATTCTGAATGATTCTAATATAAACAGTCCCCTATACTTGATTTCTAAGTTGTGAACAAATTCTTGGCTGAAAAAGATTCCCAGGTTCACCAACAGATCGTACCTCCATTGATATTCTAATATTCTGAGGGTTTAAAATAAGTGGCCGGAGTAAACCTAAAAACTGGTGGCTCTACAATTTTCATGGCAGCCGACATGGCCCTTGTGGTTGCCCTGATAATACGTTAGCATCAGACACCGGTTGAAAGGAGTAAGTTTATACCCCATGACCACTCAATGGCCAGAAATTTTGGAAACTGTACTTCCACTAACAGAGTACCTCCACTTAAATTAAGTGAAGTGGCAGCCAGAAAGCTGGAAAGCTGGAACTACGGCCGTTCCTATATACAGTGATGTGACAAGACTAGCTTCATGATCTTCCTGGGCCGAACAGATGATATCAATTAAAATATTCGAATTTAGGAAACAAACAAACTAGTAATAAAGTAACGTGAACTAGAAGCACGGGAAAGAAGCTTTTTCAAGATTCCCAATGGTTCAAAGAATGTAGATTATCACTTTTAGAGTTCAAAGAACAGATGAAAGCAATTAGTAACGCACGCCGAAGTCACTGATCTAATCACTCACTCGGGCCCAGATGGTGTTCCATCGATCACTCACTTGGGCCTAGGCAGAGTTCCACTCTGAGGAAGGATTATCCATCTAAGCACATTTCAGCCACCATGAATTCAAAGATAAACACAAAATCATTAATCATTTCACAGTTCCGAATACTTATTAGGCGTGCAGTCATTCTAGCATATCAAAAGTTTTGTTGAAATAATCCCCTAGTTATGACAAATACAATAATAACACACCTAGAAAATCTAAATTAAGTTGCAATTTCATTACCCAAACAATAATCACAGGTCTGGAAGGAAGCAAGCAATATTTATAGGCAAAGCTTTTGACACTTGAACTTGCTTCTAGAATAAGGGAAAGAGGACTCTTTGAAGGAATGCCCATAAGATTCAAGGAATTCCCCCGGTTATAATTGTTCAACCTTAAGCTTAAACTGACTCTGGAATATTTGTTCTGCCTAAAGCAACTTGGGTGAACTACCAAAAAAAAGGGGGGAATTGCATCCAAAAGATGATAGGGACATCCCTTTCAGACTTTTATAAGTTGCTGCCCCAATGATCCTCGTACTATTTTTCTTTTGACTTTGTTAGGATGACACCAATGAAGCTGTTTAATCAAAAAGTGGCTGTGCAAACTGCCCATTTAACACTCTATGTATTGCATACGTTTTTTCTGTTGACCATTCCATCCATCACCATCAACTCATGCTTCATTCTCTAAACTCATCCCATTCATCACGTCAAGCATGGAAACAATATCTAATCATTAGAATAACTAGAGACCTATCACAGAGAAGCCAAACCACATGCAATCTGCAAGTCTTAAAGTTGATAAGAACCCAGGTACAAGTTGCCAGAGGAGTTCTGCAAGGTACTGACAAATCAAGCCGACTAGAAATTCGAAGTGTCAACATTGAACTATCCAACAATTGACTTTCTAACAGTAGGCATACCAAATCTTTCCTCCCACCGACAAAGAAACAAAAAATTCTAAAGCAAGAAGTCTTGCATTTTTGCCCTGAGCTAGGACTTCCTGAAGTTTCTGAACACATCAACTTCAAAATAGATACTATGCTGAGCATCTTTTAGGACCTAGATTCTGTCGAACAAATTTCAAATTTGGCGGCTTTAATCAACTCCAAATGGGGAAGAATTCAAGAGAGCAGATCAGTCAATAGGAAATTATGAGTGCAAGCAAAAGTCTACGGAACACAAAGAGAAAATGGTATCCTGACCAATTAAAATATAATACAAAGAAAAAGTACTCAGCTCCCAGCTTCCCTCTCCAGACACTTATCATTGTAAAATTCTCATTGCAAAAGATAAGTGTTACTTTAACAGCTTTGTATCCATTACCTAATTGTTAGAAACAATTTTGAGGCCCATCAGTATGCCATGTTCAAAACTATCAACTAAAGTCATCAAACTGAATGCAAGGTCCTGAGCAATCCTGTACCAGGAGCAGTCAAGTGATTCATCCCAAACATGTTCAAGCATGCAACAAGAAATGAAAATTCAACCATAGTCCATTTAATCACAGACTGAAGCAAAAGCATATGCCACTCAAACTGTCAAACATCAATTAAAGTTTCAATAACTATCACCAAAAGGAAAACACTATGAAGTTTATACCAAGAAAAGGGTACAAAGAAATTCATAATATACACATGAACAACAGAAGCAGTTAAAAAGCACATAGAAGGGGCAAGTATAGAAAGTAAAAAGTACAAGATAAACTAATTAACTTTCATGCTGCAATAGGATTTTGAATTTACATTTCATTGCACTGAGACCCTCTGCAATACTGTCTGCCTAGAAAGCTAAATCACTACAAGAAATTAGTGCTTTTGTGATGGCCAGCAATCACCACCAAAGAGCTAAGTCTTGCCATACATTAACAATTGCCAACTATGGCCCTCATTAGGGTGTCATTGAAGAGGACATCAATAAAAGGTTTTAGTAAAGAGCATGAGGTGGACCTTGCCAAAGCTTATATTAGGGGTTAGTGAATAACCCTCATTTAAAGGATTTAGGCAACAATCACCCAATGGCCCTCACTGAAGGCTTATAGTGAGGTCCACTTAAAAGACCCTGACTAAAGGATTTTTGTAACAAGCACTCAAATAACTCTTTTTATGGGTTTTAATCAAGCTAATAAGTTATTCAATTTAAATTATTTTTAGTTTTTTAATGAAAACTATAACTTGTGGATTATGAAATATTACCTAAAATGAATTTTCTATAACAAAATTATCCTTATAAACAAAATTTATTGCTCAAACCAGAAATTATTTTCTGCCTATTGTATCTCTATCATTCAGAGCGGAATAACCCTTTTTTTTTTTTTTTTTTTTCTGATTCTCCTTTTTCCTTTAGGCTTTCTAATCATAGTTTACTTTTAAGTTACAAGAATATTTTATTTTTCTTTTCTGAATTAGGAGAATTACAGTAAATGTTAAGTATTTATGTACATAGTTCAGTATTATGAATGAAAATCAATTCTTTCTTTCAACATGGTACCAGAGCCAACCTAAATCCTAGAGCCATTTTCACCACCATACCAAGCCACTGCCCTGATCTCTCGATGCACATGTTGACCTTTGACAAATCACATAACTTCAGTTCCTAAATTCCTTGTGCTTTCTTCTCTATTTCTGGCATTCTTCTTTGATAACTATGGCATATTACATCCTGGAGCCAGTGTTTCTATTACAGCAAGTACGCATAATGATAGGAATTATATACTTTATGGTAAAAAGCTGTTGAAATCTATTTAATAGCATAGGTAAAAGATAAATATTTGAGTGCGTTACCTCCATCTAACGATCCAAATAAGCTTACTTTTTGGTGAAAAGAAGACACCACAAATGATGACTTGGCTTTGGAATAGTATGGAGTCTCAAACAGCCTCTATCATTATATCCTTCAACACAACAAAGCAAACTTGGAATGCATTTCAAAAGTGGTAATTTCAGGCTCAGAACATTTCCAAAATTTATTGCTTCTAAACATTTTCAAAAGTGGTATCTTCTCTTACCAACATGGTGATAAATCTTTGATCGAACATTATGAGACAATTGGATCTTAGAAGGACTTTGGAAGGAACTCAAGGGCTATCATCCTCTCACCAATGATCTTGAAATGATTCGTAAATGGAGAGAAGAATTGTCGAGTGGCAAAATGTCCATCCAGCCTAAATCCAATATATAAAAGTTCCAAAAATAACACCCTTACAGAAAAAGGAATTGAAAAGAGAGAATAACAATGTATATTTTTTCTATGAAGTTTACAAACAAATAAGAGAGCCCCCTTCAAACTCATAAGGAAACTAAATACAATAGGTGACCTATCTGTTGGTGCATGGCCAACAATGTATGTATCCGGCTAGTCTCCTCTTGACATAGACGGCGAATTCACCTACAATAAGGAGTGTCCGGATGATTTTTCCAGGCACACCCCTCCGAAGCTTAAGTTAGGCAAGGAAGAGTTAAGCAAGAGAACACTGGGAATTGGTCACGTATCTTCCTTATGGTGGTTGATGGCTATTTATCCTTGCCCACAAGTAACGTTCTCTCTATGCTTTAATTGTCCCTTTGATTACGCTTTTATTGTCTTTAACGCCAATGATTTGTCAGCTCGTAACGGCTTTTAAGCCTTGAAGTCTGGTGTGTATGGTTAGTAACAGTTGCGACATTCAATGCATTTAATGTCTTTCGTATTTAATGCTTGACAGGCAGGAATGAATAGTGCCCAAACAGTTTTTATTCATCTACATCTTGAGATGGACAGACAAGGATATTCGGCAGATGGATGATGATACACGACAAGCGCAAAACAAGAATCATGCTAGACGGAGGCGAGCATCCCACAATGCCCCCTAATTCTTATAGCCTTGTTCAACTAGGTTCCAGATTGCCAAGTGGAAGAATTTTGTTGTCATTGCAGTTTGAATTTTTGGTGCCAAGGGGACATGCACCCACTGTACACGTCGCGAGAGGTCACATCATTAGGGCGACTTGTCAAGCAGCGTGTCCCTTCAAACGCCTTGATGCACGTGCCTATCCCTTATATAGAAAGGCTTTTTGGGTTTCTTCTCTCATTCTTACTTCAAGGGTTGTTCATTTGTCATGCTTTCTTTGTGCTCCATTGCTGCCGCCGATGATATTGCCATTGCCATTGTTCTCGAGCATCGTCTCTGACAGTTCCCTTCTAGGTTAGTCCCTCTTTTTGTCTCATCATCTTTGTTGTAGTGCTGCATTAGGAATTCCTATCTGTGTTGCCATTTTTTAGGTTGCTTTGCCTTTGGGGATTGTATTTGCTATGTTTGATTTTAAATGTGCTTGGTTATTGCTGTGGGTTTGTTTAGATTTCTGGTTTCAAAATCATTCCCTAAGCTTTCAATGAAGAGCATTTTCTCTGCGATGTTTGGACAGTTCTAGATAGCTTGTCCAACAAGTTTCAAGGTTGGCTTTGGCCCGTCTGGGTTGGTCTTATATTCCATTTTGGGGAGACGAAACCTCTTTATTAGCTTGGTTGGTTAGGGTGTCATTGTACTAAACAATTTGTGTTTCTCCCGCACAAGTGTCTATATAGCCTTTGTTTAGTCCACCATCATAGACAGACGAGGGGTCGCTTCTACAAGCGATAGGTCACAGCGAGGTGGAACGAAGGCTTCTAGATCCAAGCGCTCCAAAATGGATCACCCTGTGGACGAACTATCTTAACAAGAGTTTTGGGCTCATTTTCACATCCCCAACTCTATCACCATCCAACTATTAAACAGAGAGGCTTTGTCAATAGATGGGCTTCCATAAGATTAATTTATTTCACGAAGGAACAATTTGTAGCAGAACTCCGTTTCCCAATCCTGTCTCTTCTCAAACAGTTTCTACATTTCTCCGAAATTCCACCCGCTTTCATTCACCTAAACGTCATCTGGATCTTAATGGGATGCATCATTTTGGACGTACAGTATCAATTGGATCTCTCTCTCCTGGAGATTCTCTTTGTGTATACCATCAAGATGAGCCTTAAAGAGAGGTTTAGCTTATCGGCTCATACTCCTTCCTTTCAGTTCATAATCGACCTTCTTAACTCAAATAAAGGATGGACTAAAGGGCACGTCTTGGTATCCAGCCCTTAGAGTGGTTCGATAAAGGGGTCAAATCAACTGTTCAAGCTAAATTGCTTTCTTGATTTACCAAGTACAATTTCCTTCTATGTAGCTTGCTTGTTACTATTGCTGTGAATGGTTTTTTTAAACGGATAATTAATATCTTTTTTGTACAAGTAAGGAGAAGTGTGGTCACTTGGTTGAGTGGGTGGAGAAATCTGCGTGGACCCGTCTCAACAAATTATTCGAGATTGACCCAAATGAACCGAAATTCTTCATGTTGCTGACAAGGAAGACCTTAAAGAGTTTGTTGGAGCACCCTTGCCCGTTTGTGATTCCAGTGTTTCCCAAACTCGCTCCTTCTACCTTAATTCTAAGCGAGCATTTTGTACTAAAGGATTTCCCATTCTACATGGTTGCCCGGCTTACTGATGTTGAGGCAAGACAAGCCTGTCTAGACCCATGTGAAAAGAAGCGCCAAGAGGGCACTTTGCACTAGGCCCCAACTTCTGCCTCTTGTTCGATTTCGAGCCCCACACCCTATCCAACTAGGATGAGCCCTGCGCACCGTCCAACTGAGAAGAGCCCTATGCCCTGTTTGACCAAGAAAAGTCCTATGCCCCATCTAGCCAAGAAGAGTCCCAAGCTCAAGTGGTTGTTTCTAACAAGGCTACCGAGGCAAACGATGTTAAGCATAGCGAAGCTCCTCCTAACAGCATTATTCTGCCTATCGTCACTGAAAAAAAAAAAAAAAAAAAAAAGACATGACTGCCAACTTACGGGTTGGTTTTCGCGAAAGGCAGCAAAAAAAGGTTGTTTGAAACTCTTGAGGCTATCATTCCTCCAACCAAGAAGGGGAAAATGAGTGTTGAGAAGGTTTGGCCTCAAAGTCTGTTGTTACTCCTACAATTGTTGCACCTCTGTTTACGCTAGTTGTCAAATAGTCTAATGTTGAGACAATCCCCTTTCTTTTTATAGGAGAGCCTGTGGTAATTCCAGGTGGATCAATCCCAAACCTGCAACCGCGCCCCACTATGACAGTAGACGTAACTAGCCAAGAAGAGCTAAATGAATTGTTGAAACACTTTCCTACTTTCACAGATATGGAACCTCGTGTGACCAATATGAATGACCTCTTCCTAGCTACATAGCGGATTCTAGTCGAAGTTGACGGTGACTCCAAACAAAGTTTCACCACTCGAATTCCTTTTGGAACTCCAAACAATACTATAGAGGCAATCATGTCCATGAGGGGGTATTCTGCTACACAGACGGCTAAAGTGGTAAGATGCGTCTTTCCTTTTCTTTTCCTTTTATTTCTTAACTCTCATATCCTTCCTAACATAAGTATATATTCTTAGATTGTAGCTAGGGTCCAAAATTTGATGCAATAGCGCGACCATCTATTCCAAAGATTAGAGGCAGCAAAAAAGATTAGGGCATACGCGGCTCATACCATGGACGAACAGCAAGAGCTACACATCGAACTAGAAGCTACCAAGGCTATTGCAGCTGCGGCCTAAAAGGATACTGAAGAGGAAGTCAGTTTGCTTCGAAAAGTGAAACTGGAGAATGAGGCATTTCAAACGGAGGTTTGAAGTTTGAAGTTGGACAATGCCTCTTTGGGATCCGCCAAGGCCTAAGTAGAAGAAGAGAGCACCCGACTAAGGCTTGAGCTCGAACAAGTGCGGGCTGACTTTGTCAAGGAAAAGAAAGAGTTTGAGGTGGCTTACCAAAAGCAAGTGGACGACATGTTTTTCTACGAGTATAGATGCTGCATGAGAAAGCATGGGATTATTAATGATATCCCTAGCATTCTGTCTGATGACGAAGTCGAGATGTTCAAGTGGTAGGCAAGCAAGGTGCTCAAGGCAAAAGCGTTGAGGCTTAGTCAAATAACACAGCTAAGTAGATTATATACGGCTTATGCCCATGTTGGCTAGATTCTTTCTACTTTTAGTGACAATTCCAGTTGTCTAGGCCTTTTGCTTTGCTTTGTAAGACAATTGTGGTCGTTTAGGCCTTTTAATACTTTTTAGCTGACATTGTAAGACAGTTGTGGTTGTTTAGGCCCATTAATACTTTTAGCTGACTTCGCCTTTTGTTATTTTGCATGGCACACTTAGAGGTACATGCCCCCTAGCATTAGTCCAATGTGTTTTTTTTTTTCTATAGTTTATACCGCTTGGTATTTTATGCCATTTGGCTTCTTGACTTTAAGCTATTTTAGCTTTATAGATCATGTCGTTTGGCTTTATGGCTTGTGTTGTTTAGGCTTTGTCATTTGGAGTTGTCACTTGGCTTACACTTGTTTAATGAAGGGCTATGCTTCGGCTTTTAGCCGAATTTGAAGATGTGGTATTTTCAAAACATCATGCTTTATTGATAATATTTCTTCAGATTTGCTACATTCCATGGTCGTAATAATGGCGTTTCGTCCATAGTTTGTAGATGATATGCCCCAGAATCTCCCACCTTGGCTACAATATACGGGCCTTCCTAATTAGCCTGGAGCTTGTCGACTCCTATTTATGTTGTATTCTTAAAAACCCGTCTCAGTACCAAATCTCCTGGATGAAATACTTGTTGTCGTGCTCTCTTATTATGCTAAGAGATGGACCTCTGGTGATACGATGCTATTCGGATTGCAGCTACTTCCCGCTCTCCATCTGCCCAATCCAAATGTCTTTCCAAATCACTATTGTCATTCTCTGCCTCCCACACGACTGTTCTTACTCTTGGCATTCCAACTTCAATCAGGATAATTGCTTCCATCCCATATGCTAGGGTGAATGGGGTAGCCCCTGTGGGTTTCCTGCTGGCGATTCGATAAGCTCACAAAACACCTGGTAGCTCGTCTACCCATTTTCCTTTTTCCTCTTCGAGTCTTTTCTTTAGCTTGGAATTTAGTAGTGTTTTGTTGGTTGCCTCTACATGTCCGTTACTTTGGGGATATCTATGAGTTGAATAAAGATTTTTTATCTTTGGTTCTAAACCAAATGTCCGGAAAACATTAATGTCGAATTGCAGCCTATTGTCTGTGACAATCGCTTGAGGAATTCCAAATTGGCACACAATATTCTTCCAAACAAATTTATAAACATTTTTGTCCTTGATGCTAGTATAGGCTTCAACTTCTACCCACTTGTTGAAATAATCCGTCACTACAAGCAGCAATTTTTCTATGCTACGCCAGTCGAGAGTGGACCGACTATATCTGTTCCCAATTGTGGAAACGGCCAAGGGTTTGTAACCGAATTAAGGCACTCAGAGGGTATTCAAGGTATAGGAGCATATCTTTGACATTGGTCACACTTCTTAATGTAGCTTTCCACATCCTTTTTCATGGTGGGTCAATAGTAACCTTAGGAATAGGCTCGATGTGTCAGAGTTCATTCACCCGGGTGATTTCCACATATATCTTCGTGTAATTCCGCTAGAACATATTATACCTCCATATTGTTCAGGCGTCTGAGATAAGGTCCCCCGAATGATCGTCTGTACAGTTATTCGTTTATCAAAGTATACCATGTAGCTTGCACCCGAAATTTATGAGTTTCTTTCCCATCCTTAGGGACAACTCTTGTGTGTAGATATTTCACAATGTCTTCCATCCACCCCAGATCCGTTTGGATAATATCTTTTACTCATTCATGAGAAATGGAGAGAGTGGCTTGGAGATAGATTGGCAACATCGTGGTTTCTTGTATTGGAAGGGCAGCAGCGACACCAACTAGAGCGTCCTGTCACGGACTTAGTCGTTTACTAAGCTCGTGCGGCACTTAGACAAGCCAAGACGCTTGATCTTGCTAAGTCAGTCTTGCTCCCCCAATGCTTAGCTTGCTCGGCTAAGACACTTGCGACTCGAAAGCTCAAGAAGCTTGGTAGGCAACCCTTGAAAGAATGAAAGCTCTTTATTACTCAAAGAAGCCTTTACAAGTGCTTGGATGCTCACTTGCTTGGTTAGAAAGTGATTTGGGTGGTGCCTTGGCCAAATGAGGCCCTCACCTATTTATAGGCACCAAGGAAACTCTCTGGAACCTTGGAGGGTTCCTTACAAATCAAGAATATTCTAGAACATCCTACCCTATTCTATGTACAACCCTATGTACAAGAATATACAAGAGATTCCTAGAATCTTCTAGAAAGCCTTAGACTCCTCTCATGCCTTCCACCATAGTGTAGAGATGTGTGGACATCTCTAGGCATTTCTAGAACCTTCCACACTCTTCCCACCAATGGCTTAGTGTAGATGGCTCTAGGAGTCTCCGGAAGCTTCCCTCCTCCTATATAAGCCCATGGAGAGGGTCATTTGAAGCATCCTATGACAGTCCGCTAGCTTGTTTTCCTCTCAGGATACATGCTGGATCGACCATCCTTCCAACTTGTCTGATCAGGCGTCCATTAGGGAGAGATAACGAGTGATGCGCTCGTCTCTTGCTTCATATCTGATCAACCACTAGTTGCGAATCGCTTCTGACTTCTACTTTTGTGGTGGTGAGAGTCAATACCAGATTAAGTCCAATTAGGATTGCTTCATATTCCGCCTCGTTATTAGACGTTGGAAAGTCGAGCCACACAGCTTGCTCAATTTGTTCTCCCATGTTGAGGATAGAGTTTTGAGAGGCTATTAAGAGTTTGAAACTTAAGGACCATTGTGGGCATTCAGTTGATCAAATAAGAGGCTTTAAAAACACCCTCCCCCTATTTTTTTGGAATTCCCATAGTGAACATGATTGCCTTAGCTACTTCTAATAGGTGGCTATTTTTGCTCTCAGCAATATCATTTTATTGAGATGTGACAAAGCAAGAAGATTGATGAACAATTCCTTGTTCCAACAGAAAGTTTCAAGCCTTCCATTATCAATCCAAACTCTTAAGGACTTGTATTTGTCTTTAGAATTGAGTCATCATCATTTTGAGGAATTTTTTAAAAACTCTGTTTGCTCATGATTTTGCTTTCAAAAGGTAAACCCAACAAACCTATGTATGATCATCTATGAATATTGGTCCTAAAATTCACAATGAGAATGAAAAATTTTAGCAATGTAGTTTAGTCTTTTGTAAGTCTACTAACAAATAAGAGATTATGGGAAGGTTTTGGCACATGAAGCACTAAATTTAATGCAAGATTTTCTTAGATAACTATTGAGCCTTTCCTTGCAACAAGTGACAAAGATCCATCAACAACCTTAATTTTTAAATTTCCAGAATAAGGGGTGTAGGAAGAAAACCAATTGGATATATGGGTCATATGGTCGAATGCTCCTAAATCAATGATCCAGGGTACTTGAATAGGAGATAGGACACTTAAAGCACTTAGAATATTACCTTCTTGGGCTAACAAACAAGATGAGGGATGGGTTTTGAGAGAATTGGGACGGACTTATTATCCTATACAGATGTTTCAGCCGTTCTTTGATGAATGGTAAAGGATTTTCGGTTGTCTTTGGTTGACTTTCTATTGCAACATGCATTTCATGATTATTCTTATCAGGATCTACAGCCCCTGTTGGAAAGCTTTATTGTTTTTGTACTTTTGGCTCCTTTCCACCCGAACTGGACCCTTCCATCATTCTGAACTTGCAGCAGCATGTCTCCCATATATGTTTTGGTCTGTTGCAGTAGTCACACTAGCAGTATCTTTTTCTCCTCCCTTCTTAAATCCACCATAATTCTCACAGGTTGTGTTGAGAGATAACTCTCTTGTGAGGCCTTTTCCTACTCCCTTCACCAAAAATAACAAAAAAAGTTCCATGGAGATCAAGAACAAGTTTTTTCCTAAGTAAACTGTTTCTTACCTCATTAATCCAGGTTTGAGTCCAACCAGGAATTCATACTCTTTCTTGCTCAAGAATCTCAGCAAGATTGGTTGCATCTACTGCAGACTCCCACTTCCAATGCTGATGAAGATCTAACTCTTGTCGCAACACCTACAATGTATTGTAGTAGGCAGTGATAGAGAGTTCCCTAGTTTGATGTTATCAATTGCTTTTTTCAATTCAAAAATTTGTGAAGCATTCCCTTTCTTTGTGTCAGTCTTGACCATGGCATCCCCAATCTCTTTAGTAGTGGACAGGTACAAGTATGGTTATCCAATTTCTGGCCTTTTGGAATTGAGAAGCAAAGATATCATCAAGGTGTTTTCAAATTCCTAGTTCTCGTAAGGACCAGAGATTTCAATGTCCTTGATGGTTCCTAACAAGTATCCCATATTCTTTTAACTCTTAAGAAATAACTTGGCTGATAGTGACCATTCCAGAAAATTCCTTTCATTCAATTTTTCAGCCATAATCTGAGGGGTAGTATTATGGTAGTATCAAAATCGGTGGCAAAAATCTGGTTTGAATGAGTTTTAGAAGGGGTATTTTATTATATTTCCAATATGGTGGGATAAATCTATGAGGAAAAAAGAGGTATCGACAAAAAGCCAAGAAAAAATGGCAAGAATAGGCCACAAAATTTTAGAAGAGTGTGAGTGTTTAGCTAGGTTGGCAATTCTAAACAAAAATTCCTAAGTGCCTGCTAACTCGGTTTTTCCAAATCTTTCCTCCAAGACACTTGCCTGATGAAGATCAAGATGTTGAATTTGCTAAGAGACCAAGGTATGTAGTTGAAGTTGCAGATAGATGAAATGGAATCAACCAAGTTTTACAAATTATTTTCTCCTTGAATTATTTATTTCTAAAAAAAGTTGAGGAGGCCAGGACAACATTTTTTTTGTCTAAGTGTTCAAATCCCCTAATCCAGGATTGATCCAAATTTGTATCAAATCGATCTAGGCTGTTTTTTTCTTAATGTTTTCCTCAATGATGAAAATATCGATTTTTACGAATATATTGACAGTTGAATTTTATGGATATATCGAGATATATCGGAAAATATCAATGGATATTTTGACAAAAAATATCAATACACAAAAATTAATCAAAACTTTAAAAAATGATAAAAAATAAAAATAAAAAAACAATAATATATACATTGAAGTTGTTTTAAGGAAGAAACTGATATTTTATGATAAATTAATAGTATTAGATAATAATATATTGAATTTGAAAATGCATTAATATTAAAATGAGCATGTATTTAGTATTTTTTTATTTAAAAATATTGAAAATTTTATTTATAATTTTATATTTGTCTTGTATTTAATTGCTATATAAAATACATAATAATATAAAATTAACTTTACATTTGTCTTGTATTTAATTATTATATAAAATGCAATAAGTAAAATTAACTTAAGTATAATAATTTTATTTTAATTAATTTATAAAATATAAAAGATCAGTAAATATGTATACATATAAAATCTGATGTGTATTTATATTAGCAAACCACATGTGGTCAAGGCGACACTTGGCAGAGGCCAAGGATGAAAATATCGATAATCACGAATATATCGATATTTCGATTTTACGGATATATCGGATATATCGGCGGATATTTTGGAAAAAAATATCGGTAAGCTTAAAATTGTTAAAAACTCACAAAAATGTAAGGAAAACCTCATAATAATATAATTAGAAGTATAATAGACATTTTAAAGTTATTTTATTGAAAATTTTGATATATGTATAACATGATTTATCATATTTGATAATAATATCGTATGCATCGATAAAAATATGAATTTTATAAGTGTACATTTATTATTAAATTACACCTAATATTATGATATTTGATTATAATATATCTAATTTTAAAATATATATTAGTATTAAAATATGATCCATTTAATTCAATTGTATTAAACAATATAAAATAAATAATGATATATATAATTTTTTAATATTTAATTAATTATTAATGATATTAAAAACATTATGAAGAAAATTATATAATTTTTATATTTTTGGTAATTAATTAAAAGACTTTGCATTTAATTATAAAATAATTATAATTAATTTGCTCTTTAAAATATTCTTATATTTTCTTTATATAATGAGTTTAAGTATATATCTATTTGTTGCATATTATGTATCAAATGGCAAGTTAGCCCAAGTGGTAAGCGGGTGAACCCCAAACCTTTTGGTTTGGGGTTCAAATCCTCTCAGCAGCAAGCAAATGGAGAGGCCCTGTAGCAGCACTGTAGCGCGTCTAACTTTCGTTGACCCACGTTGACCACGCGATATATCGGAGAAAAATCGCCGATTTATCGCCAAATCACCTATATATCGCGAGAAATCGCCGATTTCTCGCGATATATCCCGAAATATCGCCGGACCGATATTTCTCCATGAAATATCATGTCGAAACCCTTCGATACACGATATTTCGGCGATATATCGCCGAAATATCGCGACATTTTCTTCCTTGGCAGAGGCTACCTCTTTTTTATTCTCCCAAGACACAAGTTCAAATCCTCCTATTGCAAGTTTAGGCCTTTTTTTTCTATTTAGACAATCCCACATCGGCAAACAACAAGCAAAAAAGGTCACATTTAGAGTCTGTTTAGTAGTAATTCTAGGAAACACTCCTAATCTTTCTAACACTTGAAATTTTTTATCTTTTAAGCATTAAAATGAATAGAAATGTTTTCTATAATCATTACCAAACACACTCTTAATATCTAGGTGTCTTGATAAGTTTACAACACCAAGTTGAAAATGGACCCCTATACTACATATTTTTTAGAGAAACTAATAATAATACAATGCTGAAAAAATTGTCAATATTTCTAAAATATCAGTGCAATATTGGAAATTTGTTGGAAAATCAACGAAAAATGGGGATAAAATAGGAAATATCTCTCATTGAAGATATCCATGGTTGAAATCATGTTGAGGCTTACCAAAACACAATTTATCGAAAATATTTCGTCAACAAATCCCGATATTTTTGTCCATGGTTTTCCAAACTATTGGATCAAGGGTTTCTTTCATCTTAAAACCTAAAATTGTTTCACGTTTTTTATAAGAGACACCAACAACCATTTTTTTCTTACCCTCTTGAGCTCTCTTCTCTTACCAAATTAAGGGTGTTTGACTGTCAAGAAAATCCCCTTTAACCCTTGATTTCCAAACAGATTTTCATTGGATCTTTTTAAAAATGGGTTGATTCTTCATATTCATTCATCTCTCATTTTCTCAATTGATTGGGTTTAGGTGAAAACCCATTTTCTTCTTGTACAAATTCAAGAAGAGGTGGAGATCAATCCTAGTGAGGACTCTAAGTGTGCTTCGAAAGAAGAAGGTGTGCAACTAAAACTGGAAAGGTGCTAGTCAAGTGGTCCGGGAAGGACTAGTGCACTTGAGCTAAGTTAAACCTTGTATTCGGTTTTTGTTCTGCATAGTGAACATTTTCGATCGATTCTAGGTTTGTGGTTTTTTATTTCTTCAGAGATTTTCCACATTAAAATCTAGTGTCATTGTCTCTTTCTTTCATTCTACTCTTTGATTTATTTTCAGTTTTTGATATCATTTGTTACTTGAGCATATAAGTTAAATGAAAGAAAAATGAGCTCAAAAAGTGTGATTATCTATTAGATATTCTTGATAATTTTTTGTTCAATTTGATAAAAATATCAAGAAGTAGTTGGAAATGTATTAAGGAGGAATTTGTTCTTATAAATTTGTGTTGGGGAGTGTTGAAGCATTTGCATGAGACTTGCATTTATAAATTGTTGGAAAAGTATTGATGCATTCATGCTTGCTTGTGATTTTTATTCATTGTTGAAAAGTGTTCAAAGATAATAAATGTTGGGAACCTTGTTGAATTTGTTTAAAAACAACACCTATTCAACCATCCCCCCCCCCCCAACTCTTAGTGCAGTCCATCATTGAGATTCACCCTCAAAGAGCATCCAAGAAGGAGACCCTAATATAGAGATACATAGCACATATAAGATAAGAGAAAAACAACTGTACAAAACAATTCTAGCCAAAGAATAAGGAACATAAGAGAAAAAAAAAGAAGGAAAATAATAGAATTCAAACAAACTTTGACTTTTATCTAATCTTTCTTACTTGATTTCATGAATTGAACCTGATTAATTTAAATTGAGGGTCTTGATTTTTCCATAGTTAGCTACATTTTATCAGAATTTCATTCTTTAATTTCGCGAGACACAAAATTTATGAATAGCCTCTTGATATGATTTGGGTCCACCATTTTCTATGTTTACAATAGTAATAGAAGAATAAGTTATCAATCTCTATATTAAATTAGAATATTAAATCGAAGACTATTTGATGTGCCCAAGGGCATGTCCCTGCAACTTTGCTCCAAGATGGGCATTGAAAAATGTTAATGCTCCAACTTGAGGGGTGTTGTTGAAACAATAAATCATTTTTCTCCTATTGTATTTCCTACTTATGGAAAAATGACATAATTATTTTGCTTTGTGATTCTTCTTTTCCCTTTTGGCTTCCTAATTATGTTTCGTTTTAATTGATGTAAGATCTTAAAATTTCCAGCAATATATGATTTTCTTGGTTTATAGAACAAGGTGAAGAAAATAAAAAATGACTAAAAAAAATTCCTTAGCAATCACACCAAGGTTCTTAGGCAATCAACTTAGGAAGAAGACAATCTCATTGTCAAATGAAGCATAATAGATGCTGAAAATTTTATTAAAATTTTCTTCCTCAATTGAAAAACTAAATAGGTATTTATGGACTCTTATGACCCTTTCCTAATGCCTTATCTTTCCCTATAACAATAGAAAAAGATATAGGACTGCTATTTAGAAACTAAAAGAATTACAAAATTTTCCAATATAATAAGAAATCTAAAAGAAATAGAAACTTGACAAAAAGTCAACCACTAACCAAAATAAAAACTTGACAAACTGAAATAAAAATTTAATTATCTGACTATAGTAAGTCCCAAGCTGAATTTAAATCATCATTAGTATCCCAAAATAACATTTGGCCATTGGAACCAGTCATTCCCCATCTCTTGTAAGTCTTCAAAAGATATTTCCAAAGTCATTCCCCATCATCTCTCCTTGACTTGGAAAAACTCGACTCTATCAAGTAAAGTGACTGATACTTCTCATAAAGGTTATGATTTATCTGCTAAAATTCTTCAGATATAATCCAACTGAAATCAGAAAGGGCAATTTTCCAGTTGGCCAAATACTTTTGATAGCCTCCTCTTGTAGATGCAATTTGATCATTAAGCACATCTATCAATCTCTTCCTTTAAGCTTGGTGCTTCTGTCAATTGAATAACTGTTTCATCTTGAAGGGAATCAATATAGTGAACTTTATATCATGTCAAATTCTCAACATTAACATTACTAACACCGATATCATCTAGCAACTCAAAACATAAGCATTAGAACTGATTTTTTATCATAATCTTGTATGGACCAGCATTTGTGTAATGTAGCTTCTTATAGGCGCCTTTAGGAAAAAGCTTGGGTCTTACACAAATAATCACCATATTCCCTTCCTCATATTCAATAAACCATCCCCTAAGATCAACGTGATTCTTGTATTTTTCATTACTAAGTGCAACATTCCTTCGTATTTCATCCTGAACCTCCCTCATGTCACTAGCAGAAGCTTTTGCCTCAACAATTGATCTTGCACTTGTAGGTAAACAAATCAAATCAATGGGCTTTTGAGGCTGCAAACTAGCAACAATTTGAAATGGACTTTATTCCATGGTCCGATTAATGGAACTGTTATAAGAAAATTCTGCCATGGGAAGGAATTAGTCCCAATTGCCAACATGATCATCCACTAAGCCCTTTCAAAGATCAACAAGGCTGCTATTGACAACATCTGTTTGTAGATGGAATGATATACAAAAATCAAGTTTGTCATTCGGCAACTTCCATAACATTCTCCAAAAATAGCTCATTATAGAAGGTGTTCATACACAGAGAAGTTAGTTTACATGGACTATGCATGCAAAATTAGTTAATATTCATCAAGACATTTGATATGGACTGAGAAGGCATAAATGGGCATATTAGTCATTCAATATTGTTACAAGAACAAGGCAGGGCAACTGCAAATTGTAAATTTGGGCATCAGATATATAAATGTTCTATATATCTATAGGTTTGCACTTAAAGGAGTGGGCAGGAGGTCCAGTTACTTTGGGAGACCTAGTATGTTAGAACATTTATATATCTATTCATCAAAAAGATATATAAATGTTCTAACATACTAGGTCTCCCAAAGTAATAGATATATAAATGTTCTAACATACTAGGTCTCCCAAAGTAACTGGACCTCCTGCCCACTCCTTTAAGTGCAAACCTATAAAACATCATCCCTGGAAAACATTGTCGGTCCTCCACCATCACAAAAGACTTCATAGCCTTTCACCTCCCTCTGAACCCTCAAACGAACTACCCAAAGATGAGTTGTGTATTGCCAGAGTCCCCAGATCAGACCCAACTTCCATCACCATCTCATCAAAAGTTCGCATTAGCCCAAAGAACTAGGGAATCAAATTATGCTAGACTTAGAAGCTAAAGAGTTCAAAAAACAAACTGATGGAACATACCAGTGAATTTTACCAATGAACTCCATCAAGGATAAGAGAAATTTTGAGTACAAGAGAAGGACAACGGAAATTCATAATAAGTTTCAACACATGCTCTCCCCTTGAATATACATTCACATCAGTCAAAACTCAAACATAAATATATGATCATATCTAAATGTTCAAAAGAACGCATGATAAATTTGCTTATTTCCTTATAAGAAAAAACTAGCTTTTAGAGAAGCACTGGAATTGTGATTATACATGTTGGAATCTTTGACTATTTTCCTTGGTTTGATCCGATAATGGTGTTTTACTGCTAATAGCATCATTTGCACAAACACCTTTAGTGCACATTATCCATGGCAATCATGAAGTTATGTGGTTGCTGAAATGTAATTACACAGTATAATTCAGAGGAAATTTTTTGCATGAAATTTAGGATAAATTCATCGGAAAACGTCAGAAAGAAAATAATAATAATAACAATATTTTAGATTTTTTTTTTTCCTCTTTAAGCATGACTAACAAAAACCTCCACATAATTTAGGTGAATTTTCTTTTCTGAGAATATACAGGAATCAATAGATTCAAAGTTTCCTATTTTCTTTCATTTCCTTGTCTCAGCTACCAAACAAAGGTCAACTAAAAACAGAACAGAGATTTGAGACAACGGGACCTGTAGCCACCGGAGGCAACGTCGAGTTCGCCGTTGCTACGGAATTGAACAGTTAGGCATCTAGCGACCCCCACCACCACAACCCAAGGTCAAAAAGCTGCTGCTGCGGATTTATCTACCAAACTGCAAATATGCCTTCGTCTGCCATGGATTTGCAGAGAATTCAGACAGGAGCAGCTAAAGAAGAAGACGTTGGATCTCAGGATAGGCTTTGCTCACAGTACATGGAGATGAGACCTAGGGCTTGGAGGTTTTGGACGGAGAAAATGGAAGCGTAGAGAATGTGTTTTTGAACCACGGTCATG
This sequence comes from Vitis riparia, assembly GCF_004353265.1. Classification (NCBI taxonomy): domain Eukaryota; kingdom Viridiplantae; phylum Streptophyta; class Magnoliopsida; order Vitales; family Vitaceae; genus Vitis; species Vitis riparia. The sequence goes on from NC_048448.1 coordinate 24,019,837, forward strand.
GCCGCCAAGGAAGAGCCAATTGTATTTTCTCAATATATTTTTATGAATTTAATATTTTAATTTCTCAAAATATTTTTATTGTTTTATTTTTATCACCTTGAGGTCATTTTTAGCCATTTTGATTAAAAGGGTAATTGAAAACCAATTTTAAAAATCTAACCCTTTTTTTTGTTACATTTTGATTAAAATATCCTTATTTTTTTCTTTTAAAATTAACTCTTTCTTTTAAAACCTACATGTAAATATTTAAAATCATTAAAGAAATTCATGTTAAAAATAAGTTATTTTTTAAGAAAAAACATAAAAGAGATTAAAATCACAAATATGAGGATTATTTCATCTTTTTAACCTATTAATTCTACTTTTTATTACTTTCTTTATTTTATATTAATAAATAACAAAATTTTAAATTGCAACTTGTTTGACACAAAATATAACAAATTTAATATTTTTAGATTCAAAATTGACTAAATTAAAAATATATATATATTTAAAGTTAATAAATTATTTTTATATGTTTATTTCAATTCATTTTACTTATTGACTATTCTTTTATATAAAAACTAAATAATTTTAAAATATATAATTTTTTAATTAATTTTAATTATATTTTTATTTTTATATTTTATATTATAAATCAAATTGAAAAAATCATTTTTCTTGAAGTGATTTTTTCTTTGTGCAACCTCACATAACTTTAGAGTTGAGTTTATGAAATTGGATAAAATAAAAAAATAAAAATTAATCACAAGGGATTGATTGGGCCAAAAAATTTGTTTCAAATTTTCAATTTCATTAAACAAATAGAAGATGTAAAATAGTATTTAGTATCTAGAAAATCCATATCATTATATTAAACTTTTTATTTCACAACCTAAATATGCAATAAAATGAAAATTAGAATCACACCTTTTACTTTTTCATATTCACATCAAACCCAAAGGGCCAAAAAAAAAAATCGAAGTCCTCCAAATGCCCAATAACAAAAGCAGAGGCAAAAATATAAAAAATAATCTTCAACTATTAATATCGGGATTTTGTTGATATATTGGCTTATCATATTACAATTACTATAAAAATACATTAATATTACAATATAAAATACTATAAGTATGATGTATTATGATATGGTCAAGTTTTACGTTATAAAAGTGCAACTACCAATGATATAAAACCTTAGGGAGTAAGTACATCTGGTCAGGTAAAGTTGTGTACTCTTTTCTTATAATTAGTGAAATATTAAGCTATTGAGAGAACATTAGAGGCATAAATGGATAGGTTGTTAGGTGATTGTCCCACATTGTATCTCTTGATTACTAATAGTCCACTAATTATAAAATAAATAAATAAAAACACAATTTTATATGGTCGGATGTACCTACTCTTTAATATCTTATACTTTAATATCTTATACTGCTAGTACATATATTCCTTTTCTTGAAGCCTTTATCGAAGTTTCACGATGAAGTCTCTTACTTGTGTTGAAATCAAATCTACTTTCAATATAAATCTTGAAAAGTTCTAAAAAATAGATACTGAAATTTTGATGATAGACTATCTTAAAGTTACTAAAAAATATATCTCTATACTTCTAAAACTCTAGTATTTAATTATGAAAAGTTTCACAAATTTTAAACATTTCAAAAATCCTTTTTAGAATCAAAGATAAACAATGTTAGAACTTACCCAAAACAATTTTTGAATTAAATATGTAATATAAACTAAATTAGAATTTCATCCTAAACCATTGTTTCAAAGAACTTCTCCATCATATTTGCTCCAACCATTTTTTTATTCTAATTGATTGTCGCATTGAGAAACAAAATTTGTATGTTATGTGTTGATTCCTAGTTGTAAGGAAAAAAAATACTAAAAAAAAAATGTTTTTCTCACATTTAATTTTACTATGGAAATAAGAAAGAAAATAGGATATAATTAAAATTAATTAAAAACTTATATATTTTAAAACTATTTCATCTTTATATAGAAAAGTTTAAGTAAGTAAAATGAGTATATAAAAATAATTTATTGATTGTAAATCTTTTTTTTTCTTTTCTTCTGTTTTTTTTTTCTCTATTTTTCTCTCTTATGTTTTTCCTCAAATTTTCTTAAACAAACTCACCCTAACAAGCTAATCAATAACAAATGAAAAAAAATATATTATTTTCCCTTTCTCATATATTCTAATCTCCAAAAATGGATTAGAAAACAAATCTGAAACATTGAGATCGATGTGCCTCGATATCCTTTAAGTCGTTACAACTTCGAACCATTAACCTAAAATCATCAAAATTCTTATTTCTCTGGTTTAGAAGGATGAATGAGATTATTTAAGTGATTATTACATCAACTGAAAGAAACATTGGCAAATTACATGCTTACATTACTAGTAAAAATAAATTGGAAATTAAAAGAATGTACAAATTGAATCATGGATACTCATTGAGCATAAGCTAAAGCTTTTTTACTCAAATTTTCACCATAGTAATATCAATGTTAAAGCTGAGTTTTGGTGATAACGGTTTAGAATTACCATTGGAACAAAATTTTAGATTATGAATTATTTTTTAACTAAATGATGTAAAATTTTAGTCAAATGACTTTAACGTCCTCAATGGTTCTAATGGAGGATGGAGCTTGAAATTCCCAATTCAAGCTCAACACTGCATCCAAACGTAACAACACTCAACCCATGTTGTAACAACATAACATACTCCCTCCCAAGTCGATATTGTTCATTTTGGACCCAATGGACACTTGGTTTTCAAAGGTATTTACATAGTTAAAAGGAATCTACAACATGTTAAGTGTCAGGAACTTTTCTAATGTAAGATATCAAATTAACCCTTTATGCAGATATATAATATTCGTTGTGTCTCATGAGATTATAAGGCCACTTAGACAAACAATGTTCCTTATTAGGCCAAACAAAGTCTCACACCAAAGGTGGGAAAATGCTATTATGTAATAAAAGTCATATATACATTTGAAAGAAACCTACCACATATATATATATAGTCAAGAACTTCTGATAAAACATGAGATATCACACTAGTAGAAGACGAGGTGTTATGAAGATGATAGGTCTAGATGCAATCAATATAAAACAAGCATGCTAAGATATATATATACAAATTCAGGCGTGACACCAGCGGGAACTCTCACTCATGACCAAGCGTTCGTTGAGTGGGGCGAAGTGAGGCTCTCCGCCCACTGGTGACGGTAACACCTCTGACGGGGTTTACCTGGGACTCTGATAGGTACCTTGACATGCTTCTGGAACTTTGGGTGTCTATGGTATCAGAGCCCTCGACCTGACGTGCCAAATTCAGGCGTGACACCAGCGGGAACTCTCACTCATGACCAAGCGTTCGTTGAGTGGGGCGAAGTGAGGCTCTCCGCCCGCTGGTGACGGTAACACCTCTGACGGGGTTTACCTGGGACTCTGATAGGTACCTTGACATGCTTCTGGAACTTTGGGTGTCTATGGACAAATATATCTTTGACTACTATAGTAAGGGAGATTTCACACCATAGACACCCAGGACAAGGTCATGTGCAATGAACAAATGAATTATGCAGATGATTCAAAACAAAGTAGAGGGTTAGAAAATACAGAAGATATCCAACCAGAAATTTAAAGAGAAGGAACCAAAAAACTTGTTAGTTCATAATAAGCTTAAAACCGACCATATAGGCGATACAAAATAAAAAACAGAAAATTAAAATCAAAGCTTAATTAAAACCATCCATGTAGGAGGTATAAGAACTTAAAATGAAATGAAAACAAAACTTAAATAAAAACCTTCCATATAGGAGGTAATCAAAACATACTTATATTATACATAAGGAGAATATCTTACAATGGATAAGGGTAGGAAGGCTTGAAGAAAGCTTGAAAGCTTGAAGGCTTAAAGGGATTACATGATGAGAGAGAAAGAAGAGAGAAGGGAGAGCATAGGCTTGGGAGAGAAAATTTAAGTGTTGGAGAGAAAATTAAACTGTGCTTACAAATGAAACCCGAGCCTCCTTAAATAGGCAAAAAGGGAATCTTGAACAGTAACCATGAACAGTAGACCGACCTTGAATAGTGCTTGAATAGTGAACCGACCGTCCTTGAATAGTGCTTGAATAGTGAACAGTGAACAGTGAACAGTAGAACTTTTGACTCTTGAACCGGAAACGTGCTTTCGACTGAAATGACGGCTGTCAGGCATCTTTAAACTGTGTGAACACATGCTTGCTGCTTTTGGTGCAGAAACTGCAGAGCTTGAAATATTCTTGATGGAAGACATAAGGCTGATGATTACTTAGATCTTCTTATTGGAGGAAGGATTCCTTCACAGTCATCACCGTTGTCTGGAAGGTAGCTTGTTGAATCATCAGACTCTGCATAGGAATTTTCTTGGGAGAAGCTTGAGCTTCCTTCTTCAAGGATTTTCTGGAAATCTTGAGGGGTCTTAGCTGCTGCGAGCATGGCTTGTAACTGTTGCTTTTTGAGGAGAAACTGAGACATATCATCACTGGCTGAGACTTGTGTGGGGTTCTTGAGGAAATACTGCTTGACTGCATCAATAGATGCATCATTTTTCAAGGCATCCCACCATTTAGTTTTAAAAGTCCTTCCCAGAGATGGAAAGGCTGCTGATTCATCCGTAATGATAATATAGTCCCACTGGACTATCCAAGCAAGGCCAAAAATGCTGAAAAAGAATAGTGAAGGGGGAAAAGCTGAAAGTTCTCTAGGGACATCAAAAGAACTTCTGAATAGCTCAAAGCCATCCAGGATAGGCTTAGGAAGGATCTTAATAGTTGGACCATAATAAGTCCACCAACTGTAGAACCAGAATGGGAAAGAGGAAAGCTGATTCTTAGATGGAAAATAGAACATCCATGAATGATGGAAGTCCCTATTCTGGATCAGAAAAGCATTAAACCATGCTATCTGATAATCCCAATAATTAAAAAACCTTGGCTTAGATGGTTCAGAAAATTCCCTTGAAAGATTGGGATTTCCACCCCATTGCTTAACAGTAAGAATCTTATAGATATGGCAGGTGGAGAATGCCAAACCTATATTGCTGAATTTGTCAGCATGATGCTTAATCTTTACAGAACCAGTTTCTGTAAGGACTGCTTCATAAAACTCTCTTGTTTTTAAAATATCACCAGAGGGATAATGAAAATTTTCTTTAAAAGCTTTTGCAGCAATCTCTCTGGGGTTTTCAGAGAAAAATTCTCTTTCTATAACCAAAAGAGCTTGATTTAAATCATTTTGCCAATATCTTGATTTTGTTGAAAGAGGTGTGGGGTTGGCAGCCACCACAATTTGCTTGTTTGAAAAAGAGGAGCTTGATGCTAATTCCTTTTGAGAGGGATTAGCCTTAGTAACTTGCTTAAAGGTCTGGGACCCTGAAATGACTGGGTGTTGGGTGGCCTTGGCTGGATTAGCAGGATCAGAATGATCATAGTACAAGGTCATCATCTTGTTATGCATAGGTTTAGAAGAATGAAGCCTTGCTTCTTCTTCTTCAACTTGTTGGCTCCATAGCATTTTATGGGGAGAAGGAGCTTGACTGGATTGGGTTTTCTGGTTAGGAGCTTGGGTATTCTTTTTAGGGGCCATGGTCTCATGAACCCTGCAAATTCCACGAGTTGAGTGATTAGGAATGGAACTTTCTCCTTTAATAAAATTAGGGTTTAAAATAATCCAATCAGTTGAATTATACTTAAAAGCTATATACTTAATTGTTTTCTCAGATGTGAAAACAACTTTTAAAATTCCTTGATTCAAAATATCAGTTTGAAATCTTGAAATGCATAAAGGAATGCTTAAAATATCATTTATAATGAGATTATGAATGAATTGGGTACCTAGAATCTTAGGTGGATCTATTTTAACCAGATTAATATCTTGACCACAAAGAGTGACAGGAATAGCAAATTCAAAAAGAATTTCCTTATCAAAAAGCTTTGTTCTTATACCTTGGTTATCTGCCCACATGGGATAAATAGAGCTTAAGAAGGGTATTCCTAGGAGGGCTTTTTCCTTAAGATCCTTAACAAGGACAAAGCTTTGCTTAATACAGATGTCATGGTTATGGATATCAACATCCGTTAATTTATACTTGATGGCAAGTCTTTTGCCATTGGCTCCAAATAGAGACTGACTAGTCTCTTCGCATAAAAGAATAGGTACAAGACCTTCTTGAAGGCAATTATCAGACGCTCCTGAATCAATCAAAGCAATAATATCAAGGACAAATATATCTTTGACTACTATAGTAAGGGAGATTTCCCACCTTTGGAAGATAACCCTACTCACAGTATTCAGAAAATTATTTGTCTCATTATCATTAACTTGAGAAGATTCTGGAATATCCATGAGGTTTCCTTGGTTGACAATTCTATTGATTTGATCTTGAAGATCAGAGAGACCTAGACTTATGAATTGTCTTAACTCCTTAATCTCCTTTTTATGCTGCTTAACTTCTTCATGAAGTTCCTTAATGCTGACTTCCTTGGGAAACTGTTGGTCAAACCTGTTTAAGATATCATTAAGGTTATAAGGATTAACAGTCTTCTTGGCTTCTACCTTAACAACAGATTTCTTAAAAACTTCATAGAGATTTTGCTTAGTCTTTTCATCTTCAACTTTTCTTAAAGTATCTAGGATGAATTCCTGATCTTGGCTTATGACATTTATAGTTTTAGGATGACAATTACAATTACCTTTAATACAAACGGCTTGGTCACTAGAAGATTGGCTAGAAACTTCACCACTACTGTCTAGTTGATTAATGTCATCTTCATTATCTGAATCAGTCCTTGATTCAGAATCTGTGGAGCTTAACATTACCTTACAAAGCATATTTTTTAGGTCATCTGAGACACTTAAGTTATTAATCTTTTGCTTAACTCTACAATCTTTTTTATAATGGCCGACTTTGCCACATTTAAAACAGATAATTGGCTTGACGTCTAAAGGAGTTTCTACCTTTTTCTGGGTATCCTTGTTGACCCTTCTTTGGACGTGTCTTGACTGCTTAGTATCATTCATCCTATAGTTGTCATAGGTACCTCTCTTACTGTGGTAAAACTTATCTTTGCTAGGCTTCCTGCTTGGTTTTTGCTTAGAGGGAGGCATAGTTTCCTTTTGGCTGAAACCAAACTGGCTACAGAATGATCCAAATTCATTCTTGTAGATTTTCTGTTCATTCTTCATTTGTTGCTTAAGCTTGAAGTCATTGCACAACTTAATCCCTTCAGCTGTGACAATGCTTATAATCTCACCATAGGTTAGTTTATCATAAGGGATTTGACCATTATACTGTTCCCTTATCTTGATCCTAATTCTCTCAGAGAAAAGCTTGGGTAATCCTGAGATGAATTTTTCTTTCCAAAAAGACTGATTACAATATGATCTTAGCATGACTTTGGTTAGGAAAACTTCCTTATACCACCTAAAATCATGAAGCTTAGGACACTTAAGGTTGGTTAAGAGATCTGCAGTTTTATCCTTAATTTTTGCAGGATCTCCAATGAAATGCTTGGATATTGAGTAGATTAGAGTAGCCACTGCATCCTCTATATCTTGGCCATCTTCATCCTTAACAATTTCACTATTAATCCTATAAGCTTTAAGGATACTATTTCTATCATCGAAAGTGAGATAATTATCCCACCAACCCTTAAGCTGACCTGTAAACCCAGCAACAATGGTCTGAGCTACAGCATGATCTGGCAGTCTATTGTTTAACTTATAGGCTGTACTTACCATGGTCATTTCTTGAAGCTTAGTGAGTATGTTATACTCGGTCATACCGTCTATGTTCCATTCATAGATAGTACCACTGGTGTATGAGGCTTGAGTATACTGATTTCTTTCCTCAAACTGCATGTCAGGAAAAGTAGGTCTAGGATAGTAATTCCTAGTCTTAAAGGTTTCTAAATTGTTAATAATTTGATTATGGGGTTCCTCAAACATCTTAATTAGTTCATCAGCTTGGTTGATTTGGGGATTTTCTTGGAATTCCTTAGAAAATTCAAAGGACTCTGTGCTCTTAGTGTTATTAACACGCTTACTAGGATAATCTGGATATTCCTCTTGTTTGAAGAGTTCAAACCAAATCCAAAACTTAATATTTTTCTTTTCTTGTCTTAAGTAGGCATAAAATTCTTGTTGGTAAATGGTTCTAATGACCTTAGGGACGGTGCTAAAGAACCAATCATTTCTTTGCTTATTGACTTCAGAATAGAAGTCTTTTCTTAAGAGATCCTTGTTGATCTCAAAGTCCTCATCACTTAGGCTTACTGTGTTAATCATCTGGGAATAGGTAGGAGACATAACAGGGGACTCATCCTGTTGGGATTCCTGAGTAGACTCATTTTCCTCAGAGTAAAATGGTCTGGCCACGTTGGTGTAACTTCTGACACCTGATAGCTTAATATTCTTAGGATTTCCTGAGCTGGGACCTTCTTCTTCCCTAGTGGTCCTAACTGGGACGGAAGAGCTTGAAGCTCTAGAGGGTTCATAAACAGAAACTCTAGGGCTGCTGGAATGTCTGAAAGATTTGGAGAAAACCAGTTCTCCTCCTCCATCAGGATATTGAACAATTTGTTCAATACTTTCAGAACGCTGTGCTATGGCTGGAACAGCTTTAGCAAAATGCCAATTTTCAGGAAAATCAACATCTTTCCACAAGATCTTCTTGGGGATGATGAAATCTGACTTATCTAGCATATCAGAGTGAAAGTAGGTGGTCTCACCTTTAGGACTGGTGCAAAGAGCCCCAGATCCAACGCTTGTGTTCATGCTCTTATAGGCAAACCTGGTTATGATGGAAACAGGACTGTTTCCTAGTTTGATCTTAAAGCCATGGGTCTTAATATGCAGGACAACTGAATCTAAGATGTGCATCTCTTATTCTAACAGTGAAGTTAGGATAGCACTGGAAATAAACAGGGCCATCATTCAGTCCAGCTTGGACTGCGCCTATAATAGAATCTCGATATTCGAGATGCCTATTATCCCTTAAACACATGACAATAGAGGTGTTTAAACCTAATCTTGTCAAAGGCTTAGCTGCTACTTGAATCATACCAAAGTGTATGAAATTATAGCCATCTTTCTTATGCTTATCAATGGATCTGTTATCTAGAAGTCTTATGACTTGGTCGTCTTGTTCTAAACTGACTGACATTTCAGAGGTCTTGATGGTATAGTCTGTGAAGAACTTAAAGGTTCCTTTCTTATAAATTTCCTGATTAGACACCTTGGGTAACTTCCAATCATCTAAATCATTTTGGATCTTAGGATAATTGATCTCTTCACTGTTTACAACAGTATCTTGAGAATCACTGGATCTCCTAGACATGGTTCGGAAAATTGAACTCATTTTAGGGTTTTTGAACTAGAGCCTAATAGCAGATTGACAAACCTGATGAGACGTCACCCCAACCCTCTTACAGCCTAACAAACGCCTATCCCCGGCTAACAACGGCTCAACCGGCAGGGCTCGCGCTCCTAGGCACACTGCTACCTATCCTAGGATAGTCCAAGAACACCCAAAACAAGGCCCAACTTCCCTCTAGGTGTTCCTCTTTCAAGTTCAGCTTGTTTCTGAACATAAAAGGCAGAACAACTCCAAGGGGACTTAGACTTCTATATATATATATAAGCTATATAGACCGAAAGAAATAGAACATTTGAGACATATGGTAAGGTTTTCCCGTATGCCAAAGTTTTCACCAAGTATTGTGTTTTTCTAAGGCATATAAAAATACAAGTTTGATAAGATTGTCTATCAAAATTTGTATTTCCTTTATATCTTATTGTTAGTTAGACCTAAATTATCCATGTCTTAGCAAGTATATTGACTAAATAAAGAAATGTAGAGAAAAATGACAGAAAACAAAACATACAAAATGAAACACAAATAAACAAAGTTCACTAATCACGCTTTAGAAAAAAGTTTTAAAGATTTTTTCTTGCATTGATTTCTTAAACTCGAGTTGGAATGTCTTAAACTTGTTGAATTGCATATGTTTGTTGAGAACAAGCAATCAAGAATATCGCATGTTGTAATTGCCTTAACCTCTCTTTTTTTCTCTTGCATTTCTTAGCTACCAAACAACAAAGATACTACGGTTAAATTGGATTTACTTGCATCCACAATTCAATGAACTAACTAGGAGGTAGGACATGTAAAATTGACAAATTTGTCCAATACAAGGGCATCGAATTCTTCTTGATGGAAACGTCAATTAAAAAAAGCAAGATAGATGGTGAAAAATGAATTGAAAAGGCAAAAAAGAAAAAGAAAAATAACAGTGTCATTCAAGTGATTAATCAAAATAAGTTTCAAAAAGGCATTAATATAGCATAGCCAACATTTTTTTAGTTTATATCCCAACTCAATATAATCTTCAATTTTAATTCTCTAGACATAGCTCACTAGAAATGAAAATCCCAACATGTTTCCACTTTTTATGACTTGATGAAGACCTCTGAGCAATAGAGGGTGGGTCTGTATCAACCAGTCATTATGAGAGACTTGTACAATTACAAAAATATGACATACCATTTGTGATAATAAAAACCAAAAAGGAAAAAGAAATCCTTAACAAATGAAAACAAAAACAGATGCATACTACATAAGATTGAAAGTAGAGAACAATATGCAATTGGCAGAACACAAAAGGATCAACTTTCTATGTCAATCTTGAACAAATTTCAATTGCAATGCTTGAATACCAAGGAAACTAGCAATAACTCATATGTTAATCTTGAACAAACTAGCAATGCTAATCAAGCAAGAATACAAAGATATGAAAAGAAAGAACACATTATTGGCAATATTAGCAAACTTCTTTCATCTACATAATTTGAGACAATTTGTGAGAGCAGAAATCTATTGGTATGAGTTCTGATATGTATTTTGTGCATGAACAAATCTATTGGTAGTTTAGTGTCCCTTTTCTTGTGCCTTTTGTCCTTGAGAATCAGAGCTATCAAAAAAATAATCTACCTGATTGATAGCATAAACAGCAGGAGCAAATAATCTACCCTGATTGATGACACCAATAATCAAAACTAGATGATTTCCTTTAGCTACCTTCATTTGCTTTAGCAGATTCATTGTCTAGAATAATAAAGAAAGAAAACCAATGAGATGAATTTGAATTATACACAGTGAAGAAATCATATATGTTTAATCCTAAATTATACCACATAATGCACACTCTCTACTTCAACAATAGAACATTGCTTTTTCTCATAATAAAATGGATAATTGAATGCACAACTAATTTCAGAGTATTCAAAGTTAAGAAAGTGAATAATAAAGCATGTTCTCTCTCTCCTTACCAATGGGGGTTATGACAGCACTTGCAAGAAGTAAGAAACATGAATATAGATTAATAGCATTATATATGTTGCCATCATAACATATTGGATGGACAAGACAATTGAATCTGCAGAGCCGTGGACAGCTTCCCTTGCATTCTGTAAAGAGATATGCCCAACAACTTTAGAGGGCAAGACCTAGATTTACTAATATATTGAGGTTCAGCATAAATGTGTAAGTATATAATAGGTATGCACATGATACCACTCGTTAGTTACCACTGTTGAATCTTAGCACATGATCATATGTAAGTTTACAACATGAATCTTTGTCAACCATGACATAAACAATTAAACACCCCAAATCACCAAGTAAAAACAAATCTTGGGAGGCAAAACTTCAAATTAGACAAAAGATACTATGCCGGCACTTAAATATTGAAATCTGGAGTACATCTGGTGTCTCTCAATGTTACCATATGCCGGCACATCAGGTAAAGTTAACACATGATAAGAATACAATTTTTTCAAAACAAAACTCAATTCGAGCATGAAGGCTAAAAACTCCAAACAATCGAGCAAATTTGAGAAAACGGTTCCGGAAAACGCACTAGGAAGGTTGCCAATGTCCTGAAAACCACATTTGCAATAGCCTGAACCACCTTATCATAAAAATAAAAAAGGAACACCAAGATAGATGTATTTCACACACAACTGTTCTAGAAGAAAGAACCCAAGAAGTTCTGTTAACACTGAAAAGTTTGACTACATTGAAATGAATTAATAATGTTTGATTATAGAACTTCTTATGACTCAGTACTCTGTCTTTCTAATGTTGAACAAATGGCTTGGTCGATTCTAGCATAGTCCCACTTTTAAAGACCTATTTTTTCTAACAGTCATCACATCATGATGAAAGAGGCAACTGTAAACTAATCAATGTTTTGGCAAAACTGGTGTCTCAATCATTGTAAAATTGGGATCCATCTGCAACAAACCAAGAAAGTAGTCGGGAGCCACATTCAGATTTGGTGACTTGGGAGTCTTGGGAGGGGAAGAAGATGATTGATATTCACTGGGAACCCTTTTCAAACATAGAGGAGACTTATCTTCAATTATCAGCTCAGCTATTTCTTCCAATTCAAGCTTTCTTGGACTTCCGGGCTGAACCTACAAACAACATGAAGAGCAAGTCATACACACATAGTGAATATCAATGGTGGGTGCAGAATCAAAAACAACAAAATGATAACCCACCTTTGGCTTTCTTGATGATGATGCTGGAGGCACATGACAAGATGTTAATTGCATGGCAAAATCTGGAAAAGAAGAACAACAATGAACGGATTAAAATGGAACGTGAAGATGAAATAATTGGATACAGTTTGACCAAAGCCAACTTTAATCACCATTGTGTAGTCCAATAGTCTCGAGAAAATAATCCTTGCTCATCATGTTCATATTCTGTGCTTTGATGCACTCCTCATGATTGTGCAGAAACTGTTCCTCAGCAATGGAATTGGGAAGAAAATATCCCTTCATTACAGAAGTCAGCTTTACATTTTTCTGATTCTTTGTGTTTGAAACATCGGAAAGGGGTTTCCTCCTTCCACTAGTCTGCACTTTCTCCTGAGCCTTGGAGATACTTTTCTTGCCACGAATGGAGTCTTTGGGCCTAAAAGCATCAATCTCTTCCCCAACAGAAGTGAAAATCTTTGAGTCATGCCTCTTTGATGCCTTAATCGGAGAAGGCTTCCCTGAGTTTGTCAAATCACCAAGTGCTTTTCTTCCACCAATGCCTTGTTTCTTCTGCACCTTGTAGACATTGGCTTCTTTCCCTGCATACGCCCCCACTATAAAATGTCATATTACAATTCAAAGTAAGCCCATGTGGTTTATGGAGAAAACTCAAGATTCAGAAAAGAGGGCTAACCATCAAAGTGAAACTTCAAATTCTGATCTCGATTCAAGACACCAGTCTGAGTTGCCATTGATGCTTTTTCTGTGCAAATACTCCGAGTTCAATCTAGTGTAAAATCTGTGACCCAACAAATTCATGCAGTTATACATTGTGAACAACCAAAAGTTTTCACAAAATTCATAGCATTTGCATAGGTTAGAATCTGAGGAATGTTAACAATTAAACATTGTAAAATAATAGTCTGTAACCTGGTTAAAAAATAAAATCAATAAAAAAAAATTAAAAATAAGGAAGAAGGAAAATAAATCCAAGCCAGAATCTGATTTTTTTTTTTTTTTTTTTTTTTTTTTTTTTTTTTTTTTTTTTTAACTTCAAAAATTTCTGAAGGTTCCATTTGTACAAATGGAAAAGCATTATCTAAACCCAATTTTAATTTCTCTTTACAGAGTTCCTAGAAACATTTTTAATTTTCTTTTCTTTTCCTGCACTTCCTCAAAAACCAAACAGACTTTCTCTTTCTTTGTATTACATATTTCCCCAGAAATCGTCAACAATGTAACTCCTCTCCAATCTTCAAAATATCCAATATCCTCTGAAAGTCTCAAAACCCTTCTCACATTTTTTTTTGGGTCCATTTCCTCTTAAACCATAAACGATCTTTGGTCTTCATTTTATTCAAATCAATTAAGAGAGAAATTCAGATATTCAGAGATCGAACTTTTTCCTGTTTTCAAGAATTTATGTAACCATATAAAACAAACAGAAACACTTCTTCTTGATAATTTTCTTACTCTTTCCTTTCAATCCCCGCAAAAAAAAAAAAAAAAAAAAAAAAAAAAGAAAAAGAAAAAAAGAATGAGTGATGCTTTATTTTACAGAAGCTTCTTGATAATTTTCTTTCCCCTCTCTTTCAATCGATCCAAAGAAACCCCGCAGATACAGAATCAATCCCAAAAAAACCCACATAACAAATCTCAAACAGTAGATTAAAAGAGAAAACTTACAGATCGTAGGACCTGATCAATCTTTCCAAAATTTTCTGTCTGTTCTCCAAAAAAAAACCCAGCAATTTTCTAGAATTAGAACCCTATCAAAGCCATTTTCGGTATTATATAGAGGCATGGGACTCCAACGGTAACTTTTTTTCTTTTAAAACAAATGGCCATTTCTTGGCACTTAATTACTATAATGCCATAAACACAGTAAATCAATTTCCTCTCATTTATTAGAATATCCATTTTTATAAAATATAAAAGTAGTTTATTTTATTTGAGTAAATTATATTGTACTTTATTTTTAATCCTATACTGCATATCAAGTAATGATAAATTAAGGTGGGGAATTTTTTTTCACTTAATAAATGGCATATATTTTAAAGAATTAATTTCATTTATGCTATCTTTGGTACCTGGAAAATTTGAGGAAAAATATGAGAGAAAGAAAATAGAAAGGAAAAATGAAAAGAAAAAAAAACGGAGGAAAGTAAAAAATAAATCCAAAGTCAATAAATTATTTTTAAATATTTTTTAAAATTTATTTCACTTAATTTCCTCTAATATATAAGGATTGAATAATTTTAAAATGTATAAATTTTTAACTAATTTTAATTATATTTAATTTTTTTTCATAGTAAAACCAAACGAAAATCATTTTCTTAGTATTTTTTATTTTTATTTTTTTACTATTTTTGGGGAATCAAACATAGCCTTAATATTCTAACCTTATAAATGTAGTTTTTTTTTTTTAATCATTTGATATATTTCTTTTAATCATTTAATATATCCAATCCAATGTTAGAAATAATTATGTGAGTGATTAGGATTTCTTATTGGGAAAAATAAAAATAGGTTTTGATTCACTAATTTAAAAAAAAATATAGAAAAAAAAACCAGAACTTTTATAAATCAATTTTATTTTCACCCATTTAAAAATATTTTAAAATAAATGCACTTTTTCATAACTCAATTAATTGTTTCCTAAAATGCCCCTTTCACATGTTAATAATAAGAAATTTTAAAAATTAAAAAATAATTAAAACTAAGAAAAAACTTTAAAGATAAAAATATTAACTTTTTCTTAATTAAGACAGGTTGAAAATATAATCAAAGTAAATATTTTATTTTTTAATTTTTAATTTTTTTTTTGTTTTTAATTGTATTTAATTTTTATACATTTACTTTTTAATTTTTAAAATTTCTTATTTTATTATTGATTTCAATTAACAAAATTTTTATTCAATTTTATTAAATAAAATGAGAAAATGAGGGGATTCACATAATACACTATATAAAATCATTATTAACCAAGGGATTAGAAAATTTTATTTATCAATTCTGAAGAATTTTTCTATAATAATTTGTATGTCATATTAAATAATAAAAAAAATTATAATATATTTATTTTTAAAACAATTTTATCAAATTAAAATGATAAATTAATTTTTATAATTTTATTTAATATTATCATGTAAAAGGGTATTTTAATAAATAATTATTTCAGTTATGAAAAAGTGCATATATTTTAAAATATTTTTAAATGGATAAATATAAAACTGATATATAAAAGTTGAAGTTCTTTTTTCTATATATTTTTTAAATTTAACAAATCAAAACCCACTTTTTCTCTTACTTATTTTGTATAGACTTGCTTATATAAGATAATATAATGGGTTATTTGATTAAAAAGGTAAGGAAAAACCCAATTTTTTAAATTTAAAATTTTATTTTATTTTGATAAAAATATCCTTATTATTTTTTTATAAAAATAATATTATTGAAAACCTACGAAAATGAGAAATGGCATTTATTTCAATAATGAATTACTTTTCAAGGACAAAATATAAAGGGGTTAGATTCATAATTTGCCATTATTTGATCTGTTTTAACGAAATATTTATAATATAAAATATTCTAAATGTTACCGTTGAATTTCATTCATCAAACCCGGATTGCTTTAACCAAGTATTAATATTCTAAATGTTACCGTTGGATTTCATTTATCAAACCCGATTGCCTATCTTCTCTGTCTTTCTTTGGAGCTCAGTGTCAGCCCCTCAAACACGAGTTGGGGAGAGCCCCGTAATTCTGAGTACCTTGTGGCCTGGAGGAAGGCTGGCCTAGAACGTGTCTAGGGCGCGCGGCACAGGCAAAAACTTAGGCCCAGATTTTGCGTGTGTGACACTCAGCTACTGCATCTCAACAGTTTCTCTGGCTGGGACCGGATCCTCACGACCATCCATCAGTAAGATCACCCTTCCAATTTCTGAATTTTCTTTTCAATTCAACGTTCTTGATTATGACTTAGGTTTGTATGGATCCTTTGTGATTTGTGATTTTGATTTTAATTTTGCCAGAAAGTTCAGGGTTCTTGTTTTCTTCAATTGTTTGTCTGTGCTTAAATTTTTACTTTGGAATGCGATTGCTTTTCTTTGAGAACGCGCAGTCCACCCCCTAGTTTTCGAGGATATTCTTCTTGCCCAGCTGCCCGATACGGTCTCCTTATGTTAAATTCTCCAAGAAACCTCATACAACCTCCAGAAATTTTCAGTTTTCTATTCGGTTGAAATCTTCGTCTTGTGCTCTCAATGCTATTGAGTCAAACCCAACAGGCCATTGGGCTTTCGGCGATGCCCAGAACTTGCCGGTTCGGCTTCAGGATGGGTTCCAGAAAACACCCAGTAAACTATCGAGTCCCAACAGACCTAATTCTATGCCGGGGAATAGTTGGATAAACCCGGATTCCCATGTGTGGAATTCGTTGGCTAATGTTTATATAAAATGTTGGAGCTCTAAGTATGCATGTAAGGTGTTAGGGGAAATACCTGAACGAGATGTTGTGTCCTGTTGCGGGGAAGCCTAGCCTATAATACATAATATATGTATATAAGCAACACAAGAAAAAGAGGGTATGTGATCTTAAAAGAAGGTTTGTTTGTTTTTTTTTTTTTCCTGTCCCCATTGGGACTTGAACCTGAAACCTCCCATAAACCCACCCCAACCCTTTACCACTTGAGCCAGGCCTCAAGAGCTATGTCGAAGAATTATTTGGCAAGGAAGGTGCAAGAATAAAAAGTGGGGAAAGACCACTATTCCATCAAATGTCGAAGAATTATTTGGCAAGGAATGTGGAAGAATGAAAAGCAGGGAATCTCCCTATTCCAACTATTATTTCTGCTGGTAGTGTAGATTTCTGGTCATCAATTGATGCCACCAACACTATAAATGGCTGAACAAAGAACTCAGAAATTAGATCAAGGCAAAAGCTCTAAGTTTATAACCAGTGGTCTAGTTTAGTTCTGTCCTAGCAGTTTGTATGTATGCAATGGCATCTCAAGGATTGGTTTCTGGTAGTTGCTGCTTCTATAGCTAATTTGGACTGTCGATAAAGCTCCTAGTGTTCAGATTGGATTGGATGAGAATTGCATTGTTAGGTCTAGATATCAATGCAAGAAAGCAAAAGAACCACATGAGTTGTTTTGGGGCATTCTTTAGTTTATATAAGAAGGCACCAAAACTTACAGGTGTTTATTTTTAAATGTGTGTGGCTAAATTTATAGTCATCTCCACATGATGTGCATTTGCATTCACAGCAGGAGAAATGGGAAAATAAATAAATAAATAAAATTGGGGCATTCTTTAGTTTATATAAGAAGGCACCAAAACTTACAGGTGTTTATTTTTAAATGTGTGTGGCTAAATTTATAGTCATCTCCACATGATGTGCATTTGCATTCACAGCAGGAGAAATGGGAAAATAAATAAATAAATAAAATTGGTTCAGAGAGCAAGAACATCAAGCTATGCTTGGTCCCTTCAGCAAAGGGGATAGGCGCATGTCTCAGGAGCTCTGGGACACAGACCTCTACTGTTCTGCCTATGCTTGCTAATCTCATCAGGCTATGCAAGGTGGTAAGCATCAGATTGGAACTCTGACGATCACAGTGACCAGGCCGAAATGCTATTTAATTGTTACTGTATGCATTAACAAAGAGGAAAATTGAGAACAGAGAAAAAAGAAATTTGCGGGAACAAATAAAATTCATGACTAGTTGCTGGGTTTTCCCTGTGGAGAGGTTGGACCCCTGTGAACTGAATCCAATTCTTCATACATTACACCAGGAAAAAACAAGTGATGACTAGAAATTTCCTAGTTTTCAGTTGATTTCAAAGCACCTTAACATTTTTTTATTAAAAGATAATGTTCTAGAACTCTAGTTTCTTCATTTTCATCATGGATGTATGTAGACTTTAAGATGAATTACATAAATTATTATATGTTCTGCGCCTTTTTGTTCTGTTTTCATCTTCTTATTTTCTTCTCTTTGTTATCGTTTTTTTTGGGTCATGATTTATCATAGTAAACTGCTATATTGATTTGTTATTTTCTTCTTGAAGTTATTATTCTTTGTCTTTGCTTTATCCCTTTCTCTTTTTTTTTTTTTTTACTTTGCTATATTGATGATGATGCTCCTACAGTTGCATTGCTGATGATTTCTGAGGAAATGAAATACAAAGAAAGAGACTTTCCGTTTGGTTTTTGAGGAAGTGCAAGAAAAGAAAAGAAAATTAAAATGTTTCTAGGAACTGTATAAAGAGAAATTAAAATTGGGTTTAGATAATGCTTTTCCATCTGTGCAAATGGAACCTTTAGAAATTTTGGAAGTTAAAAAAGAAAAAAAAATCAGTTTCTGGCTTGGATTTATTTTCTTTCTTCCTTCTTTTTTTTGTATTATTTTTTTAACCAGGTTACAGACTATTGGAATGGTTTATACTTTTTTTTTATTATTGGCTTGGCACTTTTTGATTTCTAAGAAAAAAGGAAAAGGAAAAATAAAAAATAAAAAATTAAGATCAAGACTGCAAGCTAGTTGGCTATTATAGGATTTTAAATTTTATTCTCTCTTTCCTGCAAATTCTTGCCAACCAAATAGAACCATATTCTTTTGTGGATTAGATTACGCTTGGTCTACCAAAAAAATTGCCACAAGCTTTTCACAACGTATACACAGTAGTCATAATTTCACAACTCATAATCCTTATGCATTGTCTGTTAGTTATGTCGAAATTTTCATTATTTTACAATGTTTAATTGTTCACATTCATCAGATTCTAACTTATGCAAATGCTATAAATTTTTTGAAAACGTTTGGTTGTTCACAATGTATAACTGCATGAATTCGTTGGGTCACAGATTTTGCAGTAGATTGAACACAGAGCATTTGCACAGAAAATGGCAACTCAGACTGGTGTCTTGATTCGAGATCAGAATTTGAAGTTTCACTTTGATGGTTAGCCCCTCTGTTCTGAATCTTGAGTTTTCTCCATAAAGCACATGGGCTACTTTGAATTGTAATCTAACATTTTACAGTGGGGGCTTATGCAGGGAAAGAAGCCAATGTCTACAAGGTGCAGAAGAAACAAGGCATTGGTGGAAGAGAAGCTCTTGGTGATTTGACAAACTCAAGGAAGCCTTCTCCAATTAAGGCATCAACGAGGCATTACTCAAAAGATTTTCACTTCTTTTGGGGAAGAGGTTGATGCTTTTAGGTCCAAATAGATTCGTGGCAGGAACAGTATCTCCAGCCTCTTTCAGGGCGTGATTTATGTTTAAAAATAAATAAAATTTCAGGGCGTTTTAGTTGACTGATTTGTCAGTTTGAATTAGGAGGAATCCTTAGGATCAAACCTTTGACCTGGGGTCATGGGTCAGATTCTGGGTAGCCCAGAATTTGGGTCGTGACAACTTCTATAATGGAGGAACATTTTCTTCCCAATTCCATTGCTGAGGAACAGTTTCTCCACAATCATGAGGAGCATCATAGCATGGAGTATGAACATGAGCAAGGATTATTTTCTCAAGACTATTGGACTACACAATGGTGATTAAAGTTGACATTGGTCAAACTGTATCCAATTATTTCATCTTCACATTCCAGTTTAATCTGTTCATTGTTGTTCTTCTATTCCAGATTTTCCCATGCCATTACCATCTTGTTATGTGCCTCCAGCATCATCAAGAAAGCCAAAGGTGGGTTAGCATTTTGGTTTTTTTGCTTCTGCACCCACCATTGATATTCATTATGCATTTGTATATGACTTGTTCTTCATATTGTTTGTAGGTTCAGCCCAGAAGTCCAAGAAAGCTTGAATTGGAAGAAATAGCTGAGCTGATGATTGAAGACCAATCTCCTCTATGTTTGAAAATAGAGGTGCCCAGTGAATATAAATCATCTTCTTGTTCTCCCAAGAGTCCTAAGTCATCAAATCCGAATGCGGGTCCCAACTACTTTGTTGGTTTGTTGCAGATCGAGCCCAATTTTACAATGATTGAGACACCGGTTTTGCCAAAACATTGATTAGTTTATCATGATGTGATAGACACTATTTCTACTCTTCTCCTGTATTGCCAAAACATTTTTGTTTTGGGGCAAAATAGCCCTATTATGGGGGGGAAAAAAGTTAATGTTAAGCCACTTTCTACTCTCTGTTTTCAGGTTTTTTCGCTGCCTTCTTTATCAATTCTCTAATTTCAATTTTCATTTTCGTTGATTTTTCTTGGTCCATTTGGTTGGCAAGAAAACGCTGCAAAAGTTGGAAACAGATTGGTTTTGAATTTGAAAAGGCTAGGGATTTTTTTTTATTGGTTGGTTTTATTTTCATCTGCTTCCTCGCCAACTGAGAGAGGATTAGGGTTTTGAGATTGAAATACCTCCTACGGGTTGAGCCTTCCCTGTTTCTTGTTTCTTTTTGGATTTGTCTGTTTGATCATACTGGATTTAGGGTTTTTTTTCTTCAGATGTGTATGGAGTATAGATAGAGTTAAGTGGTAAGAATGGTGTCTGAGGCATTTATAATTATAGAAAAGCCTTTTTTCTTTCTTTTATTTTTTGAAATACTAAATTTTAATTCCTTGTTGTGCTGTTTTCAGTCAAAGGCTTTGGTTTTTCAAACACTGTAAGGTGAAATGCTATGAACATGCGATCAGAATAACGTATGATTGGGTTTCTAATTTAAATTTGTTTGTGTTTTTCATTTTGCATCTTTTTCTCTCAATTATGAAAATAGAAGGATTATTCATTGTTGGAGTTGTTTAAAATAACGGAACCGTCCAAAGTCATTCATGTTCGCAATGTGGGGCATGAAATATCAGAGGTATGTGTTATTCTTTCAATTCAAATGATTTCTAAATTTATACATGCTTGGAATGATTTCCATATGTTGAACATTTCTCAGTAGCATACACACATATCTAGTGGTTTCTTCTTCTCGTTCTCTCTCTATTTTCATTTAGACTTATTTGTTTAAAGCCAGATAATCTCCAAATTCACCTATCCTTGATGTAGCGATGTTTTAATTGGTGCATCAATCACTATTACAAACAGTTTGGGACAAAATTATGGAGCCCTGGTAAAAAAGGAAAAAGCTCTGAAGGGGATGCCTCCAAAAAACATCATCCCTTCTATATTTTCCCATGCAGAACAGCTACACCAACTTCCTTTTTTAATTTTCCGCTAGGATATAAAATCGCAAGCTGAAGATGCGACTCTATTTAGGTAAAAAATATGGCTCTCAGTTGCTGCAAGATATATTTTTTGGGATCATTAGATTGAACATTTTGTAAAAAGGCTTGGATTGTGGGAGAGAGTATTTATTGAAGGGAACAAGAGTTACCTCCAAATTTAGTACACTTTCAAGCTTGGTTGTCTACTTATGTCCTCATTGGTGATTCTGGTTAGTTCATTCAATGTCAGAGAAGCTACAGAGAGAGAGTATTTATTGAAGGGAACAAGAGTTACCTCCAAATTTAGTACACTTTCAAGCTTGGTTGTCTACTTATGTCCTCATTGGTGATTCTGGTTAGTTCATTCAATGTCAGAGAAGCTACAGAGAGAAAGTATTTATTGAAGGGAACAAGAGTTACCTCCAAATTTAGTACCCTTTCAAGCTTGGTTGTCTACTTATGTCCTCATTGGTGATTCTGGTTAGTTCATTCAATGTCAGAGAAGCTACAGGGAGACTTTCTATGGGTTGGAGGGAAGGGTAGGTTAGGGAATCTCTCATATGATGAATTGTGTAACCTTTATTGTCCAGAAAGGTGGGATAGCTGGGAATTAGAAACTCGGTGACCCTTAATAAATCTTGTTGGGTAAGGAACTGGAAGTTTTTGGAAGAAAGCTTTGGTGGGAAAGTTCAGGAACTGGGGAGGGATGGTGTTACTGGGACAGTACAGTTTGTTTTGGGGAGAAGTCTCCTGAAATGAAACCAGGTCTTGACTTATCTATCAATGGGGAATGAGCATGGGATGAACTTCTGACTTGATCATTGGTGTTTGGAAGGTGGTCTTGGGAGGGTCGGAGTCTTTTCCAGGTTTTAAGTTGTCTACCCATGCAGCAAAGGACGACTTCTGACTAGATGTTTGGATCGTATTCTGACTTATTTTACTCTGGCTGATGATAAAGAAGCGTGGATGTTGATTATAGGTGTTTGGAAGGCGATTTAGGTACTGGATTAATAGTTAACTGCTGAAGCTTCTGCAATTGTGTGTTGGAGGGGATGGGAGTTTTATGGCCTAACATCTGGTAGCAAAATTGTCATAGTTGAGAGATGGTGTGTTGATTTATAAATCTTAAAGCAAGTTTTCTTGGTCAAATACTGATTTATGGTACTTCCTTTATGATCTAACTTTGCCTACTGGATCTCGGTTGCTTGGGTTTTTTCTTGTGTCATCCAAGATTAGCATTTTTCTTGTGTGGGAAGCTGCTTGGAAAAGGATTCTCATCGTAGCCCAGCCGGTGCAAAGGAGTCGTGTACCCTTGTGAACTAGTGTTATTTATGCAAATGGTATGTAGTGTTGGCGAAGCATATTCGTTATCATTGTGTCGTAATGCCAGACTTGTGGGCATTAGTGTACACTTTATTTGGTGTTGATTAGGCTTTGTGGCCTTCATCCAAAAGTACTCTTATTTTTCTTGGTATGATATGTATGTGATGAAAAGGAAAGTTCAAAGGCGTACATGGCTATATTCTTTTTGTTGCATCTGGAAGGGAAGATATTGAAGAATTGTTGAAGGTTTGGGAGCTGTCACTGGAGAAGCTTAAATAGTACTTCAAGTCTCAGTTTTCAAGCTTAAATAGTACTATAAGGCGAGATTACTAAGGCAGCTGGTGTTCTCCATTTTTGGTGTTCAATAGGTTATTTCTAAGACGAGGAAACCCTCCTAGGGTGGAATGAGACTTTTATAGGGAAAAAGCGCATTATTGCTTAACTGTTAGATTGATAGGTTGCTAAATATTAAATATAATGAGAGAAAACAATTTAACAAAATTGGGACTTAGAATGAGTTTAGATATAACCTAGGATGGTGTCCCAATGATAAAAAACCAAAGGAGCAAAGAATAAATTTAGATAGAACCTAAGATGGTATTTCAATTATTAGAGTCCAAAGGAACCAAAAATAAACTTAGAACCTAAGATGACATCTCAAATGATGAGTGATCATAAGACTAAAGAATAAACTTAGAACCTAAGATGACAACCCAATGATGAGAGGCCAATAGAACAAAGAATAAACATGCATGGATAAAACCTAAGATGATGTCTCAATAATGAGAAGCCAAAGGAACAAATAATAAACGTAGATGAAACCTAGGATGACGTCTCAATTTTAAGAAATTGAAGGTACAAAGAATAAACATGGATAGAAACCTAGGATGGTGTCCCAATGGTGAGAAACCAATGGGACAAAGAATAAACTTCGATAAACCTAAGATGACGTCCCAGTAATGAAAAACGAAAGGAACAAATAATAAACTTAGATAGAACTTAGAATAGCTTCCCAATAATGAAAAGCCAAAGGAACAAAGAATAAACTTAGATAAGAGCTACGATGACTTTCCAATTATAAGAACCCAAAGGAATAAAGAATAAACTTAAATAGAACCTATTAATCTTTATATAAAATTGATTCAGACTTCGCAATCCAACTCTATGTAAATAGATTTACAATCCTAACAAATTTCTAATCATATGATTTTTGTAAACATTAGTATAAATTAAGTTACCATACATTTCTTGTTCCAATCACATATAGAAATATAATTAAATTATTAGAGATATCTTATTTCATTATTGAAACTTTATTTGATTTAATTATGATTGAAATACAAAACTTTGAAAGTAGGAAAATTTGATTTGTTTCTTAACCTTCTTAATTTTTGTGACAGAATAATAATTGGTATCATTTAATAACATATTTATTGAAAATATAGGGAAAAAATGTTATTTGCATGAAATGATTTTTTAATAATTTTAATGAATTTTATAGTTATTATTTTTCAATGCAAAAAAAAAAAAAAAACAATGTTGTTTATTTGGTAAACAAGAATAGAATGTAACTATAATTTTTTATTTTAATTTGAAAAAAAATCAAGAAACATAAAAATATTTCATGTCTTCATTTTTTTTAATAGAATTAAAAATTTACATACCTTCATTTTAAATCATATTATAACGTTAATTAAAAAAAATTAAAAATAAAAATAAAAATAAAATAATTTTTATTTTCTTGAATGTGCCTGGGTTTAAGGGCTAGCAACATACTAGAACCATGAGTAAAAAATTGTAAAAGTGAGTTTCAGTAAATTGTCATCCATAGTTTTTTGTAGTTTACTTGATTAAATTTAACTGATTAGTAATCTTAACAAGCAGCTGGAGTAGCTCAGTTGGCTAGAGCGTGTGGCTGTTAACCACAAGGTCAGAGGTTCAAGCCCTCTCTCTAGCGAATGTTTTTCCATTTTCTGTTCATAACCAGAACTAAGACATACATTTTTCCTCTCATCATAGCCCAAACCAATACATGCATAACCATTTGGGAAGGGGACCACTAAGACATACATTTTTCCACTCATTATAGCCCAAACCAATACATACATAACCATTTGGGAAGGGGACTATTTCTTTGTTACACATATCATGGGTGTAATTTATATAAATGTTATTTGCTTCTGTCTTCATTCAAGTATAAAATAAACATAATAGAGATATGTTTGTTTTCTTCTTCAGTTCTTCTGTCTGTGTTCAATACAAAATAAACATAAGACAGATCAGCGCTTCCGCTTAGCTGTAGGTGGCAATTTCTCAGATGGACCACAGGGGAGCTTCTGTCCGGTTTCTCCTTCAATCCTACTCTTGAGTTCTCTGAGTATTCGAATTTGACCAAGCTTCTCAGGAGATAATTTGTCCCAGTAGATCCCTGCACTCACAATGAAGAAAGGTTCACTTGGTGTAACGTCATCTTCTAAACATAACAAAAGGTACACTATTTCAAACTCTCGACCAAAACAGTTTTGACTGCCTCGTTCACTTTGACAGTTTCAAGGTCACATGGGCATCAGGTTTGTCTGAACATCCTGCTCCTCAGAGTCATGATGCTGATAATGAAAAAGAAGAATTGCCTGACAAACCTTGAGGCTTTGGGATTGAGGTGTTGGTAAAAATAACTTGGGTTGGGGTGCATATAATATCAACTGGCACGTCATGGATTAACAGCTTCTCAACAGGAATGTCATCGACCAATTGCTCATCATGTACTGCAAAATCAGAGAATCAAAATAATGAAGTGATAATTAGAAAAAAAAAAGGGGGTGGGGGGAGGGGAAGATAACAAATCAGATGGCCACATATATGAGTTGGGACGAACTACTCAACTACCAGGTCTGATTTTTCTTATGTTATAAGGCACCTGTCTCACAATTGTTTTCAAAATACATAAAACACAGAGCCTCCCAGGTCGTAATCATCCAGTATGTTTTTATTCAAATATTGTTACACCATATAACTCATGAGAATGCACTAAATAAATAAGTGGGGATGACAACTCTATTTGCAGTCAGAATAGTTTTCCAGTTATACTGAGATTCAGAAATCTGAAATACACTTTTTGACAGGACATGGGATTACTTCAATAACACATGCATGATTTACAGTCATCCAAAATTCACATGTCAAGATACTTGTGAAAGAGTAACTCTGCAACTAAATAGCACGATGACTAGTTTCTTGGGATACTCAGGTTAACAACATTTTGAAATGAGAACTTCCATTTTTGAATTAAAAATATTGTCAATCAAATATAAGATAAGAACCCACTAGCGTTGAAGAAGTATTATACTGAGAATGAATGCCAAAGGGATCCCTCCAAACGAAACAGATAATCATAGCAACAACAGTTGTAGAAACCTACTTACCTGAGGTGACAATAGGAGTAGTGTCATCTATGGCTCCCATGTACCGCAACATCCCGTATTCAAGTTCTGCAAACCCCTGAAGCAGAGACATGACAAATTCCAGTAAATTCTTAAAAACAGGGTAAAGTGAAACCATTCTAAGAAGTAGTAACAACACAAGTAGATGTCAAGATAGTACAAGAGGAAATCTAGCTTTGATAGATTTGATTGTGCCCAGGTAAAAAATAAGTTCTGTGACAATCTACATTAAAAACAGATAGATCATAGGGGGGAACTAGAGCTGGATAATCATTTCTTGCAATGAAACATAATTAGTAGGTTCAATAAGGCAATTTTTGATATGCACAGGGAAAAAGATAATGTTAATACTAATAATAATAATAATAACAATAACTAAAACAAAATGTTATGCATACAAAATATCATAGGAGTAACCAAGTCATTCCTGAGAACATAATACTATTAAGAATAATAATAACAATAACTGAAACAAAATGTAATGCATACAAAATATCATAGGAGTAACCAAGTCATTCCTGAGAACATAATTTATAGATAAGCAACTCAATCTTAGGAAGAAGTACAAAGTGCTACTTCTCTCATAAAAAATGAGAACATATTCATATTCTAGGTTTCCAAATACTTCAAAACAACATTCACCAGCTATTTCCACCACTCTAGATTCTAGAGTCTTCAAAATACGGCAACAAGTATCATATGTTATTAGTAATTACCTCACCCTTGCCAAGTCGTGCACCAGTCTTTGGGTCAACGGCAACTGAGCCTATGACAATAAGGTCCACCTTGATCTGCTCATCTAATCCAATTGGCCGTCCATATTTGGCAACACCTACAGAGGTGCATGCCTCATTGATGGTGCTAGGGGTTAACATACTTGATTCCAGAACAGAGAAAAAGCCCGTCCTTAAACGAGGCTGAGGAGTTAATAGCTGTTTTCCACCTGCATACATACAAATCAATATTAAAACTAAAATCTAGTAGTTGTCAATGAATCTAAACATAACAGGCAAACAGCACCAATGCATGCATAAAAAACCAATTCAATTGAACCCAGATTAATACTGGTTCCAAATCTGTTAGAAAATATCCACTGTGCTTTATGTCAACTATTTGGAATTTGAATTCTGTTAACCATTAAAAATGATGTCCGTGTTCTTCCTAGCCAACAATCATTTTGAGGAAATAGCCTAATCCCATAGGAGCTTTAGTCTATAGCATGCATTGCTAACAAACTATAACTCAAAGTAGAATGGTGTAGAAAAAACAACTAGGTCTTTAACAACCAGAGCAATAATAATCTTTTATATAACAATTGAATTATGGGATAGAAGTTCATAATTCAGTTAGGTACAATAGGAAAAAATATCTAACATATAATGTTAATTTTAATAAAACAGTTCCTTTTTAGTACATGCAAAGGCCGTGTTTGGAGTGTAAAGTTCCCACATATATAGAGTGATTCCATCATAACTTAAATTACATCTGAAGGTCAAAATCCATCATCACAATTGAGATATTTGTAGGAAGTCCTTTAAGGCTTACGTCTCAAGTTCTGCTTAAGTTGATGTTCAAGGGAACTCCCAAGGCACTCACAACTTTACACATAATCAAGGTGGGAAGCTTGTTAACAAAATTCTGTGATATCATAGTAGAGAAAAACCACCAAATTGAATCCGTCAAGGCCTCTCTTTTAGGCCTTTTCTTGTTTGTTCCCTTTTGCATGCACTTGTATGCTTCAGATCACATGCATGTAGGTTGCACCTTCTTCCCACCATCCCTCTAATGCATTTTATGTTACCAAAGAAAACAACCAAAGCGTGAAAATTACAAAAAGGGCAGCACATAAGATTCTTAAATAATAACTCACTGCCTATGTGTTGTCATAAAGCTGGGTGCTATAAGAAAGAAATCTTTGATGCACATTGTACTTCTTGAATAAGATGAATTTCACAGTTGAAATCAGCCCTTAAAACATTAACATCATAAAAACTAATAAATACAGCAACTAACCAGAGAGTGTGAGGAACCTCACTTGCTTCTGTGGCGAATCTGGATTAACTTTCACACATTTGGCAACCCCAAATGCTTCCAACCCACCCAACTGTCAGAACCCATATGACATATAGCTCTAATTACATTTTCAATATTCCATCCATAAATAAAAGAAAACAAAACCATAGGAATCATTGAACACTACGGATATTATAAATTCATATGAATCTATTTAACAACGGTGCGCCATATTTGGACAAAGCGTAGAAATTTGATGCACTGGGTGACTGAATAGCATTTTCCATTTTAGACAAAAATAAATAAATTCTGGGCAACTAAACGCACCGGCAAAAGCAAAAACTCACTTTCTGAGCAGCAGCTGCAGCGCCAACAAAATTGGGGATACGGTGGTGAACGGGGCGAGGATTTTGGGCAATGTTGCGGGTCTCCATGAAATCCCAAACCCTCTTTCGGATAACCCATTTCCAAGCTTTGGGGTCCGTTTCGGTCTCCCTCTTGGAAGCCTCTGCCATGGATTCGCGAGCTCTGGCGTCGAGGGTGAGCCTCTCAGCCTCGAATGCCGCCTCGTCGAAAACGGCGTCGTTTCTGCTACTTTTGCTACTGCCCAGCTTTTGATGATTTCTTGAACCGCCGACGTTTTTGTTGAGAGAGAAGGGAACAGAAAAGGAAAAGGAGGTTGGAGAGTCGTGGGGTTTGTTGAAGATGGCGAATGGGGATGATATTCGAATCATTGCGTCCATTAACGAAACAACCAGAATGAAAGAAGTTATTTTTTCTGACGATATGCATCTGATAAGGTTTCAGGATTCACCCACCTTCATTTTGGTTAGACGTTGAAACATATATCTTCTGGGCGCATTAACCACTCCTTAGGCCAACCTTGGTTTCCTAAACAGGATGTGGATAACCAGTTGGGAGGATTATTTTTGAATCCAAAAATAAATTAAAAAATATATTGCATTTTAATATTGAACATTTATTTAAAATAAAAATTATATATATATAGACTGACTCAGAGGCGGAGGGGAGGAGGATACAACACTTCCACTTGATTCATAGCGACTCTGCAATAAATCTAATAGAAACTTAACTAAGAGAGTGATGAAAAATATCACAATTCTGCCTAAACAGTGATTCTGCAATAAATATTTCTGAAACTTCGTGGGTGGGAGGGAGGGAGAGAGAGGAGAAGACAGAAGAATCAAGGATATGAGAGAGGAAGAAAGAAGAGGAAAACGATGTAATAAGAACAAAGTAACCTTGGAACACTCATCAATCAGTCGGCCATAACCAATTTGGATACAATAAAAAATATAAGCCTCAATTGGGAAAAGTAAAAACTATACAGAAAAAGAAGGCGGAAAAGGAAGAGATCCCTCAGGCTCACGCGTAAGGGAATATTACACATATTTCCCTGGTACTTTTCAAAAGCCCAGCATATCTGCCTACAACAGAGATTGCTCCTAAGTCCTAGCATTGGAAAACCCTAGAGAAACTAGGGTGAGAGCAAATGTTATATTAATACAAAACCAACTGAGCATTCCACCACTACAAAAGCAATTAAATCACAAATACAAGAAAAAGAAAGAGAAAGTTATAGAAGATGTAATCCGCACATAAATATCCTTCACGTTTATTAGCCCTTAACCCCCACGACCCCTTTATGGTGAGGGCTTTCCTATATACCCTGCAACTGGGAAAAGGAAATGCGGATTGCTAATCCACCAAGGGGGGTGGCATGCTTGCACACAAGAGCTTCAGTTGCCTGCTCCTCATTTTCAAACATCACCAGAGCCTGCTTCTTCCCATTCATCTCAAAGAGCTTGGTGTTGACAATGGTGCCATGTTCCTCCAGGTGAGACACAATCTCCTCCTCCGTGATGTCCTGGTTAAGAGTGGACACATGGATCATCTTTGTAGGGGAACAGCAGTAGCGGTAATTCTTTGCAGCATTACGGTTGAAGCGGTTAAGACTTGAGTTCATATACTCGTGTGTATCAGCACCTGTAGTTATGTTTGAATACTTCGAGAAGTTCACCTCCAATCTCTTTCCAAATAGCATGGCTCCCTATCATCCCAATTTTGAAAGGATTTTAGTTCCCAGTAAAAAGAACTTCACCACAATACAAAGAGAAGTAACACAAATTATTGATCAATTGAGTGATGGCATACATAAAAGATTAGGTTCCAAAATTTAACAAATGGGAACAAATAGTTTGAAATTTGCAATCAGTTAATTCACATCCATGGCCTAACAAAATCAGGGCCAAATCTGCATCAATAAATGTTAAAGCAAACAAACACAACAAACATGAAATATTCAAAACACAAAACCAAAGAATAACCTCATCCTTTTGGAATCATCCACAAAGATCTAATGGGAAGTCAGAAGTGCTCAAGTTACAAGAGTTGTAGTTCAAGGTTTATTGGGAAAAATGATCCTATAGATTTCTGACAGATGATACAATCACCAAATCAACATAAAGAGACAGCCATGTCATTCAATTTTTTTAAAAACTAAGCCAAGAAATCCAACATTATCATCTGCTCTTTCAACAGACATATCATATCCACAAATCAAACATCTTAATCACAACTATAATCTCAGAAATGTATCTTGAAGGGGTGGTAAACTATCTACCTTCAGAAAATGTACTGCCAACTCAGCCTGGAAGCCATCACCCATTTGGACTAGTGCATGATCTGGCTTATTGCGGAGCAGCTTAATTCTGACAATGTTTCCATAGATGGAGAACAGGTTGAAAAGCTTATCTTCATCTATTCTCTGAAATGATGGAAAAAGTTCCCAAACATAAGTGGTAGAAGAGCCAACAGAAAATTTTAATACAAAAGATAAAATAGGAAAAATAAATAAAGAAGAAGAAGAAGAAGAAGAAGAAGAAGGGAGAGTAGAGAAGCATACATCAGGATTTAGATTAGAGACAAGGACAGTACACCTGTCATTTGTCCCACTAATTCCAGGGGGCAAACCTCCTCCAAAGGCAGCAGCAATGGCAGACGCATTGGGCATCTAGATTTTAAAAAGAAAAATATCCAAGTCATGCTTGGGACAGCAATACCACAGAAATCAAACAACTAAAATTAAATATATAATTTAATCCAGAAATTTCATATACAAGTAATTTCAAAGAAAAAGAATATAAAGCTAAAGAAACATCCTTCTCACGGCCACCCCTCCAAAAAGCCCCACCTAGAGCTATTTCCTAGCAATGTCTTATGTTCCAGGATGATGTTATATGTCAAATCAAAGACTTGAAACCCCACTCTAATGCCTTCCCTTCCATCCAAAAAACTAAACAAATAAAAATCTTCCAGGACCTCCACAAGTGCAATAGATTTGATGGGGAATGCCACATCAGGCCAGGACATCTACAAGGTGGGGCTTTGAGAAGCGTTGGTACAAAATTAGCAACCACAGCACATGTACATCACATTTAAACAATGAGTAGAGTAAGGAAGAGTCGTCAACCCATATGCATCCCGACTATTCCTGTTAAAACGTAAACAGAACAAAATTCCCCAGCTCAGAAAGAAATATCCAGAGATGATCTGTAACATCACATGAGCGACACCCACCTGTGGAAATCCAACTGAAATACAGAAAATGAAATTTGGGCATCAGTTAGCAAGTGAACAGCTAAGAGGTGTATAGGTAAACAGAGCAAAAGTTAATACACCAATGCCAAATTAATCACCTGCCCTGGCTCCTGGTTGAAGGGCATACATACCTCCTGCATCACCATAACCAGACTGTTGCACCATTGGTTCAGATAAGTTTGATGCCAAAAAGCAAAGAACTGGGCATAAAATATCATGCACATAAATTCAAGGGAAATAACATAAGGCAACAGAAAATACCTGTGAAGATCTGCCTTTCTGCTCTGAAGGCAGAGATGGATTTGTGAAGTCCCTATCAACATAAAGAGAATTAATTCAACAGCATTGTCAAGATTAGGTTAAAAGGAGATATTCACAACTGACCCCATCTAAAGCTATACAAAGTGCAGAGTGAATGAAGCAACAACTCACCTAGAGCGCTCATTATTGTAGTTCACTTGTAACTCATCAAGGCTGCATTTCCAATACAAAGAATAAATATACAATCCACCATATTGTAGGAAAAAAAAGTGGGAAAGAAATGCTTATATGCATCATATCCACATGCTTGCTCACATGGAGTACAAACATAACATGAGACACTCCTATCAAGGAGGAAAAAAAAAAGTTAACACCAGACAATAAAATTACAGAAACGTTAGAAACCTACTTTGAAAATTGAATGTCAAGCTGACAGCAACCATCATAAATATTGCGTCCCTATAAAGAAGAAGCCAAGGATCAAACTTCTTTAGATCCAAATGAGCTATCCATCAGAATTTAAAACAGCTCCACTTCAAAGTAAATTGTTGACTACAAAATTGACCACATACCTGAAGAGAATTCCTTGCTGCAACTGCACTCTGGCGTGATTGATACTGGATAAGGGCTTGAAAACCTACAAAGTTTGCACACAGTGGATGAATAGAACTAAAAGCAAGAGAAAAACATTTGTGGACAACTTACAAGAGCACTATAATTGCAGCTTGAAGTGTAATACACATTTCACATCTCAAAAATTATTAATCAGCATGCCCAGTAACACAGGTTAGAGAAATTGAATTTTAAAGGATATTTCCAATAAAGAAAACACTAAAACCATCCAGCTAGTCTTCAAGAGTTGAAAGGAGAATTAAGAATTAAGAGATAGAGAGACAGCACAAGAGAGATAAAGAGAGAAAACTTGAAGAAGCTGACCAGCTGACTTCTGAAACGTGACAATCTTCTCCACAAAACCATGAGGAGAAAACACTTGATGCAGCACCTCCACTGTTATAGGGTATAGCAGGTGATGAATTGTAACTAAGAGAATTCGATTAGGCTGTGTGTCCAGAGAGTGCCCGACGGTAGACCGGCATAGAGACAGGAGAGAGAGAAGAGAATAAATAGAGAAGAACAGATAGAGAAAAGGAGAAAGAACTATTGAAAACTAAGAGATCATATTAAGTAATATTTACCCACTAACACTCACAAAGAGCTTAAAAACAACAAAATAAAAAGAGTAATAGAATGTAAGAAAGTTATGTGTGAAAGAGCAGAAAATTATAAAGAACTGATTGTATGGATAATTTTGTATGCCTGTTGAGTCAGGTGCAACATTGCTAATCAATTACCAGTCAATCCATATGATATTTATAGTCCAACAATGTACAGACCGAGATTCAGTGTTAAAAGGAACTGAACCCTGTTCTCTCTACCTATCTCCCTGACATCTTAACAATAGATGACCCAACAAAAGACTTCAGCTAAACTTAATGTGGGAAAAAACTAGAAACATACTCAGACTGCAGAGTTTAGTCATGACAATTAATAAATGAACCAAGAGAAAACTCTCCATGTAGATTGTACCAACTATGCTTCATGTGATTCAGCACTGCAAAATCTACAAGAAACACAGGTGTATGATGTGCACATCTAAGAATAGAATAAAGTAATGTCTTGTTCCTTTTCAATGATGCAGGCATATCAAGGAAAACGAAAAGGTTAATACAACAAAATATACAATTTTCCTGGAATATTCCTTCACAAGCAGCACCCAACACACTTGGAGCTGGCATGGCAGCAATATCACACCAACAAAGTATTTAATATATGAAATTCATATTTGCATTCATGTCATCTGATTTCAATGACAACCCCAATAAGTCAATGGCAACATGAAGGTACAAAATCCAAAAGGCTCTACTTTGACATATAATCCAAAAGAGATTTGTAATTGATATCAAGCCAGATGAGCTATAATCAGTTGTCCACACACCAATAAAAGCAAGAACAGTTTCACTGAACAAGTCTCTATCACTATTTTATAAATAACTAAATTAGTGTTATCAAAGGCTAAAGGTGCTGCAAAGATGACAAAAGGCAAAGAAGCAATTGAGTTGAGTGAAGCCAGGTGATAAATTATTAAACCACTTCCTAACACATTAGAAGAACAATATGGACATCATAACTATTTCATCAAAACTTCTTGTTTTATATGTTGACAAGTGCAAATGATAAAAAAGTTAGTAGCATAGTAGCAATAAAAATAATAATAATAGCAACGATAATAATTGGTAAAAGCATCAAATAGCAATAACAAATCATTCAGACCATTATTTATTCACCCCCAAAGATAATAAAAGATATCCACATTGATGGGAAGCTTCACCTTTGTCCATATTCCAACATCAAAATAGAACAAAACAAGAAAATGAACATGATCCGGTGTACATTGTTGCACCTCTCTTTGTTAGGCACTATTCTATTAATAGATTTTCTATTTGCCTATTGAAAAAAAAAAACAGAAAATCAACATTCTAGAGTATCTCTAAACATCATGAGAAATTCAAATCATCAAAACCTACATGAAGACTAAATTGATAAACCACCTCAATGCCATATCACTCTAGAACAATATATTAAGGAATATAATTATACATGATAGATGTGATCTACAAATCAAATAGCATATACACAATTTCAAATCACATATAAAATGCACCAGGAGAAGTTGAATCAAAATTTTTTGACAAAAAAAATGAATTAAAATAGTCTTTAAAAAAACACAAAACTTGTTTTCCCTTGATGAGTTTCAGAATTGTTCACCTTTTACATTTTGAAATAGACTGAAAAAGAAAAAGGAAAAGAACTTTGCTTCCAGGAGAACTTTGATTCCAGGAATCAAAACCTAACACAGCTCTGAGACAAGAGGTTTTGGATTTCCAAAAATGATTTAAGAGAGAGAGATCAAATAAAACAATAAAGAAGCAGAGATCAGACAAAAATAGAAGAGGAAAGTAAAAGGAAGAAGAAGAAGAAGAATAAGAAAAAAAAAGGTCCCCAGGGAGCAATTCAAAGAAGAAATGGCTCCTACAAGCAAAATCCCTGCTGTTGAAAACAAAGATGATTGGCAGGGTATTTTCACTTCTTATTTATTCAGTACATAAGCCTTTTGATGGAGTAAAAAAAAAAAAAAAAACCCTCTGCTAAAACCTTTAGCAATTGTTAAATTCAGGGCTTTTATTAAATTTAAAAAAGAACTTTACTTGAATGTGATTGCCTCATTGCCTAATGTCTTGATACCAAATGACTACCTGGGTTCCACCCAAATGAAGTGGCCTTGACTAGGAGGTCAAAAAGAATCCATAAATGCGTGAATACCCCTAAATGCTTAGGTGGTCCAAGCAACCACCTTCAACATCACTGAAATAAGTGCTTCCTCACTAAACAGATCAATTCATACAACCTAAAGGGTGCAGGTGTCCCATAACTATTTATTAGCTTTCTGTCTAATGTCATTAAGTGCATTCTGCATACAGCATGAGAACAGAAAATAAGCTTGATATCCTGGGTCAAGACAAGTATAAGAACTAAAGAAGAATAGCAGCCAATTTCATCCAGTTTACCATAAACACTACAAATAAATAGCAGCCTATTTCATTAATATCAAACTAGACACTAACCTCATCTCCTCGTCCTTGAGCATTCTGATCCACTGTTGTTAGTTCTTGATGTGATGAGAACTGAACATAGACGTTCCTCCCCCTGTGGATCAAAAAAAGATTTAAACCACAAATTAGAACTTGGAGAATAAATAAGAAATGGGTAGGAACATCAAAATGATAGTTGTGCAAACCCACACAAAATCATTAGAAGAGGAACCACACTTTGATCCCTAAGGAGAAAAGTAAACAATACTTTGTATCACAAATCACAAACCTTATGCTTGGCTGAACATTCGTGTAGAATTGCATTGCATTGGCAGCTGAGGGAACATCTTGCATTTGGAGGAGAGCCTGCAACCATGAAAGACATGCCAAAATATATCAAATTATTAGTTTGGCTGAAGATTCAGACATGATCAGCTGCCTCTACCATATGGACATGACAAGAACACCTGATTTTTTGCACGAAGCATCACAAGCTTAGTAATGACGCCAAATGGCTGGAACAGCTGAAGCAAATCATTCTGGAAAAATAACAGGTATATTAGAAAGATAAATACATAGAACCAAGAAGCAAAAATATGCAACCAAGTGAAATCGTTAAAAAAAAATTCTTTCATGATGTGAGACCCTTACACAGGACAGCACCTACTACACTACATGAATAGGATTCTTTTGCTTTGAGCCACTTGTTTGAAATTAAAGAGTCCCTTTATTACTACAGTGGTCTACTAGCCACTTACTGCACTGCTTTAATCGTGAATTAAATATGCAAGCTATTTTTATCACCAATAGGGAATGTAGGAACAACCATTCATATTTTACTATGATCAAACCTAGACATCACATAGCATGTTCTTGTTTCTGAAGTCCTTCTCCAAGCACTATAGTTTCTAAGTCAAATATTTGGTAATGCTAGTCATGGCTTGACTAAGGACATGGATAGGCCTACGCAGACTCAAAACACAGAAAAGCTAATCAATTTTGTTCAATTGTTTTCTCTCATTATATTTAATATTTAGCAATCTATTAATCTGACAGTCAAACAAGTGATTCAGCCTCCTGAACTGGTTGATGCTCAGTCAAGATATGATAAACATGTCCATAAATAAGTATTTGACCAAGAAAACTTGCTTGAAGATTTATAAATCAACACACCCTCTCTCAACTACTTGACGATTTTGCTACCAGATGTTAGGCCATAAAACTCCCATCCCCTCCAACACACAATTACAAAAGCTTCGGTTAACTATTAATTCCAGTGCCTAAATCACCTTCCAACTCAGCCATCCACGCTTCTTTATCATCAACCAGACTAAATTAAGTCAGAACATGACCTTCAAACTCACCTGTCCACTCCAAACATCTAGTCAGAAGTTGTCCTTTGCCAAAAGAGTAGACAACTCAAAACCTGGAAAAGATTCCGACCCTCCCAAAACCACCTTCCAAACACCAATGATCAGCTATTCGCATTCCTTTGTCGACAGCAAAATAAAATAAGTCAGATACCACACCAAAGATCGAGTCAGAAGTTCATCCTATGCTCATTCCCCACAGATAGATAAGTCAAGACCTGGAAAAGATCCCAACCCTTCCTCATATCATTTCAAGAGACTTCTCCCCAAAACAAACTGTACTGTCCCTGGAACACCATCCCTCCCCAGTTCCTGAACTTTCCCTCCAGAGCTTTCTTCCAAAGCTTATCTCTTACATTCAAAAACTTCCAGTCCCTTACCCAACAAGATTTATTAAGGGCCACCAAGTTTCTAATCCCAGCTCACCCACCTTTCTGGACAATAAAGGTTACAAAATTCATCATATGAGAAATTCCCCATCCTACCTTCCCTCCAACCTGTAGAAAGTCTCTCTGTAGCTTCTGACATTGAATGAACTAACCAGAATCACCAATGAGGACATAAGTAGACAACCAAGCTTGAAAGTGTACTAAGTTTGGAGGTAACTCCTGTTCCCTTGGATAAATACTTGCTCTTCCACAATTCTCGCCTTTTTACAAAATGCTCAATCATTAGATCCCAAAAAATATATCTTGCAGCAACTGAGAGCCATGTTTTTACGCATCTTCAGCTTGCAATTTTATATCCTAGCGGAAAAATTAAAAAAGGAAGCTGGTATAGCTGTTCTGCATGGGAAAATATAGGAGAAGGGGTGATGTTTTTTGGAGGCATCCCCTTTGGAGCTTTTTCCCTTTTTACCAGGGCTCCATAATTTTGTCCCAAACTGTTTAATAATAGTGATTGATGCACCAATTAAAACATTGCTACTTTAAGGAGACGTGAATTTCGAGATTATCTGGCTTTAAATAAATCATAAGTCTAAATGAAAATAGAACAAGAACGAGAAGAAGAAACCACTAGATATGAGTGTATGCTACTGAGAAATGTTCAACATATGGAAATGATTCCAAGCATATATAAATATAGAGATCATTTGATTTGAAAGAATAACATACCTCTGATATTTCATGCCCCACATTACGAACATGAATGACTTTGGAAGGCTCCGTCATTTTAAATAACTCCAACAATGAATAATCCTTCTATTTTCGTAATTGAGAGAAAAAGATACAAATGTATGAAAAACATAAACAAATTTAGATTAGAAACCCAATCATACTTTATTCTGATAGCATGTTCATAGCATTTCACACTACAGTGTTTGAAAAACCAAAGCCAAAAGATAGACATTTGACCGAAAACAACACGAGAAGGAATTAAAATTTAGTATTTCAAAAAATAAAAGAAAGAAAGAAAGAAAGCTTTTCTAGAATTTTAAGTGCCTCGGAAGTCGGAAACCATTCTTACCACTTAACTCTATCTATCAATCACTCCATAGACATACGAAGAAAAACAAAACCCTAAATCCAGTACGATCAGACAGACAAATCTAAAAAGAAACAAGGAACAGGGAAGCTCAGCCCGGAGGAGGTATTTCAATCTCAAAACCCTAATCCTCTATCGGTTGGCGAGGAAGCAGACGAAAATAAAACAAACAGAAAAAAATCCCTAGCCTTTTGAAATCCAAAACCAATCTGTTTCCAACTTTTGCAGCGTTTCTCGCCAACCAAACGGACCAAGAAAAATCAACGAATACGTAAATTGATATTAGAGAAATGATAAAGAAGAAGGCGAAAAAACCTGAAGACAAAAGGAGAAAGCTTTGGCTGATGGAAGGTGAGAGAGAGAGGGAGTAGGAAGTGATAAAAGCGTTGGGTGATGTATATACATATAAAAAAAGATTCGTCGGTGAGACCGTGAGAGTCAGAGCATCAGAGATCGACTGCTACGCACGTTCAGCCAATCTTGCCCTAGGCCTCTCCATCAGCGAGTGGGTGCCCTAGATATACGCTACTTTGACTAACCTGACGGGTCTTACCTCAGATGTTTTCACCTGCTTCCCGGGCCTCTTGTCTACTCAAGACATTTTCCATGACTTTCTGAAATTTACCGCATGGATCGAATATCCACGTTTTTTTTTTAAATGTTAGGTAATTAGAAAAGTCCCCCAACACTGTCTATTTTGTGTAAAATTAATATTTTAATTATTTATATGGTAAAAATATTATAGTTAAAATTATAATTATTAATTTATTTTTTATATTGCAGATATATTATAATTAAAATTATATAATAAATTTTTGTTAAGATTTAAAAATTATAAAAATCATTTTAAAATAATGTATTTTGAAACTTAAAATTTTGAAATGGTTGAACAAGTTAGAATGATATTTAGAAATTAAATGAACTAGGATGGTTTTCATAAATTATTTGTGTTAGTTGAGAACGAGTCGTAGTTGTATCATATCATTGACATGATTATTAAACGGATCGTATTCGAGTTGAGTAATTTTTTATTATTTCTTACCTCAACACGACACAACCTCTTGTCAATTGTATCATTAAACAGTGAAAATAAATTTGAACTAAAATGGGTTTATGGCACAGGTGACTTGACTTAAATAATCGAAATTAAGTTAAGAAAATGTATATTATCATAAATCATGTGGGTGTTTGATAAACCAACTTAATAACTTAAAATGATTTAATACCTTAATTTAAGTTATTAAGTAAATTAAATATGTTTGGTAAAATAAATTAATAATATGACTTAAAGTAAAAATTACCTTGAATAATAAGTAAAAATAATTAACTTATTTTTAAATTTATATCTTTATTTTATTTTTTTATCCTCTTTGGTTTAATTATTTCCACGATTTTCTTTTACTATTCAACGACCTTCAATATTATTACGCAACTCCCTTTGCCCTAATTATAATTTATGAGAATAAATATATTAATTTGATGATTTAAAATTAATTTTATCAGACAACCTTAATACTTAAAATAAAAATTAAGTAATAAGTTTTAAATTTAACAATTTAAGTATAACTTAACTTAAAGTTAACTTAAACTATTAAATAATAAGTATTAAATTTTAACCCTCTTATTATACAGATATAGAAAGCATTTGGTAAATTAATTTAATGACTTAAAACAACTTAATAACTCAATTTAAGTGGGCGTTTGGTAGCCAACTTAATAACTTCAAATGGCTTAATAACTTAATTTAAGTTGTTAAGTAAATTAAGTATGTTTAGTAAAATAACTTAATGATATGATTTAAATAAAAAATAATTTGAAGTAATAAGTAAAAACAATTAATTTCATATCTTCATTTTACTTTTTTATCCTTATTTACCATAATTTCCTGCATAATCTATTTTGCTATTCCACGACCTCTATTGTCATTCATCTTTCTTTGCCCTATTTATAATTTATGATAATATATAAGTTAATTTGATGATTTAAAATAATTTTTAAGTTAATTTTATTAAACAATCTTAATATTTAAAGTAAAAATTAAATAATAAATTTTAAGTCAATAATTTAAGTATAATTGAACTTAAAATCAATTTAAGTCATTAAGTAACAAGTATTAAGTTTTATCAAACACCCTCTAAGTTATTAAATAGATTAAGTGTATTTTCCTAAAATAACTTAATATTACAATTTAAGGTTGAAAATGACTTTAAGTATTAAGTCAAAATAGTTAACTTATTCTTAATTCTAAATGTTTATTATCTTATTTGCTCACATCTAGTGAAAATATATTTAACCATCACAGCTCCATATTCATGACTCATTTTTTAGATTAAATATTTTAAAGTTACCTTATATATTTATAATACATTAAACATGAATATTTAATAATAAAAAATATTGTTAAAGATTAATGAAAAAAATACTAATTAAAATTAACCATAATAAACATTAATTACAATTAATTTTACCAAATAATTGATACTTAAAGTAAAAAAATAAGTAATAATTTTTTTAGTTAATAACTTAAAAATAATTTAACTTAAACTCAACTTAAATTATTAAATAAAAAGTATTAAGTTAACCTAATCTCATTTGTTTGAATTGAGGGTTTTTTTTTCCTACTTGAATTCAATTTGGACAAAATTGACAACCCAAAACCGATTTAATATTTTATAATGTTATGATTTATATCATAATATATGTGTGGACCCCGCATTTCGGCTCATGCGTTTTCCATTTGAATGGTGAGCTCGATTTTTATTTGAAAAACGATTTATTGTTTGAAAAATGACTTGAAGTCGCCACTTATTTTTGTTTTATTTTTAAAGGGTAAACAAAATAAGAAAGAAAACCCTAAGTGTGACTCCTTATTTTGGAAAATGTGGTATGCGAAAAACCGGATCGGGTTTGGGGTCAAATTACTCATTAGGAAGGTACGGTAAAGACCATAACACCCCTCTAAGTCCCTAAAGTCGGGTCTCTACTAATAAAGTAAAGCTGATGTGGCAATTGATGAGGAAAATAATTAATACCCGGAACTATCATGCACATATGAGAATCAAAACATGCATATAGAAAAATCAGAATGGGAGAGGACACATACCTGGGTGACGAGTCACAATGCGCTATCAAGAAGTGAGGTTAGTGCACAATTAAGGAATAATTTAGAGCATGTTATAGAGCAGAATAAAATCAATCATGCATGGCAATTAAATCAATCAAACAATCAATCAATCAATTATAAAATCCCGTATGTGGGGCCCCCACCAAAGCCCGATTATTTTTGTATGAATTAATTCCATAAATTCCATTATTCGGAATTACGGAATTTAATCTTTACTTGTTTCAAAACATTTTTCAAAAAAATAGAGGAGGTGTGAAAATGGCTTGCCATAAAGAAAATGACAACCAATTTGTATTAAAAGAAATGAGATTTTTTATAAAAATAAATGCGGAGTTGAAATTATTTAAAAAGACTAAAAACCGAAAGGTTATTTAAAAATATTTGAAAACTAGAAATTGGAATTATTAAAAAGAAAAAAAAAACAGCATTTAAAGATTATTTACAAAAAGGGGTTTGAGTTTAAAATGATGAAGCAATAGATATCACGTGCCCCAAAAGATGGCCATG
Source organism: Vitis riparia (assembly GCF_004353265.1). Lineage (NCBI taxonomy): Eukaryota > Viridiplantae > Streptophyta > Magnoliopsida > Vitales > Vitaceae > Vitis > Vitis riparia. The sequence goes on from NC_048448.1 coordinate 24,062,398, forward strand.
CATATAGGTGGACATGCAAATAAGAAACCTGTAGAGTGGGCCTAGGGAGTGAGTTCTAAAATTGGCTTTAGTCACAGGCTGATTTGAACAGTGAGACATGGTTGCATGGGCACTTGAAGTTGTTTAGCTTGATGAATGAGCTTGTATCTGGTAGATGGTGTTTTATTCGAAGGGGTGAAGTGACACCTATAGGCATAGAATATTTGGCACCTAGCATCTGTATAGGGCTCTTCACACGCAACATAATCTTCTCATCATACTGACATGATGAAATGCTTCCTTTAGGATAAGCGACACTGCCATGATGATCATCTTTGACATGAACTATATGCTTGTCAGTCTGCTCTTCAACCATAAATTGACTGTGTTTCTTGTTTAGTGCCCTTGGAGATCCTCTAAGTTTGAAGGTCTCTATTTTAGTATCATTCTCCTCGTGCTTCATTGGCTTGATCATCATGGGATTGTTCATGGATTTCATTTCATTGTCAGGAGATTTAGTACATGAACCATTGACACCAGCATTGACACTTTCCTTTTTCATCTTCAGATCATCATCACCACTAAAATCATTCAGGTTGTTAGGCAGAGCAGTAGAATCAAGTTCAAATGATCCTTTAGGGACACCTTCCCCTTTTGAGCCACAAAGTCTTGCCCTATATGAAGAGTTGATAATTTCTTGGATCACCTCCAGCTTCAATTGGACAATTTGCAATGCAGGCCACAACGCCTAAACTCCTCCACCATTGTGTAGGCTCACGAGTGGATACCAGAACCGGGATTTGACACTCCACAAATTCATAATCAAGCTGCTGCGAGATACCGGAAAGGAGAGTTACAGTCTTCCCAATTCTTGACTGGGCTTGCCAAATTACATTAAGTCTTGGAAAATCATATGCAAGATGGTTTCCCGCGTGGAGAATGACACCAATTACAATGGCTCCAACAATCGTCTTGTGAAAGTTGATGTTGTCGTCAAAAGGTACAAAGAAGACCAGCTTGGTGGACTTGAACCAAGTGATGGTGTTCCTGCAAACAGGCAAGAAGATGAGAGCCATGTTGAACTTGAGGGTCTCGGCTACGACCTTAGTGGTTAGGAGGCAATAACGCATGGCGTAGAAGGCCTTCGTCTGCCTGTACTGAAAGAGCTTCCACATAAATAACCTGACCATGATCATAATCCATAAGCAAATAACACGAATTCTTCTCCAGTTCTCTTGTAGGTAATACAACAACTTCGTGCTCATTCTTTGCATTGAGCTTCTCTTTATCAGCCCCGCCAGGTTCTGACTCAAGGCTTAGCTCGTGTAGCTGATTCAACCATGCTTTAGTTCCCAGCTGCAATAGAGTCCTAGAGATCCTGAGTGGCATGGCTATGGTTGTTTGGCGTTCTGGTGATGGCGGAGGCATTTCGCCGCTGGCGGCTTGTTCAATGACAGTTTTGCTTGCTCTATTTCCTTCTCAAGTTCGTTTTCCTTCACTCTCAACTCATCATTTCCTCCAACTGTCTGCAACTCTCAAATAATCACTAGCCTAGAAAATCTCTAAACATAATACTCTCTTCCCTATCTCCAGCCCAAAACTTCCTCTCCAGACATCAATCAGATACAATAAATTGTTTCTTTCAAATGACGATGTTGTGTTCACGATTCTCTAACTTTATCACAAGACTTCAAGTCTATAATGTGCTGGAAATTCTCCATCTCAGGAAACCCATCGTCAAAACCATATTCTCCTACTATACTACTATTGCATATAGCATCTGAACCAACACTAGAGGCAGTAACAGGGGAAAAAGGCAAAATAGAGTACAAGTAATTGGAGCAAAATGAATACATCTAAGCCTCATGTCATGCATCAATCAATGGGCTTAGATGGGGGTGAGTGAAATCAAATAAATATCCCATGGAATTGAAAACAAAAGCAAAACAAGATTTCCATATGATGCACAATGAAACTAAAACCAGAGTTGTGTCACTCTCAAATCATTCCAAAGAAAATGAAGAAGATAGCAGCCAAATATGGATCATAAAACTAAGCGCTGAGTCAAGCAATTCATAGATAATATTCAAGAAAAGAAAAAGAGGTTATATTCCAACGGAGAAGAACAAAGAATTCATGGCAGCCATACCTTTTCCTTCTCCTTCAAGCTGCCTGCAACTCGCTCTTTTCCAGTCTTGCTACCTTGCTTCCTCTCTCAAGCCAACAAATCTCCTCCCTAAATCTCAAAGACTTCTCCCCTCAAAATCTCTCCTATCTCCCCTCAAAAGTACTACATCTTGCCAGCATATCCCCTTCGTAACAGAAACGCTGCCCTCCTCTTTTCTACCAGATTTGCCCCTCTCCAAATATCTCCTAACCAACCTCCCCTAAAAGCAACCCTACTCTCTGCCCCTGCAGGTCACTCCTAGCCTCAACCAAAATATCCTTCTCTCTCTCATACGCTCCCTCTGACGACCTACAATGCCAAAAGAACCTCATTTCCACTTGTCATCCTCTTGTTTGCTCCTTGATTCCACTACCCGATGCCATAGCAACCAAACGAGAATCAGCACGTGGCTACCCATAGCTATGACACCTGGCTAAAAGATCTGCAGGAAAGTGAGGAAAATAAGCTCCTAAAATGGGGGTCTACAAATATGCCTCTCTTCGGTAGAGTTCACGAGTGTAAGGAATACGAACACTTGAGTGAAAAGAAAGTGTGAATAATGAGTGGAATGAAGTGAACTCTACCGAAGAACTAGGAGACACCCAAAAGGACACTAGTGAAACACAAACTCACTCAAACCAACAGACGCATACAAAGACTCTAATCCTAAGAGAAGATGATGTCTCAAAATGCCTCTGAAGCCACACTAAAGACTCATACTACCTCTAAGATGTCTCCAAAAGTGACTCGAAGATCAATGCCAAAGATGAGTAACGGTTGAACCACCCTGAAGTACAAGAAAGAATGCATTCAAAGGAGACTGCCCTATGTGAACTATATGAGAATGCCAAGTGCAGGGTGCCTAACAACATAACCGAAATATGCGTCACAAACTCAAAGAACTATGTCATGTGTAGTGGAAAGAGGAAGTCTAGAAGAGCGATGATGAATAGGCGATAAACACCAAGCAACCAGGTGAGGAGAATAACTCTGAATGCCCAAAATGAAGGGAAACAAGGTGACTCAAAATGCCTGGATGAGTATGCACGACGATGGCTCTGAATGCCAAAACTAAATAGAGATGGTGATCCAAAATCGAACAAGACTCAACTCAATCTGACAAAACAATGACCGATCAATATAGGTGCGGTCCCAACTCAAACTAAACACAAAATGATAGGAATATGACCGATCGATATAGGTGCGACCCCGACTCAAACTGACATGACGAATGATCGGTCGATATAGGTGCGATCCCAACTCGAAAACTCAAACTGACACGACGAATGACTGATTGATATAGGTGAGGTTCCAACTCGAAAACTCAAACTCAAACTGATAGAAAGATGACCGATCGATATAGGTACGGTCCCGACTCAAACTAACACGACGAATGACCGATCGATATAGGTACGGTCCCAACTCGAAAACTCAAACTCAAACTGACAGGAAGATGGCCAATCGATATAGGTGCGGTCCCAACTCGAAAACTCAAACTCAAACTGATAGGAAGATGGACGATCGATATAGGTGCGACCCCGACTCAAATTGACACGACGAATGATCGATCAATATAGGTGCGATCCCAACTCGAAAACTCAAACTGATACGACAAATGACCGATTGATATAGGTGCGGTCCCAACTCGAAAACTCAAACTCAAACTGATAGGAAGATAGCCGATCGATATAAGTGCGGCCCCAACTCGAAAACTCAAACTCAAACTGATAGGAAGATGGCTGATCGATATAGACGCGGTCCCAACTCGAAAACTCAAACTGACACGACGAATAACCGATCGATATAGGTGTGGTCCCAACTTGAAAACTCAAACTCAAACTGATAGGAAGATGACCGATTGATATATGTGCGGCATCGACTCAAACTAACACGACGAATGACCGATCGATATAGGTGCAGTCCCAACTCGAAAACTCAAACTAAAATTGATAGGAAGATGACCGATCAATATAGGTACGACCCTGACTCAAATTGACACGACGAATGACCGATCGATATAGGTGCGGTCCCAACTTGAAAACTCAAACTGATAGGAAGATGGCCGATTGATATAGGTGCGGCCCCGACTCAAACTGACACGACAAATGACCGATCGATATAGGTGTGGTCCTAACTCGAAAACTCAAACTGATAGGAAGATGACCGATCGATATAGGTGCAGCCCCGACTCAAACTGACACGACGAATGACCGATCGATATAGGTGCGGTCCCAACTCGAAAACTCAAACTGATAAGAAGATGGCCGATCGATATAGGTGCGACCCCGACTCAAACTGACACGACGAATGACCGGTCGATATAGGTGTGGTCCCAACTCGAATTAAACTGAAACTGACAGGATGAATGACCGATCGATATAGGTACGGCCCCAAACTCTGACTGATAAGACAATGACCGATCGATATAGGTGCGGTCCCAACTCGAAAACTCAAATTCAAACTCAAACTGATAGGATGATGACCGATCGATATAAGTGCAGTCCTAGAAACTGAACTAACATGACAAGGAGATGACTGATCGATGTAGGTGCGGCCCCGACTCAAACTCAAACTCAAACTGATGGGAAATGATAGGAAAATGGTCAATCAATATAGGTGCGGCCCCAAACTCTAACTGAACTAACAAGGTAATGAATGACCTGATCAGGTAACCCAAAACCAAAGAATGACTCAGATAATTATGCAAACAAACTCGACCAAAGGGGGTATGCCCCAGTACAACTCATGAGGATCGACAACTAGGTCGAAAGATAATGAAGCCTGTGAAAGGTCCGATGATCCTAGGGAAGGAGGGTATGCCCTAGTATGCAACTCTCGGGGGTCAACAACTAGATCGAAAAGTGAATGAAACCTGTGGAAGGTTTAGTAATCCAGGGAATGAGGGTATGCCCCAGTATGTGATAGTGAACAGACTGAGATACACAATGTCTCAAAACTACTGTACTCTGAAATATGCTCATCCATCATATAATGAAAATGTTCAACCTCAAATAGGTAATGCCAAACAGGACCATGTATCGTGATACCATGCTGACAAAACAAAACTAACTGGTGAATAAAACAATGATGACCAATGCTCGAAAAGCAAAAAGCAAACAAAATCAACACTCATCGTGCTAACTATCAAAATGAAAGCATCATGATTACTACTCAAAAAGTGCTATTTGATAGCTTGTAATTAATCCTTTTAAACACTTTTGAGTAGTAGTTATTGCCTTTTAACCCAATTAACATGTTAAGGACCCTTGCAATCAATTCTAATCAAATTGCGTTAAGTTTTGGTGTTTTGATAGCTTTTTGATCACCAAAGCAATATGAGATTGAGGAGAGTTATTTGGAATCCATGACAAAGCAATGGAAAGCTCAGAAGCATGAAGAACCAAAGCTTTGAAGTCCTTTGCCATAAGCAAATCCGGAATGCAAGGAGAGAAAGCAAAGAGAAATCTGCCATGAAGCATTCTTGATGACAGTCATGTCAGCCACTTTTGGAGCACTTCTTGAAGTCCAATTTATGCATGCTATATGTCATTTTAAATCTTAAGAAGTCAACAATCCAATGCTTCAAACGGTGCACAATTCGGAGTTGAAATGAAGGAGTTACAGCCATTGGAAGCTGATCACTCCAAGCTGAAGGAAGAATTTTGCACAGCGTTGCGAAATCACCCTTTTGTTGCGAAATGATTTCGCAGCCTTTTTGCACAGTGCTGTGGAATTCCCCCTGAAGTTTCACGACACGTTGGAAGCCGAACACCGCAAGCTGAAAGACCACTTCGCAGTGGTGTGAAATCAGTCGTTTGCTGCGAAGTAATTTCGCAACCCTTTTTGTGCATCTGCAAAATTTCGCAGACCACGTTTTCACCTGCGAAATGGTCCTTAGTGCTTCCCGATATTTGTAACCGACACTGTGAGATATTTTTCATTAGATTTTTGTTGTTTAAATCCCCAAACTCTCCTTGTAAGCCACCAATTATAGGATTCCTTAGCTTTTAAGTTAGGAAAAAGGCTAAATATCCATGTAATAACTATTAATGTAATATATTCATATAAATAGAGCTCGGAGAGCCTGTTCTCAAGGTGACGAACCTTTTGTAAAAGTTTGAAAGAAAGTAAAATACAGAGCTTGAGCTCTACCTTACCTTCTCACTTTGATTGTATTTTTCATTTTTCTAAGTTATGCACTCTCTGAGGAAGTTTTCCCAAAGAATGAGTAACTAAACCTTTAGTTCCTTGGAGCTAAGGTTGCCGGGAAAGGTTCCAAGTGCAAGAATTAGTAGCTTTGTGGTTTCAGCTATGAATGAAGAGAAAGTGTGTCCCGTGAATGGTTTCTATATTTTTAGTTAACTTAAAACGCCTTGGAGTCATCTGGGCCAACACTTGGTAAGGCAAGTAATCTCTATCCATGGAAATGCACTAGTTTACCCCTTGCGAGCCTTTGGAAGGTGACTTAAAGGTAGGATTTTCTAGAATTGCCAACACTTGGTAAGCTTTTGGACTCTAAGGAGACATCCATTAGTTATCTCTTGCGAGCTTGAGAAAGGAAGTCCAAGGTTAAAGATCACCTTGAATGGTAAAGGCTAAGTGAGAGGCTCGAACCATTGCAAGTTGTATCAGTGAGAGAGAATTAGAGCTGAAATCCAATTAAGGGATGCATTTGTACAAAGCCGGTTAGAGAATTGACTTTATGTTCATTCTCTAATGCGAGGAAATGAACCAACTGACCGGAGCTATGTTTTTGCATGAGGAACCTCCCATGTGAACCTAAATCTCCAAGGAATGTTTTTCTTCATAAGTAATTTCCATTACTTGCTGTGCCATTAGTCTAAATCTAAACCTTTTTCAACCAAAATTTGTGTTTTATTTCTTAAGCTAACCTTGAAAGGAAGCAACACCAATCCACTTTAAATTGGTATCATTTACAGTTTGAAAACCCTTCCCAATGAACGATCCTAGAGCCACTATGCTATAGTAGCTTTTTCTTTGCTACCCTAGTTCATGGTGTAATAGGCTATAAATTTTGTTGATTACTCCCACCAACTGGACATGAATCAGTTGAGACACCAATCGGGCACGAATCACATCATCACTAATAAGTCAGCAATCTGTCAGGCCCTGCCATCATGGAAGATGTTGAACCTAAAGTCCAAAAGATATATGAAAGCACAACCAAGGTGATCGATGACTGATCTACATTTCCTCTTAATCGAGAGAGAGTTGAGGTCATGTGTCACAGTGGGATGTGTAGGATAAAAAAAAATGTGATGATCAGGCTCTGGTATGATGGAAGGCATGAGAGTATCCAGGGTAAAATGTCTGAGTGCGAAATGAAAGGTATGTAAGTATCCGAGATCATCTAAGTATGCCGAGAAGACTAGACCCAAGGTGTCAATAGCTCCATAACCCATCGAAAGCAACAATCACGAACAGAAAGTCAAATCTCGATGTCGAAACATCCAACTAGGTGGCTATGCCCCAGTGTGTAATGAGAACAACATGAAATAATCCAATAATCTCCGTATCACTCGTCAGATGCTCCAATGCCAAGAAATCAATCTGATCTCCCTCCAAGATATGGGTATGCCCCAGTGTAAAGGATCTGATAGGGTGGCTATGCTCCAATGAAAATACTCTCTATCCCAGCTATGCCCCAGTATATCCAAGTCATCAACTGCCGAAGAGGGTCATGCCTAATACGGGTCAACAAATTAATCAATCTCTACTCCTGGTGCTAAAAATGGAAACATCTCAACATAATCCATATAAATCAGAATCTTCATGCTACATAAATGTGAATGAAGTGGCTATGCCCTAGTATAAACCATCTGAAGTGACTATGCTCCAAGATAAATCAAAGTCCATCACCGATGAGAGGGTTATGCCTCAAAATAAATCGTCATCTCAAAATCAATCATCAATGAGTAGAGTGTGTCCCAATGTAGAATACTGAGTGGAGTGACTATATCTCCAATAAAAGTGCTCTCTGAGATGGCTACGCCTCGGTGTAAGGTCATCCCACAACTCCTAGTCCATCATAAACCAAATGAAGAAGCAAACTGACTATGCCTCAGTGCAAAGCATCATCCCGAAAGAAACTGTCATCAATGAGCAGGGTATGCCCTAGTGTAGATCACATCACCTCTGAAAATCCATCACTGATAAGAGGGGTATGCCCCAGTGTAAATCATCATCTCAACTCCCCATCCATCATGCTCCGAGAAATAATCTCCGACCAAGCTCGAGTATTGCCCATGTGTGAGCTGTCAAACACAATGTGAAGTAATGGCCTTAGGGTGGTCTTCAGACACGGGACGTAACGTAGGCTAAGGTAATAAGGTGAAAGAAATGAAAGGAAACTAGGCTAAAAAATCTCAATGATATAATCCCCATACCTCTTATGCATGAGATGCAATGCATAGAAAACGTCATGAATCTCAGACCTAAGGGTCCACACACGAAAAGTGACAATAAATGAATGGTCGCATCAAATAAGTAAGAATAAGGTGTGGATGTTGAACCCATGTCAAACATCAAGCAGGATGAGAAAATAATGAAATCAGATGAGGTAGGGTGAAACGGAGGAATACAATAAAGATAGAAGAAAGCGAAGAGATAGAAAAGTGAGTGATGGTCATCTTGCATCAAAGCATGGAAAATAATCACATCCGAAATAGATGGGATGATGGATAGAGCAAGGATCCAGAGATACTAAAGAAAGGTCGCTCGCCTCTCTCATAAAAATCGAATGGGCGACTCATACTTTCACCCAAAATATACATCAAGATGAATCTCAGAAAAAAGCTCTCATACGAACTCTCTTTAACACATGAACTCAATGAAGCAACCTGACACGTCCATACACATGCCCAATGAAAAATGATATAATGAATAATGCGTTTTTTTTTTTTTTTTTTTTTTTTGCGCATACCCTGATCAATAATGAATGATCTCCCATGAAATACATAGCCAAGCAAATAAAAACACCTCATGTACTGATGTAACATGAATCATCTCTAACAAGACAACCTCTCAAAATGAGATCTCTAAACCACTGCTCATAAGGCGAACGGGGGAGAAACGTGACAATCCTCCATGCAGTGACGTGTGACAAACCACCACTCAAGGTGAAACACGGATAATGTCGAGTAAGTAATGATGAAAGAAAAGACAGAGAACGAATATCACAAGTGGTGATATGTGATATTGGAAAATAGTGACGAAATGATGTCCAAGTGGAAAATATCACAATAAAGAGTAAGAAATGAGGCCTGAAACTCATGATGTATCCAATCATAGCATGCAAGCACTACAGGGTCCCCAACCCAATGTAATAGGTAAATGAGGTGGTGAAAGAAAAAGTTACGTGCTCGTGTGAGGCTCAAATGGCTAGCAACGGGTAACTCTATATGTGAGGGTGATAGGGTAAATAAGCTCCTAAAATGATGGCCACCCATCCTTTGACCACAACCTTGAACATCGTGCTTTCAAGATCTCACATGGTTAATACTAAAGACTGGCATCCATCCAACATAGTCATGGAGACTCTTCTGAAATCGGCGAAAGCTCCCACTGATGTTCTATGATAACCATCAATGTCCTCTGAAAATCAACTCACTTTATCATCACAAGTATCATCTCATAAAATCACCATCTCTAATCGTCCCGACTCTCTGAAGTCACATGTAATGGCTCAAATCTGGATGCTCCATGATAACCCCTCTATCTCAACAATATCGTCAAACAATCAAGCCACTCTCTCATCACGATCCATATATCATCGTGCAAAGCTCACCTCAGGTTTAACCATCTCGGACTCTACCTGGCCAGATAAAAGGAAAATGATGGAAAAATTAGGCAATGGTAATCTAATATGCTAAGAAGAACGAGGATGACTAGGTCATATAGTGGTATCAGGGAATGGTGTCATGTCAAGTCCGAAATGAATAGGTCATCAAGTCCACAGAGTCAAAGTACAAATATGGATATGGTACTACTTTAATCAAAAGGTGAAATGGGTCACAGTATCGAACTCCCTAGGTCGATCTCCTGATCCTAGGTCAAAAGGCTCAATATCCTCCATGATAGGTTAGGTCAAAGTGATTGTGATGTAAGTGAAAGATGTCTCATATCAAAAGTACAACACATCATATGAAATACAGTCCTATGATGGCAATCTAAAACTGGAAATATGATAGAAACTCTAAGGTCATAATGGTGTCCACTATGAGATGGCTACAAATGTGACTAAAGAATTTCTATCAGTGATCCAGAAAATGAATGAGGTGTGAAAAATAACACTATCACGAGATCAATACTCCATCTATAACCACATACCATTGACTCAACCTTCAACTCAAGCTCCATAAGAGAAAAATAATAAGGTGATCAAGGCAACTCTCTCGAAAAAAGTGTGAATGTGAAAATGTGCCTTTCACCTTTCCGAAATGAAAATATGAGCGTCGAGTTGAAAATTGAATCAAGGATTAAACAAAGAATGGTGTATCGAACCCGTGATAGGTGCACAGTGTAAAAAGATGATCATGATCGATGAACATATCCCGAAGCATCCAGTAAGTGACAACAAAGTGAAGGGATGTGTCGAGTCAAGAAAGGAAAACGAAAGCCCTAAGGAGAAAGCATGACAAACTCATCGAGTGAGAAGAACAAACTAAGGCGACATGACAAAGGTGATCCAACCGATACTCAAACTCACATCGATCTCTGAGCACTCTCAACTGAAGACTTAAAAAAAAAGAAGTGTCGAATCCGAACTATGACCTCAAAGGCTCTGAAAGCCCTCAGATGCACCCACGTGTAGGGAGAGAGTCCTAATTAATGGATCTACGACTCAACCTACTAGGTCAAGGTGACTCTAAATGGATATGAGTGGACTTTAAAAGATCCCTAGCAGAAGCGATCATACCCTCCGGCGGTACGCAACCCTCTGCATGCCTCCGAAGAGATGGGGCGCTTCCATGCAAGGTGGTCACCACCTCCACACATGCACTACCTCGACATCCTATGGGGGTTTCCTATGGTGAAACCTCTCAAAACTCTCAACGCTCAATGGTCAACTAGAGTGCACAGTGAATGGTGTGGGTGCATTCAAAAATCATATGAAACTAAAATAAAACACATTGGCCACACAAATATCCTGAAATCTAGCTATGGGTTATACAAGTCTTCAAAGTTCGGACTCCAATCAACATCAATATGTTGACCACTTCCAGAATGCTCCCAAACATCGATATAGCCCATCGCTAGACCCTATTCCTAATCACTAGCTCGGTCGAAAAGCAAACAAGACAACAAGTCTCGTATCAAATACTAGAGCAAGAAAACAATGTCGACCGAGACTAGGGACTTGGAAATAAGGGAATAAGCGTGTGTCCCACATAGACACGCAATTCATACAGTCACATCAAGATGAGAGGAGTCATGCAACGGACAGTTATGCAAAATAGGTATATATCATCCAAATCTACACACAAGCTAACCGAGAAGAATATATGGCAATGATAGCATGCTCCATGATAATCAAGATAATATATAACCGAGAGAATCAATCATGTCCAATCAAATGATATACAATGGTGAGTCTATACATGTGAGGTGATCAAAACAAAACATGGCAAAATCAGGGTCACTATGCTAAACAATGCGAGATAATCAATCAACACAACTAGCATATCAATATCCCTAACAGATATAGCAGTGATACACAAAAAAAATCGCGGCATCGAAAACCCCAATCAAGATAATCGATCATCATAATCAACATGTCAATGCCCCAAGTAAAAACAAACACCCAAGCATGCATCCAATGGTATCGGGAACTCTCAATGTGCAATCAAGAAATAGGTACCCACTGATCGACTCATCAAACGCCACATTTGCTTCATCTTAAGTTCAAGCTTGACCCTCTAATCGATCCCCAGTGGAGTCGTCATTTTGTGAACCCCGCATTTCGGCTCATGCGCTTTCCACTCGAATGACGAGCTCAATTTTTATTTGAAAAACGATTTATTGTTTGAAAAATGATTTGGAGTCACCACTTATTTTTGTTTTATTTTTAAAGGGTAAAAAAAATAAGAGAGAAAACCCTAAGTGTGACTCCTTATTTTGGAAAAGGTGGTCTACGAAAAATTGGATCGGGTTTGGGGGTCAGATTACTCATCAGGAAGGTACGGTAAAGACCGTAGCACCTGATTGGAGCCAAAATATGTGCTCTAATGGCACATATTCGATATGATTTGTGCACCAAAGGACATTCAAATCACTCAACTTGACCTAAATCATTGCTAAGGCCCTAGCCATGAGTTTAATCTATACTTTGGAGATTTATCTCAGGTTCAAGGGAAGAAAATTGTGCAAATTGAATGACTTTAGATTTTGAAAGATCAAGAAAGGGCTAAATGAGGAAATAAGTGAGTCAAGACTCATTGAATGTAAGGAAAGGCAAAACAAGGATATCATGAGGTTGGAGGATGATAAATGACCATTACGGAGTAAGAAAGAAGGCAAGAAAGCATGGGAAATGAGGCATAAAGCAAGATTGAGCTACATGGAAATTTAGAACTCAAAAGTCTGATGGCATTATATACTCTAACTTTGAGGACGAATTTGGAGCACTTTCTGGAGTCCATTATATATATACTATATATCGTTTCGAAGCTCGGGAAGTCAGGAGTCCAACGCTTCAAACGGTTCTAAGTCCCTAAAGTCGGGTCTCTACTAATAAAGTGAAATTGATATGTCAATTGATGAAGAAAACAATGAATACCCGGAATTATTATGCACATATAAGAATCAAAACATGCATATAGAAAAACCAAAATGGAAGAGAACACATACCTGGGTGACGAGTCACAATGCGCTATCAAGAAGTGAGGTTAGTGCACAATTAAGGAATAATTTAGAGCATGTTATAGAGCATAATAAAATCAATCATGCATGAAAATTAAATCAATCAAACAATCAATCAATCAATTATAAAATCTCGTATGTGGGGCCCCCACCAAAGCACAATTATTTTTGTATGAATTAATTCCATAAATTCCATTATTCGGAATTACGGAATTTAATCTTTACTTGTTTCAAAACATTTTTCAAAAAAATAGAGGAGGTGTGAAAATGGCAACCAATTTTTATTAAAAGAAATGAGATTTTTTATAAAAATAAATACGGAATTGAAATTATTTAAAAAGACTAAAAACCGAAAGGTTATTTGAAAATATTTGAAAACTGGAAATTGGAATTATTAAAAAGAAGAAAAAAAAACAGAATTTAAAGATTATTTACAAAAGGGGGTTTGAGTTAAAAATGATGAAGCAATAAATATCACGTGCCCCAAAAGGTGGCCATGCATATAGGTGCCCATGCAACCATGTCTCACTGTTCAAATCAGCCTGTGACTAAAGCCAATTTCAAAACTCGCTCCTTGGGCCCACTCTACAGGTTTCTTGTTTGCATGTCCACCTATATGCATGGCCACCTTTTGGGGCACGTGATATCTATTGCTTTATCATTTTTAACTCAAACCCCCTTTTGTAAATAATCTTTAAATTCTGTATTTTTTCTTCTTTTTAATAATTTCAATTTCCAGTTTTCAAATATTTTCAAATAACCTTTTGGTTTTTAGTCTTTTTAAATAATTTCAACTCCGCATTTATTTTTATAAAAAATCTCATTTCTTTTAATAAAAATTGGTTGCCATTTTCACACCTCCTCTATTTTTTTGAAAAATGTTTTGAAACAAGTAAAGATTAAATTCCGTAATTCCGAATAATGGAATTTATGGAATTAATTCATACAAAAATAATTGTGCTTTGGTGGGGGCCCCTCATACGGGATTTTATAATTGATTGATTGATTGTTTGATTGATTTAATTGTCACACATGATTGATTTTATTCTGCTATATATCATACTCTAAATTATTCCTTAATTGTGCACTAACCTCATTTCTTGATAGCGCATTGTGACTCGTCACCCAGGTATGTGTTCTCTCCCATTCTGGTTTTTCCATATGTATGTTTTGATTCTCATATGTGCATGATAGTTCCGGGTATTCATTGTTTTCCTCATCAATTGCCACATCAGCTTCACTTTATTAATAGAGACCCGACTTTAGGGACTTGAGGGGTGCTACGGTCTTTACCGTACCTTCCCGATGAGTAATCTGACCCCCGAACCCGATCCGGTTTTTCGCAGACCACCTTTTCCAAAGTAAGGAGTCACACTTAGGGTTTTCTTTCTTATTTTGTTTATCCTTTAAAAATAAAACAAAAATAAGTGGCGAAGCCAAATCATTTTTCAAACAGTAAATCATTTTTCAAATAAAAATCGAGCTCACCATTCGAGTGGAAAGCGCATGAGCTGAAATGCGGGGTCCACAATATGATAATATTAATTTTATATATTTTTACAAATATGTCAAATTTAAATTATGTTGCATTTTGTTTACTTTGCAAAAAAGATGTATAAAAATATTTTTGGTCTTTGTTATTGCCTTATTGATTTGTGATCTTATTTTATAATTGAAATTTTAATACAAATGTATAAAGAAGGGCATGAACCCACAAACATTTCAAGTGTTTCTACTTATCTTAAATACTTTGGAAATCAATTCAACTTTGAATGAAGTCCATTATGGGATTCTTGGAATCCAAGCAATATTTCTCCATGAATTGTAAGGAGATAGTGGAATTTGGAATTGTAAATCACAAATTCCAACCCTACCAAATGATAATTTAAATTTAAGTTGGATAAAAAAATTTATAAAAAAATTGAGGAAAAAATGTGAGAAAAAAATATATATATAAAGAAAAAATAAAATAAATCATCAATTTAGAATTAATAAATTAATTTATATGTTTTTTTAAATATAGTTTAGTTTTTAATAAATTAAATAATTTAAAATTTCATAGGTTTCTATTAAATTTAATTTATATATATATTGATAGGTTAAGTTTGGTTCTCAAAAAATACTAAGGAAAGAAAAAAAATGTAAATGAAAATGGTTTTCTCATATTTGGTTTCACTATAAAATTTTTAAAGATAAAAATAAATATAATTAAAATTAATTAGAAATTTATACATTTTAAAATTGTTTTATCTTTATACAATGAAGGAAATTAAATGAAATGAGTTTGAAGAAACATATAAAAATAATTTATTAATTTTAAATCTGTTTTTTTTATTTTCATTCATTTTTTCTTTTTTTCCACTTTCCTCTTTATTTTCTTTCCCTCACATATTTCATCAAATTTCTCAAGAACTAAACATAGCCATTAGTAAAATCAAATATAAAAAAAAAAAAAAAAATCATGTCATTTCATTTTTCTTTCTTTAGAGCTTTCCTTAAGCCATGCTTGGTTCCTGAAATATCTGAGGGAAAATGCAAGAGAAAGAAAATACAAATAAAAAGTAAAAGGAAATAAAAGGTAAAGAAAAATAAAAAAATAGATTAAAATTCGACAAATTATTTTTATTTGTTATTTCAAATTCATTTTATTTATTTTAACTCATTGATATAAAGATTAAATAATTTAAACATACATAAAATTTTAATTAATTTTAATTATATTTGATCTTCTTTTATATTTTTCATAGGACAACTAAATATGAAAAAAATTATTTTCCTTTGTATTTTTTTTCTTTTCTTATGCTATATTTGGTTCCCATAAAATTTGAAGGAAAATGCAAGAGAAAGAAAATACAAAGAAAAAGTAGAAGGAAATAAAAAGTGAAGGAAAATAATAAAAAAAATATTAAAAGTTGATAAATTATTTTTTTGTTACTTCAAACTCATTTTATTTATTTTAACTCATGAATATAAAGATTAAATAATTTTAAAATGTATAAGTTTCTAACTAATTTTAATTATATTTAATTTTCTTTGAAATATTTTATAGGACAACCAAACATGAGAAAATCATTTTTCTTAATATTTTTTTTTATTTCCTTTGTACTTTATGGGAACCAAACATAACCTTAGTATTTTTCGAAACCAAACACAACCTAAAGGAAATACAACAAAAAGTATTTAATTGATTGAGGGAAGAGAAAAGATTCACCTGACTCAACTTCAACTGAGAGAGTGCTTGAAATACTCCTACAAAATAAAAATCAAGGATGATCAGAAAAAATATATTTTAAATGCTTTTTTTTTTCATCTCATTTTTTTTCTTAAATTTTCTTATACTTTTTTTATACCCTTGGATTGTGAAGCCTGAATTAATATTATTGTGTTTTGCTTAAGATGTCATGTAGGGATTGAACTCGCGAGGGTTGAAGGGGGTAGTAGTGTTTCTTAAAGAAATTTTTTTATGTGATGATTATCGAATTTGCTTCTATTATGTATTTAACCCTTTTATATTTAAGGTTTTGTTTTTAAAGCATGCAACCGTAATTGAGAAGTCTTTTATCAAGAGATTCAACATTGTAACTCTTCTCATTAGTTTGATTGATGAATTGTGGAATGTTGCTGCACTCTTGTGAACAAAGGGATCACATTAAAAGTCTTTTTTTTTTTCTTTTTTTTTCTGATCATGTGTGCGTGGTTTGGTTACCATATACCATTTTCTTCATCAAATTAACTGATGGTGTATATATGATTTACGATCTTGCTTGAAGCTTAAAACTCTTGAATCAGTGTCCAAAACTTTTTAACAGATCTTCTTATCTGGATGGTTTGTTCTGATCAGAAACTGACATCATGAGATCCTGGCGAGAAGGCAGAAATGGTACTGAAAACAAAATTTCAAAATTCAAACAAAACTTAATCATGCATAAAGATTCCGGCCATGAGTTCATATCCTGAGACCCCATGAACAGTAAGTCCCATGGTCAGTACAATAGCCAAACAAGGAATTAAAGCATACACAAAAGATATACTGCTGATGCTAATTGTCTTGACTTGGAAGGTGGGCAAAATACTTGTGTTTGAAGTAGGCCAAGAGTTTGCTGCGATCAGGAAGATTTTCTTTGATCACAGGAACTTCCTTAAAATTCTCAGTCCATGCATGCAGGCGGGGCAATTTGGAGGCGTCCAGCACTTTCACACCCACCAGTTCTTCTATGATATCAAACCAGTGAGCAAACCATCCCAACACCAGGTCTAACAATCCTATATCCTCACCCCCGAAAAACTTCTTATCCCCAAGGGCTTCTTCTTCAATGATTTTCAGCACTTCAGGGTTTCTTTTGTAGCTTTCTCTTGTTCTTCTCCAGTATTGGAGTTATAGAATGCGTAGAAAGTGGCACCCTAGAAGGCCAAATTTGTTGTTAGAATGATAATTTTAAAGGAGAAAATATGATCAAAAGACATATATAGTGTTTTTATTTACCTTTTCTACTGCAAATTTGATCCAAAACCGGGCTGTTGCTCTCTCATAAGCCCCTTTTGGCAGCAATGGATTGTGTGGCCAGGTTTCATCGATGTATTCAAGGATAACAAGAGACTCTGCGACTGCTTTGTCACCATGAATAAGCACAGGGATCTGCTTATGAACTGGGTTGTTCTGTATCAGCAATTGGCTCTTGTTGGATAGGTCTTCTTCTATATGCTCATAGCTCACACCCTTTAGTTTTGGAGCCCATATTACTCTGTGACTAAAAGGGCTTGCCCAGAATCCCAGTAGCTTCACTCCGGCCATTGTTATTAGTTCAAGGTGTGGAGGTCTAGTCCTCCTTGCTAAATGGAGTCTCTTTGCTTGGGCAGTAAGCTTCCAGTTTGAAAAATGGACTGGGAAACCATTACTTTTTGGCCGGGTTTTCAGCTTATGCATGTGTCATTAAGCTAAAGTCAAAGAAAAAGAAAAATAATACTTTTTAACAACATTTAAATGACTTCAATAAATGTTTATATTTACTAGTAAGTGGTTGTATATAATGTTGGGTAAAAGGTTTTAGATTGAAATTTAAACAAAACCAATTGAGCCCAAAACAAAATAAATAAGAAATTTAAAAATTGGAATTAAGACATTTATCAGGAGCATACATTGTTCTTAAAGTAGATCTACCCTCCTCTAAAATCAATCTCATTGTTGTAGGGAATTGATGTCCTACCTCAAGGATTTGATAATTAAGACCTTGTCTAAGGCGCACTTCCCGAACAAGGTATAGCAAAACTTGAGTGGTAGGAAAAGATGAGACTTTGAAAGAACCTCAAAAAGATGCAAAGAGAAGGTCAACTACAGCAACAACAAGGCTACAAACTTGGATCTAGGAAGAGGAATGTTGCAGCACACTCAAATGCAGTGATGGGTGGCTACAATAGTGGACTTGGATGCAGTAGGCGTATTGCAACAAGCTCGAATGTAGAGGACTGTAGGCTTGGATTATAAGAGTTGATTAATATGATGGGTTGTCGGTTTGTCGAAAAAGATGGATAGCAACAAATAGATGGAAACAGGTGAGCAGAGCTAATGGCGAAGCCAATAGTTTAGTTCGGGCGGGGAGGGAGGGGGGTGTTGGGGGCAACCCTTAAAACAAATATAGGTTTTAACCTAATGGTCCAAAGTTGTCATTGTTACGAAGGTAATAATAGTCTTGGGTTCAAGTCCTACTATTGCAAGAAGTGTAGTTTTTTTATTTTAATATTTTTAAGGAGGACACATGAAAATAGATGAGCAGAATAGATGGATTGCAACAATTAAATGGGAATGGAAGATCATTTTTTTTTCTTAGGGTCTCTAAGAGAGCAATGAAACAGATGAGCAGAATAGATGGATTGCAACAATTAGATGGGAATGAAAGATCAATTTTTTTTTTCTTAAGCTCTCTAAGAGAGGGATGACTTTTATAGGCAAAGTTCTAATAGAACTCTCCTATAAAAGTTGAACGACTCAACAACTTTAATTAGAATTAAATTAATTTTAATAAAAACATGATTTAAATGACAAGTTAAGCTCATTCTAAAAAAGATCAAAGTTAAAAATTAATTTTAGATTTTCTCTTTGTAAAAGGTGGTTGGAGTACTACATGCATGTTGTGATGTGCCAAATGACGCACATTAAGGTTTCTCAAATCAAGCCACCTGAAATCCCATTAGATGGCTTGTGCCCCATGGGTACATGAGGCTCCCACTTTCCTATTCAAAAGCCCAAGAGGCTTTAGAAGTGGCCCATAATTTAACGCACATAAAGTATTCAATCCCTTCCAAATATGAAATTATCTACTTTAGCTTATGCACTCTTCCAACAATCTCTTACAAAGTGTACGAGTATAAAAAAAAATGGGGGAAAAAAACAAGTAAAGGAAAACTAGAAATCAAAGTATTAGAATCGATACCCATAAGTTATGAGCCAATCTTAGAATAAATAGATCATGAATTGTGGAAACTTGGTGAAAAAATAGATTTCAGTGAACCAAAGTTTCTTTGTGTAACTCATGGAACATATTATCCGCATTAATTTCTCAACTTCGAGTTGTACATAATGGGTTGACGCAAGTAGGTCATGCGCCCTACCTAGATAACAATGAGAGCTCTAAAGGACCTATCTAAGTTCTCATAAGAAGTGACCCACTTCCATTCTCATATAAGTGAATTCATCAAGTGTGTCATGCAACCAAAGACACCACCCATAAAGAATATGGTATTCATTAAAAGTAAATACTCATCATCCATCATTGTAAAATGTGTTATATCTACACTATAGGGACGAACTTCTATATATATTTATATTTGATAGAGTATCTCACAGTCAACACATGATTCATTATTACTCATATGAACCTGCTTTACAGGATCTTCATTCTGGTGGGTTGTATTGTCATCACTTTTAATATAAGCCTTACCCCTCTCGATGTTTCTTCCATTAAATTCCTATTTAATGGTTTAGTTAGCGAATCAATCAAATTTAACTTTAACCTCACAAATATCAAAGATATGATCCTTGTCTCAAGTAGCTATCACACAATATTATGCTTTAAGCATATGCATGTGTCTATTCTTCCCATTAAATATCTTACTCTTATTCTTAGCTATTGTAGCTTGGCAATCACATCACATAGGCACAAACGCTATTAGTTTCATATATAAAAAGAATATATGCTAAGAGGTTTTTAAGTCAATTAGCCTTAGAACTTACATTCTTTAAAACAATGAACTTAATTTTTATAATAAACTGAGTAATACCATTTTGTTTGGTAGACTTTCAAGAAACTACACATCCTCAAAGGGTAAAAACATACCCTCTAGTAGATTTCATCTTATCTAAATTAGAGATTCAGTTAGAATTATTAAATCCTTTAAGGACATTTAGAAATCGACTATAACACAAATCATAGTCAATAATGCCTATTAAGTACTTAAGTGAATATTATTTCAATGGTCCTGATTAGGGCTTTGTGTGTATTGACTCGATCTTCTTATTGCATAGGAAATGTCAAGTCTAGTATAACTCGTTAAGTACATTAGGCTCCCAATGATTTGGGCATATACTCGGTTTGGGCAACACTATGCTCTCTATTTTTCTTTAGCTTTAGGTCGAGACAATAAGGACTTGATACTAATTTACAACCAAAGTGTTCAAACTTCCTTAAGATGTGCTCAACATGATGTTCTTGAGAAAGTTTGAGTCCATTAAGTGTTCTAGTTATTTTTATCCCTAAAACCATCTCTGCCTTATAGGTCTTTCATGTCAAACTTAGATCCTAAGAATTTCTTACTCTCATAAACGACATTTAGGTTAGTTCCAAAGATTAATATTTTATTGACATATAGGCAAATGACAACACATGTGTTATCCTCAATTTTGATGTAAATATATTTATCAATGCCATTAATATAAAATCTATTAGTTATCAACACATGATCAAATCCGTTGTGCTACTATTTGGGTGTTTGTTTTAGCCTATGTAGTGATTATCTAGCCAACATACCTTTTGCTCCTCTCTTGGAACCATGTAGTCCTCGAGTTAGTCCATATAAATTTCCTTTTTTAATTCCCTATTCAAGAACATAATCTTGGCAGCTATTTAGTGTATAACCAGGTTATGAATGGAACTTAAAGCTATCAACACTCTAAATAAGGGCACATTCTTATCACAAGGGCAAAAGTATTAAAGTAATCTACACCATTTGTTTAAACCTTTTGGCAACTAAACGTGAATTATACTTCTCTATAGATCCATCTGGCTTTAACTTCCTTTCAAATATCCACTCACAACCTATAGTTTTCGCACCATGAGGAAAATCCACTATCTACCATGTATGGTTATACATGATCAATTTGATTTCACTATTAATGGCCTCCTTCCAAAATGGTGCATTTGAAGAAATTATAGTTGCTTTATAGGATCTAGGGTCCTTATCTATGAGAAGGGTGTATAAATCATCTCCAAGATTTGTTTATTTCCTATCACTTTTACTTCTTCTTAGTTAAATTTTAAAAGATTTATTAAACCCATCTCTAATTGTTCTCTGAATTTGTTCTTCACCACTAGAATTCAGAGAAAATATGTTCTGAAGAAATCAACAATCTTTGTTTCTATTATCATGTTCACTTCCACAAGGTTGTGTTCTGAAATAATAACTAGAAACATATATACTATACTATTCTCAACATATCCTATGAACACTCCATCAAATGTTTTAAGACCTAGTTTTCATTTCTTAGATTTAGGAAAAAGTACCTTAGCCAAACAGCCCCACACTTTCAGGTATGTTACGTCGAATGCATAACATTTCCACAACTTATAAAACGTTTTATCAATTTTATTATAAGGTATTCTATTTTGAATACAATGAACAGAGATGATACCTTCAACCTACCAATTTACGAGTACTCCTAAACTTATTAACATTGCATTTATCATATCCTTTAAGGTCTTATTTTTTTCTCTTTACTACTCTATTAGATTCGAGGGAATTAAGAGGAATAGTATCATGAATGATTCTATAATCTTCACAAAAAGAGTTAAAGGGATTGGACTCATACTCTTCTCTCCTATTAGTTTTAAGTTTGCTTATTTTCTTAGTTGATTTTCTACTTCATTTATGTATTTGATAAAAACATCTCTTGCTTCATCTTTGTTTCTCAATGGATATACCCTTCTATACCTCTAGAAGTCATCTATATATGAAAGTAATGTAGAATCTTTTACCATTTCTTGTCATTGTATGGCTAAGATCTCCTAAGTTACTATGAATTAAACTTAGTAGTTCTAATTCTCTTTTTATAGTTTTGCAAGATTTCTTCGTGGTTTTAGATTTCATGCATGATTTACATTTTTCATGGTTTTCTAAGGATAATCTAGGAATTGAACTTAAATGAATCATTTTCTTTATCTTAGAAAAGTTCACATGCCCTAGCCTACCATGTCATATATCACATGAGTCAACTAAATAAGTGGAAGAAGATACATTGTTATTATTTATAATTTTAGAAACATTTAACATGAAAAGGCCCCCCTGATTATAATAGTTATTCCCAACAAATACATTGTTCTTAGTTAACATGATGTTGTCAGAGTGGAATAAAGATCCTCACTCATCCTTTACGAGTGGAGATGCTAACACTAAGTTTCAATGAATATCTAGCACATGAACGACTTCACTAAGGGTAAGCACATTGCTTGAGGTCAACTTAAGGAAAATTTTTCTTTTGTCAATCATTAGGGACGTTCTAAAATCGCCCATGAACACTTGTTCCTCTCATTCCTTTATAGTGTTATAGGAAGTGTAAGCACTTTTGTTATCACAGATGTGTCTAGTAGCCTTAGAGTCTACCACCTAGTCGTTCATATTGGTGACCACGTTCTCCTCAGATAAAACTATAATGATGATCATCTTTGTCTATACGAATTTTACTCTTATGTTAGACTTCTCAAATCTCTTCATGTGGCGACACTAAGTCACAACAAAGTAATTACCCATCTTCTTGATTGTTGGGTTCTAGACCTTGTTTATTGCATCAGGTATGGTTCTAAAGTTTTTTTCTTGAACCTATTATTTTTGTACCTAAGTTTTTCTTCTACCATATTAGCCTTAGAAGACAATTTTTTGGCTTTCTTAGCCTTGTCCCTATTTTTATTTTGTTCTTTAATTTGAATATGGATTATAACATCTTCTACAAACATTTGTTTTCTTTTATGCTTCATGTTAGTTTTGTATTCTTTTCAATAATTTGGAAGGATTTCAATCAAATATATAGTCACAAAATGTTCAAGTAGATTTATATCCTAATCAACTAAGTCATTGATTAATAAGTGGTAATCGTGGATTTGAGATGATACATCTCTATCCTCGATCATTTAGAATTTCCTAAACTTCCTTACGACATATTTCCCGGTTACTATATCTTCTAGAGCATATTTCTTATTCATGATATCTCAAATGTCCTTAGCTACCTTATATTAGCAGTATACATCAATCACTTCACTCAAGTGTGTGCAAAAAATGACATGTCTAACTTGTTTATTTATAATTTCCCATGTAGTCAAATTCTTAGAATTGTCATTAGGTTTTCGATTAGTCAAAATATGTCTCAAGTTCACAACATCACTTGTAGAGAAGACACTTTGTTGCCTTCTCTTGAAGAAGATTCCATTAAAGGGACCAATCTTAAAGGTGGCAAGACAAGTATAAATTAAGGAAGTCTTTATAATTAGGTATACTTTAAGATTGTTGAATAAAAGTTATAAGATTTGAAACTTAATAGAACTAATTGAGCCTGAAATGAAACAAATAGAAAACTTAAAAATTGAAATTAGTGCATTTACTGGATTAGTGTGCCTAAAATATGATAGAGCCTGGTTCTTAAAATAGATTTGCCTTCATCGAAGATCAATCTTAGTGTTGCAAGGAATCGATATTCTATCTTCAAGATTCAACAACCAAAACTTTGTTTATGGTGCACTCCTTGGATAAGGTACAATACAGCTTGAGCGATAGGAAAAGTTAAGACTCTTAAGAACCTTTAGAAGATGCACAGAGAAAAGGTCAACTATAGCAACAAGAAGGTTGTAGACTCAAATGTAGCAATAAGCAAGGCGTAATAGACTCAAATGAAGCAACATGAAGATTGTTGCATCTTTTTGGAAAAATAAAATAAAATCTAGAAACACATCATCTTTTTTTATATATGGTATATACATGGATAAACATCCAAAAAAGGTAAATGAGCTAGACTTGTTTCTTCAAGAAAAATAATATCAAATATATTTAAGGTATAAATGAACCAAAATTTCCATTATATGAATACATTTATTACTCAATTACAAAGTCGACATTCTGAATTATTTTATTTATTTTATAATTAATTAATCACTTTTTTGAATTTCAAATTATTATTAAAAATTAATAGATTTATTAAAAAAAAATAAAGCATTGATTGTGTCTATTATTTTTTATAGTAATTATAAATAATTTTTTGAGTTTTAAATTATTTTTTAAACTTATTAATAAATTCAATACAAAGTTTCATCTGATTTGAAATTCATTTTCTCTAATGAAAAAAAGTTGGAAGAATAGTGGTATAATTTTTTAAAAACAATTTCATTTTTAGATCACACACCCAAAATAAGTTTTTATTATTTAGCAAAAAAAAAAAAAAAAAAACTTCTCAAGGATTTTTTTTAAATCAAAATAAAAAATTATTTCAAACTATGTATAATATGAGATTTTTTTTAAATAAAAATAATTATTTTAAACCATATGTATGAATATTATTGACAATTTATTTATTTTTTTATTTTCATTTCCATTTTTACTTAACATGGAAACAGAAACAAATTATCATTCAATCTTACATTCCTATGCATCCAAACACAAAAAATTGGAATTTCTTATTCAAGAGGTAATAAGAATGAAAACAAAATATTCATTCATATTCCTCATTCTTGTCCACCAAACACGCCTTTAGAGGTGTCAGATGTGAAATAGGGAAGTCATCATAATTAGGTTTACCTTAAGATTGTTGAATAAAAGTTAGGAAACTTAAAAATTGGAATTAGGGCACTTGTTAGATTAGTGTGGCTAAGGTGTGATAGAGCACAATTCATAAAATAGATCTACCCACCTCTATGATCAATGTCAATGTTGCAATGAACTGATATCCTGCCATCAAGGTTTAACAATCAACACCTTGTTTAAAGTGTATTTCTTAAATAAAGTACAATACAACTCGAGCATTAGAAAGAATTAAAGACTCTAAAGAACCTCTAGAAGATGCATCGAGAGAATCTCAACTATAACAACAAGAAGTTCAACAAGAAGTTCATAGACTCGGATGCAGTAATAAGAAGACTACAATAGACTCAAACACAATAATAGACACATTGTAACTCCTTTCCTTTTTGCAAAAAAAAAAAAAAAAAAAAAAGAATTCGAATAACACAAGGTAATGGGTTGGACTTGTTTCTTCAAGAAAAATAATATCAAATATTTCATGTCACTTTTTCCTTGATATGCAACTACTTCCAAAATGACACCAATAACAAGTTTTGAATATCGCTTTTCATGATCTGGTAAATAACTAATTAACATATGAAGTGAAGAATATGAATCATCCTCTAAAACCACCTAGAACTTATGGAGAAAAATATGGAGATATATACTTATATGATTTACCAAAAATAAGATTCCTAGTATTTGTAGTTATTGTTAATGGGTTTGGGTGGCATCAAAGATTCAATCCTAGATTGAAATTCATTACATTATTATTTTACTATTAGCTAATCAATTGCGAAATCACTACATTAATCTTTAATTATTATTTTTTTGATTTTTATAACCCTTTATTTAATAGATAGAAATGAGTTGTAGCTAATAAAGAATGTTTAACTGTCGCATTAAGATTATTTAGCGATATTGAAAGATTTTTAATTGCATTGAAACTTTTAGGTCCATGGTTAATGCCTCTCCCTGTTACATATTTCATGGTGTACCAAAGGAATCGGGTAATGGTGGAGTTGCTCATGTTATGGATCTGTGTAAAATTTAAGTTTTTTTTTTTTTGAAAAAAAAATTAAATATAAAATAATAGTAGTTCTTATATAAAGTATAAGAACTAATTATAAAATCTGAATAGAAAATTTAGCAAATAAAAAAAATTTAAAACTTAAAAGTAAATATATGTTTTTTTTATAAGAGTTATATATATATATATATATAAACAATAAGTATATCAAAACTTAAACAAAATAAAGAATGGAAAAAAAAAATGGTTTGAGAAGTATCTTTAATATCGTACCCTCAAATGAGGAAAATAATGAGAAACTTATTTCATGCGACTCCAAACGCAATTGACATGAAAATTGTCACTCGATATATCGAAAATTGCCACCAGATATATCCCAAATTCAAATTCAACTAACATGGAAATGATTGAACGATATAGATGCAATCTCAAAACCAAATATCAACTGACACGAAAATGATCTATCGATATAGGTGTGGTCTCAAAACTTAAATTCAACTAAGACGGAAATGACCGATCGATATAGGCGTAGTCCCAAACTCAAATTCAATTGACACGAAAATGACTAAGCAATATAAGTGTGGTCCCAAACTCAAACCTAACTTACACGAAAATGATTGTTTGATATAGGTGTAGTATCATAACTCAAACTTAAGCTGACAAGGAAATGACCAATCGAAAATATTTTTAAAAAATAAAAAATAAACTTATCTTATTTTTGTTAAAGATAATTTCTCTATTTTGATTTTGTAAGAAAATAAATTTGATTTATATAATATTAATCAAATTTAATTCAAGTCTTATTAATTAGTAAAATATAAATAAATAATATTATAATTTAATCATAAATTATATTTTTGCATAAAGATGGTGTTATTTTATTATATATTATAAAAATATAGATATTAAAATTTTCTTGAAAAAAACATTATTGATTTTTTTATTGTTAAAAATAAATAATCATAATGTGTGACATCCCAGAGCTTGGAGGCTAAGGGGCACCACGGTTAATTCATGTTAAAACTCTACCGTCTAACGCATTGATGACTTTAATTAATAAAACCAAAACTATCTAAAAAATATTTAAACAATAAATTTAATGATTGTCAAACACTTAAATAAGAATTATAGAAAAAAAAACCATAATTAAAAAGTCTCAAGGCAAAAATTGTAAATAAAATCAAATTTAAAATATTTTCTAATCGAAACACCCATCCTATCTTAACCCTCCTCACCAATATCACTTGATTTTGAAAAGTGAAATAATAAAGAAAGGTGAATCCAACAACTCAGTAAGGAAAAACAATTCAATAAAAAAAATCAAGCATAGCACAAAATTAAATTATATGAAATATCACATTAAAAAAAAAATCAAGATTGTTTAATTCAATAATTTAATTTACTTATTTGGAAAATTCAACACTCTCAATTTTAAGATACAACCAAATAATACATTTTGCATAATCAATTCATATTTTACTTTGCTCCACTAACACTATATCCAAATATTAGGACTTGCATTAGATGACTAACCTTAAAATTTCTTTTATTAGTGGATGAAAAAGTTCCGATGAATGGTATACCAAAAGTCAATAACATCTTTATTGGTTAAGGTTGCAATGCATCACTACCCCAGGGAAAGAAGGTCAACAACTTATTCTTAATTGACTAGGCTGATTGATAACTAGAGTTTCCAAATCATTTTAATTAATTAAAAATGTAAAACTTACTTATATAAAAATCAAACAAATCATATGATATCATTGATTTATTTTATAAATCAATGAATAAATCAAAATATATTTTAGAAAAATATTACTTGATCCACCCTATGAAATTTAAATATTTTGATATTTCCAAAAATAAATGAAAGGGTATAAAATAACTCACTGTGTTATTAACCCTTATTTGAGTTGAATAAACTCAAACGAACAGAATTACATAATTTTCCTATGAATGATTTGAGAGATGTAAATAAATCTTTTGAACTATTTTTTGATAAATATTATATTGTAAATATGCATTTATTTATTATTTAACTCTATACCAAAATTAGTAAATTAATATTCTTTTAGTAAAATATCTAATTTCCATTACTTAAGTTGGCTTAACTCGTTTTCCTAAATAATTACCCAAATTTCTTTCCTAATAAATTTTAACCTAATGTTTTTCTAGCATCCCATCAACCAAATTATTTATTTAACTTTTTATTAAAATTAATTCTTATATACCTCAAAACCACAGCAAAAACATTTTAATATACTTAAATAAATATCTATTATTTTCAAACAACATCTTATTATTTTTCAACCCAAAATACATTTACAAAAATCTTCATAATCGCATTATAATATTCTCAAAGTTTACCCTGTAATAACCCTAACTGTAAAACAATTTGAAAGAATATTAACCTTAAATAATGAAATCAATTTAAAGTATTGGATCCATGTTAAAAGTACTAAC
Organism: Vitis riparia; assembly: GCF_004353265.1. Lineage (NCBI taxonomy): Eukaryota > Viridiplantae > Streptophyta > Magnoliopsida > Vitales > Vitaceae > Vitis > Vitis riparia. The sequence goes on from NC_048448.1 coordinate 24,090,948, forward strand.
CTTAAAGTATACAAATTGATTCGAAGAAAACCCTAGCTCCTACATAGAATATTAAAAGATAGCCGAATATATATATATATATATATATATAGGGTTTTATAACGGGAAAAGATAATTTTATCTTTATTTTTATTTATTATTTTTTATAAAGCCCAAAATATATGCATACAACTCAAGCCAAAACCCAAAATTTTATTTTTTAATTAATTTAAAAAATGACTTTAACCAAGGTTGGAGGTGTTAAATAATGCTTAATAATCTTTTATTTAAAATAAAATTAAAAATAGACAAAGTTTAATTTTTTTAAAATGGGTAAATAAGTTAAAATTTTCATACATGTGCATATTTAGTATTTTAAACATATTTTGAACTAATTTTGATTTATTATACCGTTAATTGAATTAGTTTTTAAAATTCTAATTTTTTTTTTTGAGGTGGGAGGCTTTTTATAAAGGATAATAATTTTTAAAATAATTCTATAAAAAATAATTTTAAAATTATAATAGTTTATATCAAATTGGGTTCCACGTGGAACTCATGTCTTGAGTACAAGAAAAGTGTGTAAAAAAAAAAATGAATTCATATTAAAGACAAGGAAAAATTCAATTTTAAAGTAATCACGTGTAGCATTTGAAAAAAAAAAAAAACAAAAATTTGAAATAGAAACAAAACTAGCCCTACACGTCCTCGCTATAAAAGGAGTGAATTGATAAAGCGCCACGCCCACCCAAACCAAAAGGAAAAAGCGAGAGCGGGTTTTCTTAGAGAGCCAAAACCACAGCACCCTCTTCTCTTCTACCACACACATCAACCGTACGCTTTGAAACCCTAACCCTACTCTCTCTTTCTTTGTTTTTTTGTTTTCCGTGTTTTAGATCTGTGTTCCCACCGCTCAGAATCTAGGTTTTTTTTGTGGCTTCTGCTGCATTGTGTTGTTGGTTTGTGAAATTTTTTCTTTGTTTTGAGGAATGGATTCGTGTGGTTTGACGTTTTTGGTGGTTTTGCAGATGGATCGGTACCAGAGAGTGGAGAAGCCGAGGCCTGAAACTCCGATCAACGAGAATGAGATTCGCATTACTGCTCAGGGCCGTATGAGGAACTACATTACTTATGCTACCACTCTCCTTCAGGTTTTCTATCAGTGTTTTTCCATTTGTATACGCACAATACTTCTGATTTGGAACTTAGGCATCTATATGCTTTATGAGATCTTCCTTCGTCTGTCTGTCTTTGATATTGCTTCCACTGTTTTGAGAATTTTGACCTATGGTATGTGTTATTTGAAAAATATGGAAGAATTGATAGTGTTGCATTGGCTTCTCACTGCCAATGTGCTTGGATAATCTTGGCCCCCTTTTTTTCTGTTGATTTTGACCTTTTTATTGTTGTAATGAGTGAATTTTGCTGTTCTTTTCCAACTCAGTCTAAAATTCAGTTTTTGGCGCTTTTGGAAGTTGACTCATTTAGTTTATTTTGCATATATTTTATGAGGGCTTTGTGTTTTTTCGTTGATTTGATGAATGCTGGGTGTAAAATTTAATGCTTTCATTAATTGTTGAAATTATTATTTCAATTTTCTGTTGTTGTATCATCTGAGATTGGTGAGATTTTAATTGAATGTACTTTTAGTTCATAATATTTTTATCAGTAGTGTTGTTGTTAAGTCTTGAAAGCTAGTTCATTCATTGAACTTAAGAGTTACTAGTTCTACTGTCAGGTGTAACATCATTATGCTGCCATAAATGTATTTGTTATTAGTTAATAAATTAATTAATTGATTCACTAAAAAAATGCATGTAAGTAATCTATCTAAAAAAGAACTATATCCGGCCAATCTACCAAACAAAATTGGAATTTTGCATTTTTGTATGGATGACTGGTTAGATGCAGAAACTTTGGAGCAGACTGAACCCACATTTTTGCTGCATTTGTGACCGCTTAAAATAAAAGAGAATGAAGTTGATGCGACAAAAAGTGCGGTTGACTTGTTATATATCATGATAATTTATGAGATTTTTTTTTTCCGGAATACATGGCAGCGCCTTGTATTGTCGGAAATGCCCTTGAAGGGGGCCCCAGAAGGATTGATAAACATTCCAAACCTGTTGTTGGAAGACATGCAAAGTTTCCACTATGTCGTTTTGTTAAATGAATGGTGTGGAACCAAAGTGACTCTTGTGAAAAATGTGTGTGATGGTTTTTATTAAAGATATTACTACAGTATATTATTACAGTAAGAATAATAATATGATGATTAGTGGGATATAGCAGCTGGAGCCAATTCAAAACGTAGCTTCTATTGATGCCATTATATTGTTGCTTGCAAATTCCATTGTCCACTGTCAATCCCATATCATGCCAAGTTCCTACCCCATTAACAACCCCATTCAACCCGAGTTTCATAGCCTTTAGAATTATCATCCATCCGTAAGAAATTTTACATCACAATTACTAGTTCTAGGTAAGATTTCTCTCTTGCTCTCTCGTAATCAGATCTAGCCCCTCATTGACACACATTCCAATTGAGAGTTCCTTCCAAGTTATGAAGGAATTTGTGGTGATGAAATATTACAGCTGCATACAAGGAGACAATGGTGTATTGTCTCTTCGTCTCCCCTCTTTCTAATGCATGATTTTATATTTTTTTATAAAAATAAAAGCCATTAAATTTAAATTTGAAACTGCATTTGTATGTATGTCTCATCTTCCCTTTGCTTGTTTATATGCAATATATTATCTCTTGATTTCCTATTTGAAAGTTGAATAAATCAAGTCTGGTAAAATGTATACCAGGATGGGTAAGTCCTTCCACCAGAAACTTTAATTTAGACCTATTTTGGTATTCATTCAAGTACTTTGATTCTGGTGTATGGGCATTACTAGGTGCTAAAAACTCATATGTGGTCATAAAACCTCTACTTTGATTACATGGGATTTTGTACAAGTATTTTTTTCGACCATTTTTCTTCTTATAATCTTGATCACTTTTTTTTTTTCTTTTTTTGTTCTTGTTATTGAACTTGTGTCTGAACCACAATAGGCTCTTTGCCACCAATCCTGAAAAATCACTAATGTATAACTGCGTTATAAGTGGTGTAATTTTGTTTTTTGTTGCAAATGACTTCCTCTCATCTTGTGCTTCATTGATATTAGCTTTAATTTCTTTTGATCAATTTATCTCTAATTTTATCAGTGACTTCCTCTCATGTTGTCCTTTGTTGATGTTAGCTTTAATTTCTTTTGATCAATTTATCTGTAATTTTACCCTTCATGTTTTGATTATTACTTATCTATCTTAGATCCACATTTAAATATATTTATTTTGTATGTTTTTTTATGGGGTCAATATGTTGTCATAAACCATAGCCAACTCTAGCCATCTTTTAGAGTTGTCTAAAATTTTCCTTATTTTGGTATGTTTGGGTCATATAGATGAATCGTTCTCCTGTTTTTAGTTTATTTATAATGTTTCATTTCCAGTTCTTCTCTCATGTTTGAATGGATCAAGCAACAAAAACAATCACTCTCAGATATTATCACATCTCCCTCATTCACTATAAGTATGCTTGCAAGTAATCTCCTCTCCTCACAATCCTTTTATTCTTATTGGTTGTTGGATCTTGCGTTATAAAGGCCATTCGGTTCCAATGTTGTGTGCTTCTTTTCATTTTTTTAGTTATGGTACTTTGTGTTTGGCTCCTTTCCTTTGCTGGGGCCTATTCGTATGACCCTGTGCATTTGTGTGTATTGGGGTGGTTTTGTTTGGGTTACGTGGGTTTGGATATTTTTGGGATTGGATGCTTCAAAGCTGAAGCTTAAAAGAGAGATTCTATGTTTTTTGTGTGTGAACAATGGATCAGCGGTTGAAGATGTTCCTTCCTGGAAACTTTTAGATAGTTTAATTTCTCCTGGCTAGAAGGGCCTTGTTCTTTTCAGATAGTTTTTAATTGCTCCTTTTTTGTTTTCTCCCACAAGTTCTTGGGGTTTAACATGCATATTTCTCGTGTACTTGGTTGTGTTGCCTTTACTTTCAGTCTTCTGGTCTCATTGCCCTTTGCTTGCCATGCCCTCTCTCTTTCTTTCTCTCTCTCTCCCCTTCTCTCCTAAAATGGAAGAACAGCTGGTTGCTGGAAGCCTAGTTTTCTCCTTAAGGTATTTGGCTGTTAGCTGGGTGTTGGAGTCCATGCATGTGATTAACTGGGCCCATTTGAATGTCCGTTGTTTCCATGGAGAATACTGACCAAACTGACGTTGTTTTACCTGTTCCCATAAAAATGTGGATCACTACATTTCTTTTGCCTTCAATTCTGGCTCTTTTGTTATTTATTTTGCAATTAAGATATTATATTTTGCAAGTAACTGGAAGTCTAATTGTGAAAAATGATATTCTTCATAAAATGTTCCCCTTCTCAATTGACTTGAAGCTGATTTTGCCATTGGAACTTTTTTTGGATGTGTGGTGTTTCAATTGTGACTTTAAATGAAGAAAATAAACTTTCTTTTTGTGTTTAATTGCTGGTTACAGAAGCAATTGACATCACTTCTCTCTTTCTTTCTTTTTCTTTTTCTTTGTTTGGATCAGAAGCTTCTATCTTTCTTGCTAATTGTTTATTTATTTATGTTTATTAGGATAAAGGATCTGATGAAATTGCTCTCAAAGCCATGGGCAGAGCAATCAACAAAACTGTGATGATTGCTGAACTAATTAAGGTAACCAACATTATTTGCCTATTTTTTCGGTCTATTAACATGGGTCATTTTGGGTATATTATTTTTTGTTATATATGTTATATATGCTCGTTAACATTAGTTTCTCTCTTTCAGAGAAGGATTGCTGGTCTCCATCAGAACACATTGATTGGTTCTACTGATATAACTGATATGTGGGAGCCACTAGAAGAAGGCCTTCTTCCGTAAGAATTGAAGCAGCTTCTGATCCTCCTCATCCTTTTTTTGCATAAAATTCTGTGGGTTATCAGGCTGATATATTTCTTACTGATGCAGTCTAGAAACCACTCGCCATGTTTCAGTGATAGCCATCACTTTGTCCAAAAAGGAGCTGGATATATCCTCCACAGGGTAAAATATGACTAGAGTTGTAGTTAAAGTTTACTTCATGTTTCTTTGGCCGAAATGATATATAGCTTAGTGATGTAACTGTGTGATTCTTTGGCTCTGAGAGATTTTGACATTGACTTGTATTAGGAGGGGTTAAGGAATATCTCATGCATTTTTTGTTATCACATTTTTTTCTTTTATTGGGTGGGTGGATGGACTTGTATTTATTTGGGTTTGTGGTGCTTGTGCAGCTTGTGCTTACCAATTAATTTTAAGAGGTCTAGACTTAATTTAAAGCCTCATAATAATGCAAATCACCAGCTTTGATGGTTTGATTAGTTGGGAATAATTCATGTTCTTAGGACAAGATTAACCTTGTGCCTTGTAGAAGTAGTAAATAAGACAGTGATCTCTTGACACAAGGCTGAGTCAAGGTTTTTTTTTTTTTTTGGTAAGTAAAGAATAGTATTTGTATTAAAAAGAGGTGCTAAAATAGCAGCCCATGAAATATAAGAAAGATACACTCACCCCTTTACAGCTGAAATAAAAACTTTCCAAAAGAATACACAAGAAACAACCCCTCCCTCAAAGGGAGCCAACCCAATCAATAAAATCTATTAACGTTGAAGGGCTATCTTTTATAAATATCTTAGTCTCCGAACATAATAAGTACACAAAAGAACCTTTTAGCCTTTGGATGGACAACATGTCACCTTCAAAGGCGATTTTGTTTTTTGCCTTCCGAACTGTCCAAAAAATACGTAAAGGACTCACTCTCCAAACTTTCTTGTGCTTCTTACCCATAAAAGACTCATTCCAACTCAAGAGGGTTTCCCTAACCGAAGAAGGAAACACCCACGAAACTCCAAAAAGAGAAAAAAAAACATCTTCCACAAAGTCCTTGTCTTTACACAATGGAGAAGTGATCTATGGATTCCTCATTTGTATGACAAAGATAACACCTATTTGGTAAAGCCCAACCCCTCTTCTGGATTTGGTCCAAAGTTAAAGCTTTTCCCTACAAGGCCTCCCAATCAAAGAAGCTTACTTTTGGCTGCACATAGGAATTCCAAATGATTTTCGTTGGGAAGTAAACTGAAGAATCCGACTCTAAGGCTTTATAAAGGGACTTTATAGAGAATTTACCACTCTTCATTGGCGTCCACAACACCCTATCCTCCTCATCCACATTCACTCTTTTCCCACACAACCATGATAAAAGGCTCTCCACCTCATCCACCTCCCAATCATTCAAAGCTCTAGTAAATCAAGGACTCCAACTCCCCCCACCTTTTGAGACATTCCAAACATCCTTCACCCAAGCCTCTTTGGGAACAACTAAGGCAAGAGGGGAAAGAATCATACAAAGGCATGTCACCACACCACTTATCCCTCCAAGAACTCACCTATTGCCCATTACCCACCACAAAGAAAAGTCTACTGCTAATGAGGTGCCAAAGCTTCCTAATTGCTTTCCACAACCCTACACCATACCCCTCCCTTACTTCGCAGGAACACCAGCCACCTCGTTCTTTCCCATACTTCCCCCTTATTACTTGATTCCAAAAGGCCTCTATCTCATTCGCAAAACGTCAGCTTCATTTTCCAAGGAAAACCTTATTAATAATAGCAAGACTCTTAACCTCCAAACTCCCTCTTCTTTTATTTGAACAAACAGTCGCCTACCTTACCAAATGGGGTTTTTTGCTCAAGATTATGAAACAAAAGATTCCATAATTCCATTCAGTCCTAGTTGAAATCTATGTGCTGCATGGGAAGCAAGCATGCTGGTGCAATAAAGTCCTTATAATGATAGACCAACCTATTTCTGATCTCCAATTATTAGCTTAGAGAGCTAATAACAATTCTGATGACCTTGACATTCCGTGGTGCACTTGTACTACTCTCCTTTAATCACTTTATGTTGTATTTTGGCATATTATAATCACATCCTGTAGCCTTGTTTGGGATAATGTCTAACTTGTGCATTTAACAATAGAAAAAGTAGACATAATTACTGCTATGGTGTGATTGAATTTTATGGGAATGGTATTTGAAAAATGCTTTTATTAGAAATAAGGATAATTATGATATTTTTTAAAATTTTATTTAAATTAAATGAAAATCTGCTTCTTGCATCACTTTTGAGGATAAGTGTTGAGTCTCCCTGCTGCTTCCATATGCCTTGCTGAGAATTGTTGTGTCCATGATTGAAAGTTCTATTCAAACTTTTGTAAAATTTGTGTTTGACCTTTGAACACTACTTTTAGGGGTTGAGAAGCTCTCGGAATTCAGTCTTTTATCTGCCAAAGCAATTCCATTTATGTTGCACTTGGAAGCATCGTGATGCATGTTCTTTGCTATGCTTTTCAAGTTATTTATGATTTGGTAATAATCATGTCATTGGACCATCTTTGTCCAAATGCAGGTACCAACCACCAATTCCAGCTGATCAAGTGAGACCGTGGACTGAATATGATTATGAAGGAGGTAAAAAAATGCATCATTGTTGTTTACTACAATTTTTTTTTTTTTTTGATAGGTATCATTGTTGTTTACTACAATCTCATTGCTTGACATTTTTATAACTTAACACTTGTGGAATCAGAGGGCTCTCCTGCGATGAGGGGCAGAGGTCGTAGTGGCCGAGGAAGGGGTAGAGGTAGAGGTAACTTACACTGCTCTTTGGTAGTGCTTGAATGTTGTCTTGTTTTATGTGACAATAAGAATATTTTAATACTTATTGTAGTTTTTCTGGGTAACTAAACTGACAGTTGTATATTTACAAGTGCTTATCTGGGTTGCCTTTTACCTGCACTGTTGAACCTGAAGGTGTAACATAAATATTGCAAACTAGAGCCTGAGGCTGATGAAGTTGGAAGCCAAAATGATGGTTTTGCTAACAAATGAATGTAATTAGAAAATCTAATTTTGCCACATAAAATGGGTAAATATGCAGTAAATCAAAACCGTATTTATAAGATTTTGTTTTGTTAATTCTTTGTTGCACTGCAACATTTTGATGATTTTTGCAAAAGTTGAACGTATATTTTTGTTAAGACTCAGATTTTTCAGAAGCAGCTCTATATTGCCCAGCTTTAAAAAGTTAGGTGGCGGGTTAACAAAGCAGATTATCTGTTGATTTACAATTACTTGTTTAGAATAGTGATTATTTCATTTGGTTAGTAAATATATATAATGAAAAATAAGAAGATTCTTTTTTCCCTTTACCATTTTGCTTCTGATCCCTAGAACTGAGAATGATCTGGGAACATATTTATCTAGGGATGACATGAAAATTCTTTAGCTATTAATTTTTCATTTTCCTTGTTAAGTTTGAGATGAACCTCTCTCATCTGCAAGTTATGTTCCATTTTATTTGTCCATTTGTAAGCTTGACATGTCATATACCTGGCAAATGTTTTAGTGAAATGGGTGTTTTTGTATATCTGGCATATTGAGCTCTGTTTTTGAAGTTTTCATGAGGGAGCAGACACAGGTTTTTGGTTATATTCTGCCTCAAAATGCTTGAAACCTAAGGGCTTATTTGGCAATGTTTTTGAAGTTGGTTCTCAAAAGACCAGTTTTTGGAAACAGTTCTTCAAAATATCTCTTAATTGTTTTTTAAACCAAAATTCTATTTAGGAACTTAAATATGAAAAACAGTTTTCTCGGTTTATTCTCCATGAAGGTACTATGCATTTGTGCATAATGCCTAAATTTGTTGAAGTATCATCCATATTTTCAATTGTTTTTCATCGTACTCTAAAAAAAAAAAAAAAACACTAGAAAGCACCTTGGATTTGTTCTAAAAAACTTGTTTTCAGAACAAGTTTTCAAACATTGTTTTCATCAATAATTTCCCTAATGTGATTTTTGAGCTAGAAAACTGTTTTTTGTTTTAAAAAAATATAAAACTGTTTTCAGCAGCTCCCAAACAAGCAGTGAAAAGGAGGACAATCATAGACAAGTTTTCTTCACAGCAAGTATTAGCTTGACACTTAATTTTGGTATTTCGGTTGTCAATCATTAGAAGGCTTTCTTTTTTTGATTTCTGTCTCTTAAGTTTATAAGAGAGACAACTTTTTATAGTTGAGATTCATTGCCTTGTTGCTTGAATAACTGTCCTCTGGTAACTGTGTAAAGCAGTTACAGTTAACAATGTTGCTGTCATTGTTGGTCCAAATGACTTCTGCTCCATGGTTGCCATTTTTTTCAATTTATAGCTTGGTTATTGGCCTGTGGCTAGAGATCTCAGGAGAGATACATTTTAAAACCTCAATCACCCTGTAAATTTCACACACTGAAAATTGATAAACCAGCTGGTAGATTCTTTGCCTAAAGTGGAGCATATTGGGGAAAAATACTAATAGCTAAATATGTTAACTTAGCTGGAAGATCAATCTTGCCATCATTGACACAACTTTTTGTTTATGCCTGGGTGGCTGCTAATGTTACTTTATTCTGTTTGGTTGTATTTTCATTTAGCATAAGCTCAGTTATCCCTCTTTTCTCTTAAATGTGTTTTCAGGGAATAATAACAATGGGATGGTAGAATACAATGGTGATGGTGGCTGGGATGGTGTGCGCGGGGGGTATGGTGGCAGAGCTCGAGGCCGTGGAAGAGGCCGTGGTTATCGTGGGCGTGGAAGAGGCTATGGTGGTGGAGATATGCAACAAGAAATGGGCGGATACAATGACTATGGATCAGGGGCAGTGCCTGCTCAAGGCCGTGGTAAGCTCTTAGATTTATGTTCTGTGAAGTTTCTTTCTGCCCTTTAATAAAAGAAGGTTCATGGCTAGTTAAATAGGGAATGTCTTAATTAACAGAACTTAACACCATATGTACTTTGTCAAGAGGCCTCTCTAGTATGGAAGGCTATTCTTTCATGTTATCTCCTTTGATAAGGCTTTCCTAAGGTTGCAATGCATGAGATTGCAATGAAACACTTGCTTTATGTTATCACCACACCTAGTTGTATATGTCAGTGTATAATTATGATGCAGATGCATATTTATTATGAAGCACACCCCTTTGTCATGGGTTTTTTCCCCTTGAAGAAATTGTTTTGCATGCTTTATTTGTTGCTTGATGTGTTTTCTATGGTGACAGATTTCTAAGTTTTGCCATGAATATCTGAAGTACATCAGGATCTAGTGCAGAATTGCATTTGCTAGTGATCTTCCACGAATTTTCTTTGGGCCCATTTGGGATTGATTCTCATAAAAGTGCTTGTAGCCTGTAGTGCTTCCATAGGAAGCATTTTTATTAGAAATACTTTTACGGTGGATCGGTTAATGTTAGTCGAAATATCGTTTTAAATGATTCTTGTAAGGAAATTGCATTAGGAAGTGCTTTTAACCTTTCAAGAATCACTCCTAAGTAAACTCTAAGTTTTGAATCCATATTTCATCCTCATCATATTTGCCTGTGTATAGCTTCATCAAGAGTTATTCAAAACAAACCAAAGAGTTTGAAAACTGGCACTGATTTGGCAGTTAAATCTAGAAAGAAAAATAGGAAAGATCAAAGCTTTATCTGTGGCATTGAATGATGCTAGATAACCGAGTAATCATTGGATCTGGCACCATGAAGGTGCTGATTCCTCAAAATATGTGGTGGAGGAACTCATAAAATCTACCTTGGTGGATCTGCTATGAACCCATGACAAAATATTCTGCTACTCATGTTAAAATTATTTTGATCTTTCCTAAATTACTGCTTGTTTGAGTCTTGCAGGGCGTGGACGATGGCGAGGCAGGGGGAGGGGCCGTGGACCTGGTCGGGATATCAAATCAGATGGCCCAGTCCAGGCAGCTGCCTGAACCCCATAGGTTTACATTGCAGATAGTTGTGGATGCCTGCTCTGCTGATTATGTGGTGGTATCTTTAGCTGGGGAGTGTTGGTTTCAGTGATGAATGTTTAGGCGTATCAGTTATAGTGGGCTGCTGCCGCCATGTGGCAGCTGTGTTTTTGTAGGTTCATACTAGGTTTTATTTTAATTTATTGCTGACAAGAACTCAAAACGTTGTACACCTTCCATCTTTTTAGGGAATAATAGAGCAGTACATTCTTTCATTCTTAATCCTAGCATTTGTCTCTTTGTTGTTTTCTGATGTTCTTAGCGCGGTGAGCATTCTGCTGTAGTTTCTTCCGCTTAAAGCTGTGCTTCGGTTGTTTAAATTTTACTTGGTACTGTTGGAGTTGGTAATTTTTACAACATATAGGGTACATGAGCCATCCGATTCCCTATTCCTTGCCCCAAATGTTAGTCTCTAATTGAGTGTTTTTCAAAACAGTTTTTGGAAAGTGTTTTTAAAAACTATTTTACAATGTTTTGCAGGATAAAAGTCTAATATTTGAGAATGTTTTCAAAAATAATTATTTTTTTTATATACAAGTTTATGAAATGTTTTTTAAAATTTGTTTTAAAAAATTAATTTGTTTTCAAAATGAGCTTTTTTTAAAAAGGGTTTTTGATGGAAGCTTAACACGTATTTGAGTGTTTTATATTTTTAAAGAACAGAAAATTGTGTTCAAGGACAGGTTGTAACTTTGCCTTCTCTTTCAATTTTTAAGATGCAATAGCTGGATGCACAAGCACGCCATCTCGGGCGATAAAATAAGAAGCATTAGTTGTGGCTAGGGGTCTCCAACGGGCGGCCCGGGCCATAAATAAGAGGCCCGCGGCCCAGCTCGGGCGGGGCCTATGGGCCCATTGACTGGTCAACGGGCCGGGCCGGGCCATGCTAAAATGGTAGGCCCGTGGCCCGGCCTATGAGCCCACGGGTTGGCGGTCTGATGGGCGGGTCGGGTCGGGCCGACGGGCTTTTTTATTTAAGCCAAAATGAAACCAAGGAAAGGGGGGGATTCGAACCCCTCCCTTCATGCTCAAACCTTAAGGCTCTAACCAACTAAACTACATTCTTTTTATGTTTATTAATTGAGTTAGTTATATGTATATAAAAATAAAGTATATTATTTTTTAAAAAAAAATTAAAGGCTCCAACAGTCATGTGACCGTTGGAGCCTAGCTCCATCCCATGTGACCGTTGGAGATGGTCAATTATTTTGTTTTTTTTTTTTTTTTAACCTTCCTATAAATACATCTTCTTCCTTTTCATTTTTTCATCAAATTCTCTCTATTTCTCTCACATTCTACAATATTTCAAATTCTTTTATTTTTCCATCAAATTATACAATATTGTTGGTGGTGCAAAACAAGCATTGGTGGCTCCAAGAGTTCAAATTTGCTAGGAATTTCTGCATCGGTTCTCTAATTGAGTAACATACTTCACCTCTACTACTTTATTTTTTTGTTACATTTTTTTTATATTTATTACTTTATTATTTTTGGCATAATATTTTATCAATAATTATAATATGACAAGTATTTCTTCATCTAGTCCATGAGATGAAATATCATCAAATAAAAAATTTACTTCAAATATATGGAATTTTTTTTATAGAATAGAAATAATTTTAGAAAATAATAAAAAAGAAATAAAAACAAAATGTAAATTTGTAATAAATTTCTTACTGGTGGCTCAAATGCAGGCACAAGTCATTTAAAAAGACATCATGAAAATTGTAAAACTAAAAATAATGTAGATATTAGAAATTATATGCAATTAGGTAAAAATGAAAGTGGAAATTTAAAAACATTTTCTTATGATGAATCTAACTGTCGTGAAGAAATGATTAATTATATAATAAGAGCAGAACAACCTTTCAACATGATGGAAACTCATGATTTTGTAGGAATAATTCAACGAGGTATTAATCCTCAATTTAAAGGTTGGTCTGGAAATACAGTTAAAAGAGATATTATGAAAAAAAAATTTATACACAAAAAGAAATTTTAAAAAATTTTTTTGCAAATTTTAAAGGAAATATTTGTTTAACATCTGATATTTGAACATCTTTAACTCACACTGGTTTTTTATGTATAACTGCTCACTACATTGATAATGAATGGAAATTAAATAAAAGAATAATTTCATTTAAATTAATAAATGCTCCACATAGTGGTAAAAATATAGCATCTTTAATAAATGATGAAATTATAGATTTAGGCATTCGTGATAAAATATTGACAATAACATTAGATAATGCTGCTAATAATGATGCAGCAATACATAGACTAAAACTATATTGGCAAGTAAAAGAAATCATGCTAAAATATTTCATATGCGTTGTTGTGCACATATTTTAAATTTAATTGTAAAGGATGGATTAAAAAATGTTGATAGTACATTGGAAAAAATTAGAGGCATTGCATATAGTATTAATAGTTCTCAAGCAAAACATGAATTATTTTTTCATTGTTGCAAAATGTTAAATATGAAAAGAAAAAATATAAATTTGGATATGGCCATTAGATGGAATTCCACATATAAACTTTTACAAAATATTACAAAATATAGAAAAGTAGTCGAATTATATGAAATACAATTAATTAACAATGATTGTGAAGCAGATATTTATGCATTAAATGATTATGATTGGCATATTGCGGATCTTTTAAGAGATCTTTTTGAAATTTTTGATACTTCAACAAACATTTTTTGTGGTGTATATTATCCAACTTCAAATCGAGTTATTACGCAAATAACTAATATTTTTCTTGTACTTCAAAAATATTTAAGTTTTGAAATATTTAATGATACAATATTTGCAATGATAGAAAAATTTAGAAAATATTGGGGAGAAATACCTTTAATTTTTTATATTGCTTTAATTGTGGACCCTAGTTGAAATTTGAAGCTTTGGATGAATGGTTAACAGTTATTATTTTAATGACCAAATAAAAATTGAAAAAATTAAAAATGAAATAAATTTATTATTATATAATTTATATAACTATTATAAAGAAAAATATGGTAATGATATTAATACTATTAAATTATCACCTACATCTACAAACTCCTCATCTTTTTATAAAGGAGCTCTAGAAATGTTGAAAAGTCGAAAAAAGACAACAAATAGTTCTCCAAATAATACATCTAATTTAGATAAATATCTTAATACTGATACAATTTCATTTGAAGATCAAGAAGATTTTGATATTTTAATATGGTGGAAATCACATCAACACAAATATCTTGTGCTTTCTATAATTGCTCGTGATGTACTAACAATTCCTGTGAGTACAGTTGCATCAGAAGCTGCTTTTAGTGCAGGTGGAAGAGTAGTTAGTAAAAAACGATGCAACTTAGCGCCAGATGTTATTGAAGCAGGGATATGTGTGAAAGATTGGGAAATAGCAGATAAAAGGATGTACGATTCCATTCGAGAAATAGAGATGCTTGTCGATATGGAATCTTTAAAATTATCAAGATCTTCATGGATGCATGATAGTTCGTCATCACCGCCAGAAAATAATGACTAAATGTATATTATATTTTTATTTTTATTTTTTGTGGTTGAAAAATACAGATGATTGACAAATAAATAGGTGCCAACCTAGTTGGGATGTATTTATTTTGTAGTGATGTAAACTTTTCCCACATTTTCAAATGTAATTATACATTCAATTAATAAAATTTTGAAATGAATATTTTTTTTAATAATTTTTATTTTTGTAATTTTTTTTTTAAGGGCCGGGCCGGGCCTAAAATTAGGCCTGCGGCCCGGCCCGCCCAAAAAGGGGCTCGGGCCCGGCAGGCTCGGGCCAGGCCTAAAGCGGGCCGCGGGCTTTTTGGAGACCCTTAGTTGTGGCTGTGGCATTTTATAGGCCCAATGCCCTCTATAAAATTTTCCAAATTCATGCGCCTTCCGATCGTCATACTCTCATCAAAAGAAGTGAAGAACGCAAATTCATGCTTCCATCAAAATTACTTGACAACTCTTGTCTTGACATATCCTCCACATGGGGATAAATTATCGGGAGAATTGCCGGGTGGGTTGGGTTAGAATAATTATTAGAAAGTTTCGCCTCTTCTAATAAAATAATTATTGGGAGTACTTTAATAGGTTTAAATGCCAAAACTATTCTTCAACTCAAACTTTTCAAAAATCAAAGTATTTAAAGTACTTCACTTGACTTATTAAGACATTTATGGTGTGTGAATCCACATTTATTATAATAATTTACATTCAAATTTTAAATCAAAATTTTATATTTAACCCTTATAATTATTATATATAATGATAATATAATTTGTTATTTAAATTTACTATTTAAAACAAAAATACTTCTAAAAAATATTTTCAATATACCATTTTTTTTTTTTTACATTTTTTTATTCTAATTTTTAATTTTATTAAGAAAAAATAAGTTTTATAATTATATAATAAAAATGATGATTTTTTCATATATATATATATATATATATATATATATATATATATATATTTAAATTAATAAATTATGTTTTTGTATTAAAATAATTTTTATTTTTTATAATAAAATAATTTTTTAAAATTTATATGATTTTTTTTCCATTGCCTAGTGTGTTTTTTTCTTAATTTTCATATATAATTACAGGTCCAACAAAAATATTATATGATTACAATATAAATACACTTACTTTACAATAAAACCTAATTATGAAAATTTTGAAATTTTTTATAAAAATGATAATTTTGTATGATCATACCATATTTCACAATATATTTATATCATAAATAATTTCTGAAACCAAATGAAATATTAATTTGAATTCACGATACTCGTAGTTTTTTTTTATATAAAATTGTTAAATAATTTCAATGAATTGGATGAATGTTGTTAATATATTGATACAATATGTTAATATCAATAGAGTATGAATAAGCATTTTTAGAATTATTACTTTTGTAATGAAATATAGGTACAACATAAATGCATTATACTTACAATACAAATACATTATCATTACAACATATTACAATATAATTTGCTATATTACCCAATGAATAATTGTGAGTTATTCCATTTAATAGTTGTGTGTTTGTCAATTGAATATTTATATATTATTCAATTGATGAGTGCTTATAGAAAATAATTATTCATTCTATTATGGTAACAAAGTTTTTAATTGTATGTTCCATATATAAAACGTTATAATAACCTTAGAATATGATTTTCATTTATGATGTATTGAAAAATATTTTTTTTTACAAGATTCTTTAAAAAAATTCCATTTTTTTGAAAAAAAAAAAGTAGCAAATTTTTAAGTAGTTACTTGATTGTTCAAAAGTGAACAACAATTTTTTTAGGCTTGAAAAATGTACTATTGATTATCTGTACTTATCATCATAAATGGGTTTCACATCATTGACAGTCTCAAATTTATTTATAAATAATATAAAAAACATATTCAAGGATAAAATTATATTCTAAAAATCCTTGAGATGAGTGAGCTTTCCTAGTAATTATTCCAACCAATTGAGTAATTCTCCCAACATGATTCTTGTATCCTTGTGGGGCATAGATTACTTTTCAGAGAGGATTGAGGCTGAACCATTTGTCTGAATCTGAGAACAGGGAGTGTGAGTACGTTTTGTAAGGAAAAATATCAACCACCAATTCAGAATTTCTTCCCCCTCATTGTTTCAAACTACTAGGGATTCAAGCAATTTTCGAACATGGGGGATTTAGTGTTGCAAGAACCCTTCCAAAACACAATGGATACCAAAGATGGAATACTTCTCTCATCAAGTGTAGGAATGTTATTTTTAGACTCTCAATTCTATTTTAAGGAGAATATTAATCATTTCAAAAGCTATTTTCAAAGTTTTTTTTATTGAAAAACAAAATACAATAAACATATCCAACCAAAATACAAGTTTTACATATAAAAAGTCAATTTTCATCTTCCCAAAAAATCAGTTTATTATTTTCATACTGTAAAACAAACAAGAAGAGAAATAAAATACAATTTTGATTTTGCTTAATTGTGCACATGCATATCTAAAAACATCCACCCATTGACATCCCTGCCTACACTGCTTCCAACAAGTCGACTAGAGCAAATTTGTTACAGTCCAAACAATTAGCATGCACCCCTGAAACCTCCTTCTCGCACCCAAAAATCAAACTTCAGAAAAAGTTTAACAGGGAGTGCCACTGTGGAAGCAGCAAACATATACTATCCATCTAAATTTATTGGCAGCACATGCATAATTATCGTATCAATCACCATACTTCAAAGCAGCATTAGACAGGGAAGGACCAAAAGACAGAATTATGAAAGAAATTCTGAATAACTAGCAGTTCATAATATCTCTTCGAAAAGAAACAAAAATTGTGCAAAACCAAGACTGCTCAAATCCTCTCAACGCTTCAGACACTCGGAATATTAACTGTAATGTCTTAATGATTATAGACTAGAAGGAAAATTTCATTGCAAAAGAAACCACAATCACCCAATTTGCAGCAATGGTCCAAAATTCACCAAAGAAATGCAAAATTATGCTTTCATCCGTCCATAGAACTTCTGCTTCTCTTGTGTAGTCTGGAAACGTCCATGCCCAAACTTTGAGGAAGTATCGATGAACTTGAGCTTGATCTCCTCGAGGGCCACACGAGATGTCTGCTTGAGCAGAGACTGACGAAGTGTAACAACTCTCTTCTTAGGCCCAACACAGCAACCCTTGATCATCACATAATCATCCTTCACCACACCATAGTGAGGGAAACCACCCATCGGAGTTATATCTTTCTCGGTCCTGTTTAATTATCCAAGTAAAGAAACGATGATATTAGTTACAGTAGCAATGTTGGCATCCTGTGAGATTGAGTATACAAACATAGGGCTATTATTACTTAAAAACAATTTACAAATCCATTAAAAAATGATAGCATGCATATAACAGGGGCATTTCAAATTTTTTCAGCCATGACTTCGAATTCAAAGGTTCATATAAATTCTTAAAACATTTCTATCACTGCTGCACAAAAGGGAAAAGGTTCTAAACTGGGAATCAAAACTAAAATAAAATAACAGAAGTGATTGACACTGTACCATGCCAATAAACATCTATTTTTGGACAGAAGGAGATTTGAGGCTAAGAGTTCTTTTAACAAATGTTTTAATGACATCAACAAAGGCCTTGCCAAAGTTCAGTAAATAAGTTACTAACCTGTCAAACTCAGTGAGGGCAGTGTGAGACTCCTGCTCAATCTTGCCAAGCTTGTAAATCTTCTTGTTCATTTCAGTACGATGGTGGTATCCATTCTGACCAGCCCTGGCAACTGTGAATGAAACTCTAGCAGGATGCCAAGCACCAATACATGCCACCTTCCTCAAACCCCTGTGAGTCTTACGGGGAAGGCGGGTGACACCCCAACGGGTGACGACACCTTCATAACCCTTACCTTTAGTCACACCAATGATGTCAATCATCTCATCCTTCTGGAAAATGGCATCCACAGGGACTTGTTTCTCAAAGAAACCATAAGCATAATCCACTTTTTGAGCAATGGTTCCACCATTGACCTGGATCTCCATCAAGTGTGCTTTCTTCTGCTTCAATCCCTTCATCTTCCTAATCTATAACACCATGACCAGAGAAATTAGTTAGAGGATAAGGATCATTTAGGGAACATGAGAGCTGGAACTAAATTTTGAAGTATTGACAAGCAGTCAAATAAGTCATGTCCAATGATGAGCCAGATCAGAGGCTGAACAGGTGAGAGAGAGAAAGAGAGAGAGAAAATCAATGTTCATTCTCCTTTTAAACATCACAGTTCAGTTGAGGATGGAAACTTATATTGGTTTCATTCCCCATATGGCTAGGACCAAAATCCAAATGGGCAAGTATGTTATATGAGTAATTGGTATACAAAAAACTTAAGAGAATTAGAAAAACTAAATCAGATTCAGCAGATAACTGTACAAGCATCAAACAAAAGTTTCCCAATTCTTGCCTCCAAAAAAAAATTAACATAAATATGAATGTTATTAAGAAGGGCTAATAACATAATATTACATCATTGCCTATCAAAAAAAAGGAATGGAAAACCTATTTCAATGATACTATAATTAATTCCCACTACTTTGATGGGAAACTGTATTACTACTCAGCACAGAAGGAAATGAATCTTATCATTAAAATAAAAATAACAAGTGAACACGATAAGCAATTGAAAGAAACTGAATTAGCATCAATTAATGAAATAATGTAGTACATCTTAAAAAATAGACTATCAGTACCTGAGTGTGAGCCAAAACCCGAATGACAGAAGCATATTTTTTCATTTTCTCTAGTTGTGCTTGGATGCTTTTCTTCCCTTCTTCAGTCTCATACTGCTTGGAGTACTTGGTGAAAGCCTTCTTCTTGGATTTGCACCAGTTCTTATAGAACCTACGCTTCACCTCCTCACTCAGGTGCTGAGCCCAAACTGTGTTCAGAGAACGAAGGCCACGTGGAGTCTTAACATAAGCCACCACTCCAACAATGACCATAGGAGGAGTCTCAATAATTGTAACAGCTTCACATGTCTCCTTCTTGTGAAGCTCTGTAGGATATTAGTATTATTAGATACAGCACTAGATTTAAATTGTGCAAGTTGGAAAAAAAGTTTCAAGCGCCGATGTGATACTAAGGATGTATTTAAAAAGTCAAAGAAAAACCTAACCAAAACTGGCTACATGATCCAAATAAACTACAAACATAGAAGGAAATATTTTCAATGTCTTTAGTGCAAGAAATAATTTCTGACAAAAAGTTTGTTTTGCCATGGGACAACAAATATTTTCATGACATGTTATAGATAAACTGGTGGCAACAAATAAAATAAAATTTATTCAAAAGAACAAAGTCCAGGTCCACAAAAAAAGTATTATTTAAGTCACCAGTCAGTCGTTGGACAGATGAATATAACAATGAAATCAGATCATATTACATGTTGATGAAATCCGTATTATGACTTTAAATATTCAAGCATTCACCTGCTTCACAAGATTTTCAACTAATGCTTGCTTTACAAAGAATATTTTGCCCTGATCAAAGAGTGATCTACTCCAAACAAAAAGTCTGGTCTCCAGTGAGGAAAACAAAAGGAAAGATTCTAAAAGACAATATAGTACATCAAATTCCAAGGAAATTTTCCTTCAATAAAATAAGGGCAACCAAGAATAAATTAACCAGAAAAGTTTCATACTTGATCCAGGTTTTTCAACCTCCCTGACAATGTGGGTCATCCCAGCTTTGTAACCCAAAAAGGCAGTCAGCCTGCAAGGCTTGCTTGGGTCATCCTTAGGAAAAGCCTTCACTGCATGAGTTCAAGATAACAATGGATTAGGTTAAAAAGATATAAAATTTCATTGTATTAATGTCCACTTAAATATCAACACTGAAGAATCTCATTAGCAAGATCTAATTTCTGAAACATTTCATGTTTCTTTCACACAACTCACATATAATAAGTACAGTAATATCCCAAACTCAGAAGTGTAGTAAGGTTAATGTACTACTTGGAGGCAGAAAGGTAATTATCATAATCATCAACAACTCTGAAGAAAGAGCATGTCATTGCTATAAACAAAAAATCAAGCTCTCATGAAAAAAAATTATGATTGATAATATGTAAAGAAGCCATGTATACCTTTTCCCCTATGACGAGCAGCCCGCTTCCTTGGCAAAAATCCAAGAGAACCATGCCTGGGATGCTCAAACTTCCGGTGCGACATTCTTCTCCTCCTTCACCATGGGAATAAAAAAAATATAAATCCTCAAATGTTCATATTTACAAGGAAAACTATTATATTTTCATAACTTTAACGCCTAGCATTTTTTCATTTTGTAACAGAATATTAGTGGAATTCATCATAAAAAAAAAATTAGAGCACATTTAGTAATGGAAATAAGAACCATTTTACATTATCCAAATGGAAAAAGGAAGATTTCACAGAATGTCTTCTTTGCTTTTCTTTTTTTTTTTTCCTTCATTCTTTACGAAATCAAACTACAAAATAATTTTTTTTAATAAGAAAAAAGGGAGGATTCTGAAGATGTTTGATTGTTTCTATTAAACAATGACTCCTTTCAGCCAAATATTTTCAGTTCCATCACCCCCACAAGGTTTTTGAGTGTCTGGTAGACATTTTTAACTTCTCAAATTTTCAGAAAAGAGAAAAACATTTTGAGAATATGATTCTTCATGAGCTTCTTAGAACCAAAAGGAAATAAAAATGGACAAACTTATTTCAGAAACACTTATTTAGAAATTAACTCACAAGCATGTTTTTGCCACTATTTCCATTGTCAGATTCATTGAAAGGGAAAAGGGCTTTAGAAAATAACAATGACCAGACACTTGAAAAACAACATCATATCAACGTTGGATTCACAAGCATTGAACCTTAACAAAATGAATAATATGAACCAGTATCCTTAACTAAAAAAGAAAAATTAAACGGGAAAAAAAATCATCAGAGAGCCATCGTGTACATCTAAAAGCGAGTTATAATATAATCTATGACTAGTGCCCGTAATTCCAAAAAGCAAAAACTAAACCATACTATGGAACTGAATACGATTGCGTTTGACTAATACACGTGAATCCTAATTCACATGAATCCGCTCAGCTCCTGAAATGCACACTACTTTCATATAGAAACCATTGATCTATTAAGAAACATAAAAAAAGGACCATTTCTCTAATAACCCCATGGATTGCGAGAAAATGCAGGAAAATGAAGAAACCGAAATGTTTGAACCTAAGGTCTTCTATTGGATCAGATCCAAGGAAACCAAAGACTCTAACACGAACTGAATATAGGATTACTACATGGCTTTTCGAGTCCCGCTTCTATAAAAAAACCAGACAAAACATGGCTTGAAATATCACTTTCTTTTCTTCTCCTTGCATTTTCTTGGCGGCCAAACATAGAAGAGAAAGCTAACCTGAGAACGGCGGTCGAGAGAGAGAAGCAGAAGCTCTTGCGGCTACTGAAGCGAGGATAAAACCCTAGGTTTTTTCGCTGTTATATAGTATATACTAATTTAAATTTACAATGCTGCCCAATACTCTTTCTTCAAATTACAAATTCGAGCTTTTGGAGTTCTTAGCTAATGTTTGGGCCTGACCTGGTACAGTAATTCTAGCCCAAATTGGGTTTGGGCTCAAATGAAAAATCTGGCCCAGCCCTAAGGTTTGCAATGAGACTCTACCAATCTAAATGACGTCAATAAATTTCATACTATGTTTTTGAGGTTTAATATAATTAAGATCTATTATATATATATAAAAAAAAAATTACTGTTGATTTTTTATTTTCTAAAATAATCCTCATGGAATAGATTTGTCGGGGAGTTAGATTAGTTAGTTTTTTATCTATAATTTTATTTATTTTTTTAAATCTTACTAGATTTACTCTACATATTTCCTCTTGACTATATTAATCAATTCAAACATATATCGTAAGGAAAAAAAAAACAAGTCTTGATATATATACCTCGACTTAAAGCAATATATATCAATATTAAGTATTTAAATAAGTAATTATGAAATATACAACTTAATTCAAAGCAATAATGACATATATAAGATTTGTTGTACTGTAATATGACTTATGATGATGTAATCTTGAAATCAAGTCAAGGAAAGACTTGAGATGATGTTTTAAATTTCTCAAAGGCTTCTTTGATATATGTCTCTAATTCTAATGTAGAATCCATGGAGGAAGATACATATATTAGCATATGTTTGAAGGAGCCATGACCTATTTGAATACGAACCTAGACATATTTATGAGTGATAAAAGGTAGCTATATTGATAGGGGCATAGTAGTAAGAGGACACTTTCATTGACATTTTATATATGTCAAGGTTGCTAATGCCCCTACCTTAACACTATGATGGATGACATATAAGATCAAAAAGATATAATGACATATAATGTATACAATGACAATTAGTAGTCATTAATGTAGGTTTGAGAGTGATTGGTAAAGTTAATGGAAATGAAAGAAAGAATAAACCAATTTGATGTAGAAACAAATCAAAATGAGGCTAGAAATTGGAATTTTCATAAGAGTGCTCTAGCAGCTAAGTGTGAATTCAAGTGTCAAGGCTATTTTTGGATAATTCTCATTTTATTTTGTTTAAAAATATTTGTGATTGAGTCGACAAGCTAAGGTTTTCATTATACAAATATGTCTCCTCGATTTGAAAAATATGTGTACCCTAATCTAAGAATGTCATTATCCTATCACATATTCCCAAAACTTTAAAATGCAAAACTCATATTCAAAATAAAGTTAGGGGTGGTTAACCACATCCTCTCAAGGTGTTGCTTCATAGACATAAAACCAAGTGTCGATGCAAGCTAATATAAGTTCGTGATTTTTTATTTATTATGAAACTACCTTGAGAAGGGAGTGAATATGTAGTCAAATAATTTTTTACTAATTTTTAATTTCACATGTGAAATTCTCAAGGTCAATAATGTTAATCATCAAAGAGGATTAAAAAAAAAACAACCACACATAAAGACACCATATATACATAGAAAAATCATTTATAGAGTCACCTAGAAACTTTGTTCGTGTATAAAACTAACAATCACACGACTATAAATAAATCCATTAAAAGTGCGGTTGGTAGTGATTTTAGAAAGTGTTTCTAGCATTTTTAATACTTGAAAGATAAAAAATTTCAAATGTTAGAAATATTAGTAACAATTCTTAATATCACTATCAAACACACTTTAAATATGACAAGAAAATGCATAGTTTTACCTTATTGAAATGCACCTACTCTTAGGGTCTTATAGTAATCAACTCCTATACTCTTTTTTCACATCCACAACACAACACATCGTACTCCTTTGTAGATCACCTCAACTCCATGCATAAGCTAGTAGATCGATGCATCTTGTCTTTCCAACGAAAAGACTTATAAGAAAGTTCTTCAGGAGTTGAAGGTTTAGGAAGAAGTAGTGGTTATTCATGTGCACAATTTTCTAGTTTTAAAATTTTAGGTTTTTATAGCAAAACCCTAGGAGGATATTTAGAATAGGTTATCAAAAATCAGATTTATCAAGTCCTCAAAAATTTGAAAGATGGGTTTGAAAAACAAAATGAAAGGATCAACATTTGAATGCCCTATGGAAATTGAATGTTCCCTTGGAAGATGTCCATCAATACAACGTTTGAATGTTTCTTGTGTGATATTCGAATTATCATACTTTGATTTGTATGTTTAACTTCATTTTTCAATATTCTTTCTAACATTTCACCTAGTACATATGTAATAGTCATTTCTCATATTTTAATACATATAATGTATGTATGTCTAAAATATGAATCTTACTCTAAAGTAGTTCAAACTTGATTTTAACTGATAAGACCATTGGAAGTATGGTACATTAGACTCAATGTAGTAATGAAATAAAATTGTCAACCTAATCTTATACATCAACAATCTCCTTATTTGGTAAATTGTGATAAATATTATAATGAAACCCTTGATTTCTCAAATAATCTCATGGATCCTAATCTAAAGCATATCTTAACCATCGGACACCCCTCTACAACACTCTTATCAATAGACTTGTAATATGCACACTTAAATAACACACTTGTAAAAAATAATATGTGACAAAAAGTAAATAAATCACATTACTACTCTTTTTTGTTACAAAAATAAAACGACAAAGTAGGAAGAAAGAAACAATAAAAAAAACCCATAGAATTAAGAGAATAAATAAGAAAAAGCAGTATGTATATATATACCTATCTATGAATGATAATCCATAAAAAAAATAAAAAATAAAAAATTATAGTAATTCAAACTAAGCATTTAACTAACTACCTATCCAAAATCAACTTTCTATTTACACAACCTGAATATTAAAAAAAAACATCATTCTCACCCAAAATCTAATATATTGAAGCCTAATATCGTACATTGGAAGCATCTATAATGATGAAAAGCGTCCTAAGGAAACATGTCTTTTTGTCTTTTAAAAAATACTTAGATATTTAAAAAGAATAATTGATCTAGGTTTTTGGTATCCTAAATGCACTAATTTTGTTCTACTTGGTTATTTTGATATAGATTTTCTTAGTTGTAAAATCAATAACAAAAACTAGTGACACTTATTACTTCTATGTCATTCATTAGTGTCTTGGCATAATAAAAAGCAAAATTTTCATCACATTATCAATGACACAAGTCAAATATATTATTGTCTATTTGTGTTATACTCAAATCTTATGAATGAAACAAACCTTGCATGACTTTGAATTAACTTATAATCATGCACCAATTAAATGTGATAACATTACTATCATAAGCATATTTAAAAACCCAGTTCAACATTCTAAGACTAAGCATATTAAGATAAAATATCATTTTCTTATAAACCATGTATAAAAGGTCATATTCACTTGAATTTGTAAGCATTAACTATCAATTAATAAATATTTTTACAAAACCCTTAAATGAAGATTGATTTGTTGAAATCAGAAGGAAACTAAGACTTATAAAAATTTAAAACTATTGCATGCTTTGCACCATTTTGATATTTGTATTTCAAATACTTCTTGCCTAGTCAAAGTTTGTTTGTGTACTATTTGATTGAATTTGATGGATTTTTATGCATAATTTTCTTATCATATTGCACATTCATAATATTTTAGTTGCATAAAAAGTCATACAAACCTAGATAGATACCCTTCAAGTTCTTAAAGTATCAATAAGAATGCAATATATGAGTAAAATCAATAAAAAGAGGGGAGTTGGTTAACTAAGTAGTCATTCGCTTAAAGGTTGATTGATGTTAAGCTAAACAACCAATTGATACTATTAGGCATGGAAATTTTAAAAGCCTTGGACACTTAATTTCTCAAATCATTCACTTTCCGACCTTTCCCTTTTCCCTCCAAATTACCTAGGTTAAACCTGATCTAATCTTCTAATCCTCTAATCCTCTCAAACCTTCTCAAATCCCCATTCCTCTACTCTTTCCACACTTCGTTATTGAATTAAAAACCACCTAAAACCCATTCTACTCCTCAAATATGCAAAAAGACACTTACAAGTATCATTGGAGACAAAGGGAAGGGAAAAAAAAGTTGTTGAGAAGACTTCTCTAGAGGCTAGGACTAAGACTTAGTTTGATCCATTTCTCTTCACCTCCTTAGAACAACAAGATAGGCTCTCCTAAATCTTCTCTCATAGGCCTATTATTTTGGGTAAGAATACCAATTTCATAAAGTTCAATATTTTAACTTTGTCAAATTATTTACAAAGACAGTGAATGATTGTCATTAGTTGGTTTACTTGAAACAATATAACTGCAATTGGTTTGATGTTTTAATTTGAATATACAGTATGAATATGGTGGCCCATACAGACTATGGTAAAAAAAGTGAACATAAAATTATCTATGGAAAATTTGAATGAGATTTTCAAAGTCCTGAATGAAGGGGTATGTATCTATGAAACAAAAAATTGATGAAAAATTAAGGGATTTTCATCCATTAATGAGGTATTGAAGAGGATGTACAATTTGCCTTTTAAATAGTACTAGTTTAAGTCCATGTCCAATTAGCTCACTCTTCAAAGTCAAACGGTTGCATCACATGATGGAGTATGATATGCACCACAATGATGTTTCATTTCAAGAGGCATTTTTTATAAATAGTATTATTGTGGGAGGGTCCATAAGTATAAGTTATATTATTTTAGCAGCATATGACAGTTTATTATAAGAACAAAAGCTTTGTATTGTCATATGAGACATTCATCACCAAGATTCTAAAGACTATATAAGTAGTTTTTCCAGTGTCGCCAATTGAACAACTTGTCATTTATGATGCCTACAACCAATAGATTTTTATTTGCATCCATTCAAGGAACTACATAATGGATCATATGTTTTGAAAGGAAAATGAAAGAAAATTGGGGAAAAAGAAGAGACCAATTGTTTATTACAATTGAGAAAATGCATTGAGAGATCGTTGGTAAGAAAGAGAACTTTGTTCTAATAGACTAAACTACAAAGCTTCGAGTATTACTTCCCCTACCTAAAGCCCAATGCTACGTTTAATGAGATTTCACCTCGCATTACACTTACGAATTTGCTCCATCTAACAATGACATTCATAAATAATTACAAATTTTATCCATGTCCATCGAGTCCTTAGGCAATAGGAGGAAAGACTTTTAACTTTCAACATAACAATTGCTTATAGGAGATGAATAGAAGGATGGTAGTATTAGATGCTTAGACGGGGGAGATTTGAGCTAATTTTGGTGTCACCATTACTTAGTTTGAACCATATCACATATACTTGACGTGCTCCACCTTCCACTCAAACCTTCTCTAGAGTGTCAATCCTATTCAACTATTACACTATATTTTTTAGTGTCTCCTAAAAGGGGAAGACAGGACCAATGAGGGAGCTAAGGAAGGGTTAGGGGGAGCCCCTTTCTTGGCCAAAAATTTCCAATGAAACAAAAGGCTCCTTAAATGTTTTTTTTTATATATATAAATAAAATGGAATTCTAGCCTCACTAAAAAAATTGAATTTTCAAAAGCTAAGAATATTTATAATCAAATGTTATTGACAAGATAAATGATACTTATCTTTAATGTTAACGATATATTAGGATTTCAAATAAATAAATAGAATATCGTGAGAATTTATTTAATATTTGTAAATTTTTAATTTTATTTTCATTCTTTTTCCTCTTATTTAATATTAGGATTACCTTAATTTATTTTTTATTCATTTTTCATAATTTTTATTTAATGTTTTATTAAATAAGTTTCTTAATGTATTGGCTTCAATTTTGAAAATTCTAAATTATTTATTTTTTGAATAAAAACTAATTTACAACTACATTATATAATTATATTAAATTATATGCTATTTAATTGGATAAAATCTTATCTAATTATTCATATTAAGAGAAGTTATGTTTAATTTAAATTATAGAAGACAACACACATAAATTTTTTAATAAAAGATTTCGTCATTTTCAATTAATTTATATTTTTATTTTAAAAAATAAAAACTTTCAGATTCTTTTTACCAAAAAAAAATTATTAAAATCATTGTAAAAACAATAAATTGTGGAAAAAATTGAAGGGGATGGACTGAGGAAGCCATGTAACGGTACAACGTTCGGCACCAAATGGATCCTCCGATTAGGGCACACGTCACTATCTTCTATAAATAGCCCCTTCCCATTTCTTAAGGCTATTCCGATCCCCAACCGTAGCCGCATCTCTCTGTTCTTCCCTTTTTCTTTTTCTTTTTCTTTTTGGTTGAATTAAGATTATTGTTATTTAGTTTTGAATGATGAAATCTTTGTGCAAACGCAGCTCCTTGAATTGGGCGCAATGAGCGGCACATTCCACACGAGATTTCTGACTCATTTTCCCATATTTTTCTTCTTTATTCTCTGTTTGGCTGCTGAGAATTTGTAGGATAATAAAGGAAACTACGAACCTGATTTTTCTTTTTCCTTTTTTTTTTGTCATTATATTGATGAACTCCGCGACCGAAACATCGTTGTTCAATTTTTATGTTTACATATGTAGTTTCAGATCTGTGGATGGTTTCTTTTATTTGACGGAAACGTGGGAAGAAATGAATAATGGGCATGGTAGGTCTGTGCTTCGTTTGGATGGAGAGAAAATTTTCGGAAAAAGAGATTAACGTTTCTAAAAATCATCATTGGTTGCAACCTTGGGAAAATGAAACCTTTCACTTAACTCTGCGTCGGGCAATCATTAGGCTGAGTTGAATTTGAAGCTTTTGTTGTCCATGAACCAAAATAGTGTTTGGAAAGTAATCACTTCTATGTTTCTTTCAGAAAAGCTTTCTCGCCAAGCAAACAGCGGGTTAAGTAAGATTTTCTTGATTAGAAAATTGAGGTATTTAAATTGTTGATCTTTGTTATTTGTTATAAATGTTTTAGGGGTTTGTACGCTTATTAGTGGGAGCATAAACGCATGCCTAGCTTTTTCTCGGGTACAATTTTCCATACCTTTGCTGATTCCAGAGGAATGAAAGAAGGTGTGGGAGGTATGGTTTTATTTGATATTATTTTTCCTTTTCCTCTCTTTTAGTGGCTGTTTGCAAGGACGAAAATATTGGAATAGATTGACCGATATCAGTGATATATCGGTAACGGAGGTGATACAAGCAAAATATAAGCCCTAAATGAAAAAAATCATTGAAATTTTGGAGAAAAACCGCTGAAATTTTCTCCTAAATAAATAAATTAATTTTAATTATGTTATAATTTATTTTGTATACTAATTAAATATAAAACAAATATAAAATCATAATAAATAAATTTATCAATATTTTTAAATAAAAATATTTTGTATCAAAATGTACCAATATTTTTAAATAAAATTCATAAATATATTTAAATAACATAATTAGTACATTTGTAATAATTTGGTTTTAAATTAATAATTTTATTTTATTTTGATATTCAAGTGTAATAACGGTGTATTGAGAATAAAATAACTTAGTACATTTTTTAATCAATATAACATTGAATTTAAATTCGTATATTTTTATAATTAATTAATATATTTTCAATTATTATAAAATTCACATTTCTTATCAGTTTACACTATATAATTAAATTTAATTTTACAAATTATATCATACATATATTAATTTTTTCAACAAAATAACTTTAAAATGTTTATTATACTTATAATTTTATTTTTAAGTGTCTTTTTCTTATATTTTCATAAATTTTGATAATACTAATATTTTCATAATTGCTTGTAGCTACAACAACATTGCATGGGTACATAATATCTAGTATCCATTGTTTACAGCTAGGACAATGGGGTATCTAATCGCATTTGCTCCCCAAACTTTTGTCTCTCATTGTAAGTGTTGGCCAATAGAGATCTTTTCAATCTCTACACATTTCACCGCTCCACCAGAAATTCCTTTTGCCTCTACCGTACTCCACTTTGGCAATTTCCACACCTTGTCTAGGGTTGAACCCTGGGATTTGACGACAAATTTAACATGACTTAAAATAACTTAATGATTTAATTTAAGTTATTAAATGAATTAAACATATTTATTCAAATAACTTAATATTACAATTTAAAGTTAAAAATGATTTTAAATATTAAATCATAATAGTTAATTTATTTTTACTTATATCTAAAATCATTTTTATAAAAAAATCAAAATTAATATAAATTAAGTAAATAAGTCACTTTAAGTCACTAAATTAATTTAACAAATACCATGCACTTAGTTTTGAATGAACCTTTTATTCAAAAAGTATATAAATTAGGATTAAAATTATAAACTATAATATTGATTTCAGACCAACACTTCCCTGTAAACTTAAACAAAATCTATAGACCCAATAATTCCAGTTGTGATCACAACAATGCTCTCATATGCTAATGTCATTGCATTTCTTTTACTCATATGTCAATTCTTATTTTTTAGGTACCTTTTATTTATTTATTTTTTAAAAGAAAATAATAATAACTTTTATATAAAGTCCAAGAATTATAAAGGATCAATATTAAAAATCCAATGATTTTTAAAAACTAATTAAGAAAATTGAAGTTTTTTAAAAAAGTTACCTCAAATTTTAAAATTTTCTTAAAGTAATTTTTGAGGATATAAGGTAATTTTATATTTTTTATATCAAAATATTTATTTTCATCCGTATTGTGGTTGTAATTATAATATTTTTTTAAGAGCGAATTTCATTAACTTTTCCTAAAATTTCAATTAAATATATTTAATTTTCATTAATTTGAAATTTTATCAAATATCCTTTCTATTTTTTGCCCTTTATAGGATAAGCATGACCCATGTCGAGCCTAGTGGATTGATGCTAGACTACTAAAAGGACTTTGAAGACAAGTTTTTGAAAGGTTTGGTAGTTTAGGGTTTACCATTACTATATATTCAATATATGCATCATGTCATTCTTAAATTTAGATATTAGGATTTATTTGAAAATTATTTCTAATGTTTTGTAAAAATAAATTTTTTTTAAATAAAAAATTAATTTCCAAATTTAAAAAAACATTTGGTAATTTTTCTTATGAAAAACAACTTTTTGAGAAATTATTTTGAAAAATGGGATGTCTTTTAAAATACATTTTAATCAATTTCAATTATTTTCATATGTTTTCTAGGGATTATTTTATGAAATAATTATAAAATATAAAGAATAATTGAAAATAAAATAATACGAATAAAAGTTATTTTTAAGAAATATTTAAAAACACATAAAATAGGATGATAATATTCAACGTACCCAAAAAAAAAAAAATTATTCTAAAAAAAATACTATAAAACTATTTTTTGAGAATTGTTTTCACAAACATTCCCAAAAAAAACCCTATAGATTTTTATAAAGAAACCCTATATAACTTAACTTAAAGTTAAAATAATTCTTTTTTATGTAAGTAAATTACAAAATAGAGTATCTACAAATTTAATCGAAAGATGAGTCTCAGTAATCTTCAAAACCAAACTTTATAATATTTTTAGAAAAATTTGATCTCTAATTGATAGACTCTATATTACAAATACCTTTATTACCCAAACAATCTATTATTCTATTTACTTCTCGATAAATATGACGACAATTATAAATATTTAGATCATGAGTTCATTTTCGAACATCCTTCACTAATAATGTAATAAGATTAAGAATAATGATCTTTTTATTATAATAATTTATTTTTACTTTTAAGTAACATTCAATCTCTAAGTTTAAGAACTCATTATTCTTAGCAACCAACACACCATCTCTTAAAGCCATAGATTTCACAATAATTATTGATACATTACCCATATACATACTTGCATATAAATCATGACGTAAGACTACCAGGTTGTCATTAGTGTATGGTTACACATTAGATAGAACCTACAATGAATTTTAAATAAGGCAATTGAGTTTCTCATAATTCACTGAACTACTATATTGTATAAACTTTTAACATTGAAAATATATTAGGCCTATGTTGAAAGCAACAAGAAGATTTGACTTATGGGGGTGACTCTAAAATAGTTATATATTCCCTATGAATTAGATTACCATTAATGAAGGTTGGTGACAATAAGTATTCTTAATAGATACACCATCATATCTCATGGGATTGAGATAATATGTTCCTTTAAGAGATCCAAATGACATGTGGTCATAGTAATTCCTTAAGTGGAATTTGACATATGTTCTTTACGAATTAGAATATGTCAGTTGATAACATAATTGGAGAATCTATCATTTGTTTTATAAGTTAGAGAAAGTACACAATTTTACTCGATTCACACGTATTTACTCTCCATAGTTTTACTTAATGCCTTGTGCTTCCTAATAGATTACCTCAACCCCCTGTTGAAGCTAGTGAATCAATACATCTCCATGCCTTTCTATTGAAAAGACTTCTAAGTTCGTGATTTTAGAGTTTTAGGATAGAGCTATGATTGTGTATTTAATATGTAGACCCTCTTATTCAAGTTTAAAGATTGTATTTTTATAGAGAAACCCCATATAACTTATTCAAAATAGGTTTTAAAAGTCCAAAATTACTAAAAGGTATAGTTTAAAGAATTAAAAATCATAATTTTTTTTTAAAAAAATATTATTGGATATTCGAACTACTCATATAGGAGTGTTTGAATGTTGTGAGACATTTGAACTTTCCCTAAGATAGCATGCAAATGATGTAGGATGTTTGAATGCCCTAAAAAGATCTTTTTGTGTTTTCCCACATTTTGTTATTTTTCCTCATAAATTTACTTTGAATTTCAATTCAATTCAATTCCAAATTTAATATTTATTGTAATATCATAACACTCCAAATATATATTTACCTCAATCAAATCTCAAGTTTAAGTATATTAAACTTACTCATGATGGTAAAAACCCAAATAAGTAGACAAAATCAATGCATAAATGAAATAAAAATTGTCAAACTAATCTAAAACATCATTGATTGAACTTAAGGTAGTTGTGATATGACTTTATTTTATTTTATTTTTCACTTTTTGAGTCGATGCAATTGAAATATACATTTTTCTTATCCTTCTTCATTTTGACATTAATATGCGTGTAATCACGAACACACACATATCTTAAAATTACACATACATATATATATATATCATAAAATGAGAGTCATTGAGAGCTTGGATTGGTTGACATTTCTTGATGTTTGTTAGAAAGTAACCTCAT
Organism: Vitis riparia; assembly: GCF_004353265.1. Lineage (NCBI taxonomy): Eukaryota > Viridiplantae > Streptophyta > Magnoliopsida > Vitales > Vitaceae > Vitis > Vitis riparia. Next base: position 24,124,152 of record NC_048448.1, read on the forward strand.
CTCTTATAAGCTAATTTTAGTTTATAATATGTTGTCTTCTTCATTGTGATTTGAAGTACTATTATTATTATAAGAAAGTGATTATTATAGACAATCACCTTCATGTCGTGATTATTATATACAATCAACTTTATAAAGTGAAAGGAGAAGAAAACAAGAAAGAGAAATCAGAATGTAGGAAAAGAATAGAAATAGATTTTCATTAGAGGTATCTCCCTTTTATAGAGTGTCACAAAGAGATATACATCAATATGGATGATCATCCACAAGTTCCCATAATCTGGTAAATTCTCATATTTTATAACACTCCCCCTTGGATGATCATAAGAATATGCCTCATTAAAACCTTACTAGGAAAAATCCTATGGGCAAAAAAAACCCTAGTAAAGGACAAAGAGTACAATATTCTTTTGGATTACTACAACTGCCTCGTTAAAAACCTTGCCAGTAAAACCCAATGGGACAAAACCTGGATGAAGGAAAAAAAAAGTGCAGTATATCCATATTATCATTCTCCCCCTCATGTAAACATGATTATGATTTCTTCAACATTTCAAATAGTAGATCTCTCAATCTTCGCAATCCAAAGTCATACCTTAACCTTTTCAATGTGGTCGAATGTAATGCCTTTGTAAATAGATCTGCTAGATTATTGCATGACCAAATCTGTTGAACATCGATCTCACATTTCTTTTGGAGCTCATGAGTATAGAAGAATTTAGGGGAGATATGCTTAGTTTTGTCACCTTTTATGAATCCTCATTTAATTTGTGCGATACAAACAACATTATCTTCATGTAAGTTGGTTGCATTGCCTTTGATGGAAGGTAGTCCACATGTTTCTTGAATATGTTGGATCATTGCCCTTGGCCATACACATTCATGACTTGCTTCATGAATTGTAAGAATTTCTGAATGATTTGAAGATGTGGCTACCATTGTTTACTTGACTGATCTCCAAAATATTGTTATTCCACCATAAGTAAAGACATATCCCGTTTGAGATCGAGCTTTATGAGGATCTGAAAGATATCCTGCATCTGCATACCTAATCAATTGTGATTTTGATTCTTTTGAATAATATAAACCCATGTCACTTGTTCCACGAAGGTATTGCAATATATGTTTAATCCCATTCCAATGTCTTCGAGTTGGAGCGGAACTGTATCTTGCCAATAAATTGACAAAAAAAATAATATTTGGATGTATACAATTGGCAAGACACATAAGTGCACCAATAGCACTAAGATATGGTACTTCAGGACCAAGTAATTCTTCCTTTTTTTCGCAAGGACGAAATCGGTCATTTTTCACATCAAGTGATCAAACAACCATTAGAGAACTTAAAGGATGTGATTTATCCATAAAAACGCTTCAAAATTTTCTTAATGTATGTTGATTGATGTACTAAAACTCCATTTGGAAAATGGTCGATCTGCAGGCCGAGACAAAATTTTGTTTTTCCAAGATATTTCATCTCAAATTCATTTTTCAAGTAATTTGTTGTTCTTGTGAGCTCTTTAGGTGTTCCAACAAGATTTAAGTCATCAACATACACTACAATAATTGCAAATCCGGTTTCTGATTTCTTAATGAAAATGCATGGGCATATAAGGTTATTCATATACCATTTTTTAACAATTATTCGCTAAGGCGATTATACCACATGCGTCCAAATTACTTTAATCCATACAGGGATCGTTGTAACTTGATTGAGTACATGCTACGAGGCTTTGTACAATTTGCTTCAGGCAATTTAAATCCTTCAGGGATTTTCATGTATATATCATTATCCATGGATTCATATAAATATGTTGTAATAACATTCATGAGACTCATATCTAGTCCTTCTAGGACTACCAAATTAATTAAGAAACTATATGTGATTGCGTTCATGACAAGAGAGAATGTTTTCTCGTAGTCAATACCAGGTTTCTACGAGAAACCTTGTGCTACTAATCGCACTTTATATCTTATGATCTCATTATTCTCATTGTGTTTTTCGTATAAATACCCATTTGTACCCAACAAGCTTTACATCTTCAGGTGTTTGAACTACAGGTCCAAAAAATTCTCATTTTGTTAATGAGTTTAACTTTACCTGTATAACTTCTTTCCATTTTGGCTAATCATTTCTATGTCAGCATTCTTCCACATTTCATGGTTCAAGATCTTCATCATTTCTTATGGAGGCCACTTGGAAAGTGAAAACAATATTATTTTGATCCCATTTTTCTCCCGTGTATTCATAACTTACTGAGATCTCACAATTTTCAGGTACCTGTGCCTCTTCAAGGGCTTCTCATTCAATATGTGTCTCTTCAAAGGCTTCTTGTTCAATATATATGCCTCTTCAGGGGCTTCTTGTATTATTTGTACCTCTCTTAGGGCTATAGATTTATCAATTTTAAATTGATCAGTTATTTTTATGGCCTCTTTTAGAGTGCTAAGTTTTTCTTGGGTTCTCCTCTTCTGGGGAGTTACATCATTTGAACCGACAGGTCTACCACGCTTCAGGCATATCTTAGATTCATTTGTTAACTGTCCTACAAGGACATCAATCCGTGCTGGAGTATTTGCAGCCGGGATATATGACTTTGTCACTTTCTTTGTATCAATGAATGTATCTTGTAATTGATTTGCAAGATTTTGAAAATGAATTATCCTTTGAACTTCTAGTTCACATTGATTTGTATGAGGATCAAGATGAGTCAAAGTCAATGCATTTCAAATAATTCCATGTCGTTCTTTTGGAACTAACTCTTCTCCCCCTAACGGTGAGAAAATTGTCTCATTAAAATGATAATCTGCACAACATGTCATTCTACCTTTTAAGTGTATAGGTAGACTAGTCACTAATTAAAAACTTTTGGTTTTGTAATGTACATCCATATGACCTTTTACCCCGGGGGACCAAGTTGGTCTTAAAAGATTCTTCTGGATCTATCATCATATAAAGTGTCATTCACATGGAATCAAATACTACTAGTGACATAGTATAAGCTCTTTTGGAGCCTTTAATTAGGTTTTTATCACCTGATATAGTATTAACATTGTTTGTCATCAATGTTGTGCAATTAATGAGACAAGAGTTTCATCAAAGTAACAAGTCATAAAACATTGTTATAAAGACTTCATCTTTATAGAGTTGAATAAATATTATCATAGAGAAAAAAGTTAAAATCAATGGAAAAATATTAGTCATCAATGATAACTTAACTTAATAAGTTGTGTAAAAGCAATGAAAACATATATAACACAATAAAACAAATATGAAAAGATAATTTAACGTTATATATTTCGTAAGTATCTCACACATTTGATTTTGTAAGTGTGGAGCAATTTATACATGAAATAACTAGGAAGTATTTCAATAATCAAACCAATTGTAGTGATGGATCAAGGTATGAGAGAGATCCATGTATCTTCAAGTATAAATAAAGAAAAGAATTTAAATGATAAATAATAAAATGTGAAATAAACTATAAAAGATGAACAATAAACAATGTGTTCAAATATGATAACAAAATAAACCTATTTGCAAAGAATTAAATAAAAACATAACGTTTTATCATAACAAACATCTCCATCACCAATTAGATGGTCAATTTTCCCATTAGGATTCTCAAAGAAATCTGAAACATCTAAATGGGTTAGATCCATTTAGCCATCACTATCAATGAAGTTCATTTCAACTTTCTTTCATTTTGTCGATGTTTGGTAAAGGTCGATCAAATGTTTGGGCGTACGACATGTACGCGACCAATGCCCCTTCATACCACATATATAACAATTATTCTCATGGTTCTTAGGAGGTTTATCTTATAAACACTTCCCATTTTCTTGTTTTACCTCAGTATTATTCCACTTCTAGTGGTGCAATGAGGTTTTACTTTTATGAGAATTTGGTGAATTATTACTTTAAGAACCATGTTATCAGGGATTTCTTCCATAACCACAACCACGTTCTCATCATCGTCCATGAGTCTAGGACAATATTGCATTCACTCAGGGAATGATTCAAATCTAGTTGGACAAGACTGATGATTTCTCATCAAAAGCTCATTTTTTTGTTAAACCTTCATGGAGATGATGACGAAGGAAAATCAGTGTTTTTGCGCGATCCTATAAGGATGCTTGATTTCCTTCTTTGATCATAACTCCAAGATTCATTCCCAATTTTGTTTTGAATAACTTTTGGTTACACAAGAGAATTAAAAATTGTATGCATAGCTTCTGGTTATGAAACTATTGTTAATAAAAATTATCTTCCATAATTTCTATTGTGAAAAATAAGTGAGTACAAAATAAAAATTAAAAGCTAATATTTTTCATAACTTTGAATTATGATTATTTTGTCAAAACAAGAAAATATTCAAATTTGTACATAGCTTCAGGCTATGAACTATTTATGTATAACTTCTAATTACATAATATAATTAAAAGAAATTAAAGAAATTAAAAGTTAATATCTTTCATAGCTTTAGGTCATGATTATTTTGTCAAAACAAGAAAATATTTAAATTTGTACATAGCTTCAGGCTATGAACTGTTTTTTTTTTATATATAAATTTGTATATAGCTTCAGGTTATGAACTATTCGTTGGGTAAATTTGTGCATAGCTTCGGGCTATAAACTTTCATTATGTAGATTTGTACATAGCTTCAAGCAATGAACATTTATTTATTTATTTATTTATTTTATAGTTTTTGGCCATAATATTGTTTGGTATAACTTCTAGTTATATCGTATAATTAAAATTAAATAATTGGGGATCATATGCATAACTTCTGGTAATGTATTTGTAATTTTGTAATCTTTTCCCCATAACTTCTGGTTATAGGAATTGCACATAGTTTTCATAATTTATGGTTATGAATTTACCCCATAATTTATAATTTACCCCATAACTTCTGGTTATAGGGATTACACATATTTTTCATAACTTTTGGTTATGAATTTATTTCATAACTTCTAGTTATAGGGATTATACATATTTTTCATAACTTTTGGTTATGAATTTATCTCATAACTTTTGGTTATAGGTATTATACATATTTTTCATAACTTTTAGTTATGAATTTATCTCATAACTTCTGATTATAGGGATTATACATATTTTTCATAACTTCTGGTTATGAATTTACCCTATTTATAATTTATCCCATAACTTCTAGTTATAGGGATTGTAATATTTATGTATTCGAATAAAATAAATGAAAAAATAGATCAAAGGGTAATAAAATAGAAAATCATGATATAAGTTTATCACATACCTTTTTGTGAGAAAGAAGAGAGAAGAGTCTTTCTATTTCTCTAAAAAGGAGAACGTCTTTCAATTTCTTTAAATAGAGAAAAATCTTTCTATTTCTTTTATAGAGACTACTCGTGCTGATAATGTATTGTAAAATTATAAAGTGAAAGGAGAAGAAAACAAGAAAGATAAATCAGAATGTAGAAAGAGAATAGAAATATATTTTCATTAGAGGTATCTCCCTTTTATAAAAAACCACAAAGAGATATACATCAATATGGATGATCATCCACAAGTTTCCATAATTCTCATATTTTATAATAAATAATAACTTTTATATAAAGTCCAAGAATTATAAAAGATCAGTATTAAAAATCCAATTATTTTTAAAAACTAATTATGAAAATTCAAGTTTTTAAAAAAAATTTACCTCAAATTTTAAATTTTTCTTTAAGCAATTTTTGAGGATATAAGGTAATTTTATATTTTCTATATCAAAATATTTATTTTTATCATATTGTGATTGTAATTATAATAATTTTTAAGGGCGAATTTCATTAACCTTTCCTAAAATTTTAATTAAATATATTTAAATTTATTAATTTGAAATTTTATCAAATATCCTTTCTATTTTTGGCCCTTTAGAGGATAAGCATGACCATTATGGAGCCTGGTGGATTGATGTTCGACTACTAAAAGGACTTTGAAGTCAAGTTTTTGAAAGGTTAGGTAGTTTAGGGTTTACCATTACTATATATTCAATATATGCATCATGTCATTCTTAAATTTAGATAATAGGATTTGTTTGAGAATTATTTCTAATGTTTTGTAAAAATAATTTTTTGTTCTTAAAAATAAAAATTTATTTTTCCAAATTAAAAAAAAAAAAACATTTGGTAATTTTTCTTATGAAAAACAACTTTTTGAGAAATTATTTTGAAAAATGGGGTGTCTTTTAAAATATATTTTAATTAATTTCAACTATTTTCATACATTTTCTAGGGATTATTTTATAAAATAATTATAAAATATAAAGAATGATTGAAAATAAAATAATATGAATAAAATTTATTTTTAAGAAATATTTAAAAACACATAAAATAGGTCGAGAACGTTCAAAGTACCCAAATAAATTTTTATTCTAAAAAAATACTATAAAACTATTTTTAAAAACTATTTTTTGAGAATTGTTTTCACAAACATTCCCAAAAAAAGCCTATATAACTTAACTCAAAGTCAAAATAATTCTTTTTTTTTTATGTAAGTAAATTACAAAGTAGTGTATCTACAAATTCAATTGAAAAATGAGTCTGGGTAATCTTCAAAACTAAACTTTATAATATTTCTAGAAAAATTTGATCTCCAATTGATGGACTCTATATTACAAATACCTTTATTACCTAAAAAAATCTATTCTTCTATTTGCTTATCGATAAATATGACGACAATTATAAATATTTAAATCATGAGTTCATTTTCAAACATCTTTCATTAATAGTGTAATAGAATTAAGAATAATGTTTTTTTTATTATAATAATTTATTTTTACTTTTAAGTAACATTCAATCTCTAAGTTTAAGAACTCATTATTCTTAAAAGACAATACACCATCTCTTAAAGTCATAGATTTCACAATAATTATTGATACATTACCCATATACCTGCTTGCATATGAATCATAACATAAAACTATCAGATTGTCATTAGTGTATGGTTACACATTAGAAAGAACCTACAATGAATTATAAATAAGGCAATCAAGTTTATCATAATTCACTAAGCTACTATATTGCATAGACTTTCAACATTGAAAAGAAATTAGGCTTGAAATCAACAAGAAGATTTGACTTATGAGGGTGACTCTAAAATAGTTATATATTCCATATGAATTAAGTCACTATTAATGAAGGTTGGTGACAACAAGTATTCTCAATAAAGGCACCATGATATCTCATGGGATTGAGATAATGTATTCCTTTAAGAGATCCAAATGACATGTGATCATGAAATTTGTGGTCATAGTAATTCCTTAAGTGAAATTTGACATATGTTCTTTATGAATTAGAGTATGTCAGTTGATAACATAATCAGAAAATCTATAATTTGTTTTATAAGTCAAAGAAAGTACACAATTTTACTTGATACACATGTATTTATTCTCCATAGTTTTACTTGATGCCTTCCCTAATAGATGACCTTAACCCCCTATTGAAGCTAACGAATCAATACACCTCCATGCCTTTCTATTGAAAAGACTTCTAAGTTCTTAAAATGTTTTAGATTTTAGAGTTTTAGGATAGAGCTATGATTGTGTATTTAATATGTACATCCTCTTATTCAAGTTAAAAGACTAGATTTTTATAGAGGAACCCCATATAACTTATTAAAAATAGGTTTTAAAAGTGCAAAATTACTAAAAGATATAGTTTAAAGAATTAAAAATCATGAATTTTTTTTAAAATATTATTGGATATTCAAACCACTCATATAGGAGTGTTTGAATGTTGTGAGGCATTTGAACTTTCCCTGAGGTAGCATGCAAATGATGTAGGATGTTTGAATGCCCTAAAAAAGGCGTTCAAAGGTCCTTTTGTGTTTTCCCACCTTTTGTTATTTTTCGTGATAAATTTACTTTGAAATTCAATTCAATTCCAAATTTAATATTTATTGTAATATCATAACACTCCAAATATATATTTACCTCAATCGAATTTCAAGTTTAAGTATATTAAACTTACTCATGATGGTAAAAACCCAAATAAGTAGACAAAATCAATGCATAAATGAAATAAAAATTGTCAAACTAATCTAAAACATCATTGATTGAACTTAAGGTAGTTGTGATATGACTTTATTTTATTTTATTTTTCACTTTTTGAGTCGATGCAATTGAAATATACATTTTTCTTATCCTTCTTCATTTTGACATTAATATGCGTGTAATCACGAACACACACATATCTTAAAATTACACATACATATATATCTTAAAATGAGAGTCATTGAGAGCTTGGATTGGTTGACATTTCTTGATGTTGGTTAGAAAGTAACCTCATCTCTTATAAGCTAATTTTAGTTTCTAATATGTTGCCTTCTTCATTGTGATTTGAAGTACTATTATTATTATAAGAAAGTGATTATTATAGACAATCACCTCTATACCGTGATTATTATATACAATCAACTTTATACCATAAACACTCAAACGTAATGAAATTTGTCAAGGACAGATTCATCAACTTGTTTTGGATAACGATATGAAGACAATTTTTTTCCTTTTTATTTTTATAACTAATTTTTATAACACATTGATTTTTAATAAAAATGTCTTTGTCATCTTCCAATCTAACTCCTATTGCTACACATGGTAAGAAACCTACGAAGACCCTAAGTGACGACAACAAAAGATGTTGTTCTATCTCCAACTCTAAGTCTTATCGAGGCTTTGTACGGAGATGCCTCCTATTAACGAAGGGTGAACTGAACTGATAATCAAGTGTAAACAGCGACTGAAACTTGGGATCATTCTAAATTTTTGTGCTAAGGACTATACTTTAAATGGTCTGAACAACATGAATAACATCCAATAATGTCATGAAGGGCTTATGAATTGCAGGAAGACAGCCTTAGTGAGCCGAAAGATAAAAGGCATGTTTGGGCCCTCCATTTTATTGTACCACTCGAGACCCATTTAATTTGAAATATAAAAATTTAGGTGATGGCCCTGCTATATTTGGATGGCTATTGTGTGTCCTTCGATAGGCAGGCTCCACATGCGGAGGGGGATGGTTGTGTTAGGTGGAGCCCTTGTGAAGACGAGTTCATTTCTAGTGTTGTGGCTTGTGTGTAAAGCTATTGGAATTTATTACTCTCTATTCCTTTGGTTGTATAGCTTCAAATTTCAAAATTCTCACAATATGACTCCTTTTAGGCAGCCTTTCCCCAAGAGATGAATGGTCACTTGATGTTCTTTTGGCTTTTGAATCATGATCCATTGGTTCATGAATGGACTCAAAAAACAGTCACGGGAATTAAAAAACTATTTTTTGTTTTCTATAATTAAAAACATCATCTTTTTATAAAACATTTTTATATAAAAATGAAAAGTGATTAAAAATAAGATATCATATATATAAATTATTTTTTAAATATTTTTCAAATAGTTAGAAACAAGTTAAAAATATTTCAAGTTTTGAAATAAATTTTTATTTTACAAAATATTATAAAATAGTTTTCAAAAACGGTTTTTAAAAACATTCACTAAATAAGCCTAACAATCACCCCTTAAAAGTTAAAACTCAACTCAATTTTTTTTTTCAATTTGATTCCTTTGTCATAGTTGATAAAACTCACACAAATATTTTATCCCAAAAACAAAATACAAATCTTCTTTCAAATATGTATCATATTTATATAGATGATCTATTTGTCAATATTTTTTGAAATAACATTTAAAAATAATTATAAATTATTTTAAAATTTTGAGGTTTTTCTATGACATAAAATTATTTAAAATATTTTTATATTTTTAATTATTTTTTAAACCAAATTAAAATAAAATCAAACACTAGAAAAAGGTTATAAATTTCTTCTAAAAATGGTTTCAAAATAGACCTCATAATGTTTTATAATTATGGATATAAGTATCCATTTTGATACATTTTTATTTTTTTGTTTTCAAAATAAAAATAATAATAATTTTTATATAAGATATAAGAAATTTTAGATATTTTTATCGGACATGTAATAATTTTTAAAAATTAAGGTATTTAAATTTTAAAAATTTTGCAAGTGATTTTAAAAATATAAGGTAAATTTATAATTTTTTGTGTCAAAGTTTCTAATTATAAATAAAGAAATTTATTCTAATTATTTTTTAATAAAGTAATATTTTAATATTTAAGAAATTTAATTTAAGCAAAAGAGAATGAAATGAATTTGAGGATATCACTTTCCTTTATTGGGAATCGTGTTTTTCAAAACATTTTTCTTTGGAACCCGTCAGGACCACACAACTTAAACCTCAAGCGGGTCATCCACGTGGCGACCACTCTAAGGTTCTCATTCTGAAAATTACCGAAACACCCCCAAAAGGAGCACGTGCATGCGCGTCACTCCACATGTCCAGATCCGTTAAAGAGCGGGAAGCCATTCATTTCAAATTCAAAAATTTCAAACGGTTCTAAGCCAAAGCACAGTGAACACCGATACCAAAAGCTCTTCTCTCTCTACAGTTTCATCGCCTGCGATTTCTACCAGTATGAGGTATTTCCATTTGCATAGATCCGTTTCTTTTTTTCTTTTCTTTTTTTCATTTTTTATTGTATTTTCTATCATTTTTGTTCTCCGCAGAGATGGATTTTCGCGGTATGAAGAGGAAACAACTACAAGCGCTGTGCAAGCAGCATGGTGTTCCAGCGAATTCGACGAATCTTGAGATGGCTGATAGGCTCTCCTTGTTTTTTAAGGTTTGGAGTTTACCTTAACCTTGTTTCCTTTGATTTTTCTTTTTTTCTGAGAATGTTCAGGAAAACACAAGAAATTAGAATTTTGTAATTTTGTTTTTTCTCAACTGTTTTCCGTGTCACTAAATAAGAATCTTCAATGAAATGTGTCCGATACAACTATATGTGGAATAGAACTTATAATTTAGGAAAAGACAAGGAACCAAAAAATTTAGTGATTAAATTTTTTTATTGTTTTGGAATAAAGCAATGAAAATCTTTACTATAATGAGTCCAAATTCAAGTGTATGGAACTGAAATAAGGAATATGTCCCTTTTTGGTTGTGAGAAAATTCAGGAAAAAATATGAAGTACAATATTTAGGTAATTCAGCTTTTCCATTGTTTGAGGTTTGGGAAACAAGAGTTTTCACTGAAATGAGTCCAGAAAAACTATATGGAAACTGAAATAACAAGGATTAAGTTCAGGGAAAGAAAAGGGACTAAATTTTTTTGTACTTTTGCTTCTCATCGAGTGGAACCTGGGAAATAATTCACTGAAATGGGTGAAATTCAATTATATGCAAGCTAAGATAAAAGGCAATATGAGAGTTAGAAGTTTGTTTTGTTATCTTAATTTACTTGGTCTCCCTGGCAACCTAACTGAGGTTGAACTTTAATTGGGAAATAGATGCATGATTTTTTTCTGTAATTCTTTGTTGCAGGAAAAGGAAAAACCAGTGACGCAAGGTCGGTCTTGCTTGAAGAATCTGGATGGGATAGATAGCCTAACTGATTCTAATGCTGTCACCTGCGATCCCAAGAGAGTTAGGTTTAGTCCTGAAAATGAGACGTTTGAATTTGAGGATTCTGAGATAGACAGGGAAAACACCCCAGCAAGAACAAGGGCGGCAAGGGCAGCAAGGAGGTCTAGGGTGAGACTGGCTAAAGAGAAAGTGAGTCCTGTTGGTGCAAATGCTGGAAATAGTGAGTCCTGTGAGGAAACTAGAGGTACTCTGAACAGAATCACGAGGCACCAAGGACAAAAAGTCATAGAGGGGCATGCAGTGAAGGCTTCATCACCTCTTGTTAAGGAAAAGGGGGCGAAAAAAGGCACAAAGATCAAAAGTACAGTTTCAGAAATTGTTGATAAAAGTGCTAAGTTATCCCCAGTATTAGAAATGGATGCCAATGCACGTGGTAAAGAAAATGGAAGACTGATAAGAAGGCAATTGAGGAGTAGGGAGGTGGTAGTTGAAAATGCCAGTGAACTAGGGAATGAAGATTCTATCATTCCAAAGAAGAATCCAGTGCAGACAAGATCAAAGAAGAGGAATCCGAAAGATGGTAATGAGGTTCTTACCACAGATGAAATTTCTGAAGACATTATTAGTGCAGGAGAAGGTGAAAAAATTGAAACTGGAAAGGTCTTTAGGCAATCTAAACGGAAGGCAATAGAAGATGGCGAGTGTGAACTGTTTGGTGGGGAATTGGGGAAAAGGAAAATGGTTGGAAGGATCACAAGGTTCCGGGCCCAGTTGGTGGGGCGAGAAGCATCTGCTGTTGAAGGTGAAAATGAGACTGGAGATGAATCTGAAGTCCAGGTTTCAAAAGACTCTGAAGCTGTTCTTCAACTCGAAGAGCCTGCTAAATTTTTAGGTAGAAACACTTCGAGGCAGAAATCTGCAATTTCTCAATCAGATCCATCTGTGAGAACAGAGACCAGAAAACAATGGAAGGGCACAAGATTGGAAGGAGGAGCCTCTGAGACTGAAGTGAGTATGAAAGAGAAGGAAAAGGTTTCTCTACCTAATGGCCCTCTAAGGAGGTCCAGACGCAACACTTTAGCATTTAAGTCTACTGTTTCTCCTGATGGAGGGTTGGTAACTCATGAAGCTGTTGGAAGGAATCAGTTATTGAAGCACTTGGGAGAACCAATTACAGAAAAAGAAGCCTCTAAACCTGAGCCAACTGCTGAAATTTTGAAAGAAAATGAGAAGGTTTCTCTACACAATGGCCGTCTGAGGAGATCCAGACGCAACACTTCAACATTTAAGTCTAGTGCCCCTGCTGCTGATGGAAATTTGGTGACTGACGAAACTGTTGGAAGGAATGAGCAGTCAAAGTGCTTGAGAGAATCAACTCCAGAAAAAGAAGCTTCTGTAACTGAAGCACCTTTGAGAAGGTCCAAGCGGAATGCTTCTAGGCATGATTCAATATCTGCATCCACAGGAATGGATGGCATTCCTAATGCCATTGGAAAGAATAAGCCACAGAAGAGAAGTCTGCAGCCAATTCTCGAAGAAGAAACTTCTGTGATTGAGAAGGAGCCTCTAATTGAAGAACTTCCAAGACAATCTAAATATAATGCTTCCAAATGTAATATAGTTGGACCTGCTAGAGTAGCTGGTGAAGTTAAGGGAAAGAAGAAGCAGCGGAGGAGATCAAAATTTCCAAGCTCTAAAGGGGAAGCTCCATTAACTGAGAGCATGTTGGATATTGAAGAAACACCAGGCATAGATGTTGAATTGTCAGAGCCAGAAGCTGCAGGAAGCAAAAGTTCAGTTTTGATCCGCCAAGAAGGAACTCCTAAAGATAAAGATACTAGAAAGAAGAGGAAGAGCTCCAGGAAGATATCTAGTGCAAAGAAGCAGCAACATGGGTCGGTGGAGGTTTGCCCTGTAATTTCTGACTTAGAGGAAGTTGAGGATCGCACGACAGTGAATTTCAAGGATATTCCATCCCAATCTGCAGCTGCCATAGAGGAGGATATTGTTGAGTATCTCACAACAGTGAACTTGGAGGACATTCCATCTCAATCTGCAGTTTCTGTAGAAGAGGATATTTCAATGGAAAATGATAAGGAAAATTTGGTTCAAGATAAAGTTAATGAAGGTAACAAGGTTGATAAAGAATCTCAGTTCCACAACATGAGAAGTGATCTTGATTATGATAATTCAGTTGAACCACAAGGAAATCAATATTCAAGTAAAGTTAGCAAGGAACTCGTCTCTCCAGTCTTTGACTTCTCATCTGTCCAGCAATCAGATTACACTGGTAAGTTTCTGTTGGCTTTTGGGACCATAATCGGTTTAGTATTTTTTTCATATAATTGATTACTCAGTGATCAACAATTTTCAGGATCATCTGCTAATCATGTGAAGTTGCAGAGAGAACTGGAAACTGAAGAAGAGCTATCTGCAGGCAAGCATATAGATCCAGCAAGCAATATTTTTGTTGATCTTGCAGCTGAAGATGACAAAACTTCAGTTGAAAAGGAGCAGAAGTTAGGACTAGAAGAGATGAATGGTTGTGCTGAACCAGTCATGCATGAGTTAGAGGAGAATGTAACTGAATCTAATGAAAGTGGCAGCTCAAAAAGGAACTTCGAAACTTTCAGTGAGGAATCTGGAGATATTGCTTTGCTTAACCCCTCCAATGGAGAACGGGCCACTCCAAATATATCAGGGAGGAGAGATATTGATGATGCTGAAGATCCTGAGGCTGCTGTTGAATTTCCAGAAAATGCTGTAGCTTCCCCTGTGGCAGAAATTGTTGCAGAAAAGGTTACAGAAATCCAGCTTGCCTCAAGTGGTCAATGGTCTACAGAGGAGACTCCTCTAAAGATTGTTATCACACCAGAATGTCAAAGTAAGTGTGTACTGTATCCTTTCTTTGTCAATCATTAGCCATCAAATGGTCTGATGATGTTAAAGTTATACATAATTCAAGAAATTCATTTGGCCATTTTCTTCTTTATTGCATCTGCTGTTATAGATGACAAAGTGGTTGGTTCTTGTTTGCACACTGTCTCAGCAGATGATGGTTCTCAAGAAGGTTAGTTCCATTTATACAGGGCACTGCAATCTCCAGTGAGTTTTCTTGCTAATTTTCTTTTATTAAACATGCAGAAGGGTATCAACTCAATGCTCAACTTGCTGCACAGTCCCCTGTGCTTGGAAGAAGCAATCCAAATCATGGTGAAGGAGAAAAATCTTATAGTTATGGGAATGTTATCATGGATGGAACAATGTGCGGAGGTGAATTGTCTGTTAGTGATGCCAGGGAGCGAAGAGAGCATCCTGTTTTAGACGAGTTAGATGGTCAAATTTCCGAGAAGAAGGAAAGTGTAATGTCAAAGGGAATCACAAGCGTTTCTAAGGAAATAAAAGAGACAGGTAAACATATACTTTCCCATAGAGAAGGAATCTGTCCAATTACCTCAGCAAAGAGTGATTGAACTATTCCTATGTTATTGCTCTTCAATGACAGGCCATGGGACACCCTCATGCTCACTGTTATCGCTTTAGTAACCGTAAATTGTAAGAAAAGCCTAATACCATTCTTGTTCTTGGTTTCAGATGTTTCCCACTTGGATTTTCTATTTGGAACAGCTTCTGGTATTGTTGAAAGAAGTTTGCCATCTTGTGAGCACACTCACTTGAAAGACAAAGGTGAAGAGGACCAAGGTTAGTTCCATAGTTACTTGCTCAGCATAGGCTACCCTTCAGCAATTATTTAATTAACTCTTTTCTATTTGATGTGCCAAAGATCAACTTAAAATTCTGTTTGGCATACTGGTTGACAATACAGATCCTATGGAGCAAGATGAAGAGTCTACGCATGTAACTGAAATGGCGAGCACAACAATATCTGCAGGCAAAACTTCCAGTAATAATTTGGGATCTGGAAGGTTCCATCATGAGAAGTATCAAGAAGATGCAGGAGTAGGGGAAAGTGATCATGAGGGAATATCTAATATGGGCAATCAATCACTAGATGTTAATGAAGATATTTATAATGAGGCTTCCAAAGGGAACTTGGAAGTGGAATTTACAGGACTGGATGGCTGTGCCTATCCCTTTCCAAACAAGTTCTCTAAAGATGATCATGCTACAGTTGACAATGAAAGTGGAGGCTCACATGTTTACTCCAGAAATGCTTCAGGAGAGGGCAGAGGTACAAATGTGGTTGAACTTTCAGTTGGTGAAGGAATGCCTCCAGGTGACTCAATTATGGATAAAACTGGAAATGCTTCTGGGGAGGTTGAAGGGACAAATGTGGATGAACCATCTTTTGAAGGAATCACTCCAGCTATCTTAGAAGAGAGAGTTATTGCTGAAACCAGAGATTTTGAAGAGGCTGATAAGCTACTTGAATTTAATGCAGAATCCCATGTAACACCTGGAAGCACTGCTGGAGATATGGAGAAAGAAATCTATTTTGCCGAAATTACTCAATGTTCTGGTGGAAGTGGATTTGATCTTCCTCTCTCACATGTCTATGCCCTCGAGCACCAAGGTTTGGAACAAGCTAATGCCTTCCATTTTTTGGTTTTTATTTTATTTTTCATTTTACTCTCTGGAAATCCTTTCTCATCATGTTTTTTTTTAAGTACTTTCTCATGTAACATTCACATTTTTATTCTCAGCCTCTGGTAACGTCCACAAAGAAATGTCTTTGAGCACACAGAGTCCTCACGTCCAAAAACAAGGTTTGTTCCATTCTCCAGTGTCTTTTCAGGATTGAATGACCAGGCCAAGGTTTAAAATATTCTATGTTTCAATGTGCAGAAGGGAATCAACTTGAAACATTCTGTGTCAATGAGGTTTTGAGCCAACAAACTAGTGGGGTTAAAAGTTTCACTCTGGAGGCACTTGCAATGAGTAGTCCACCGTTGTTTTTAGAGAAGCTGTATGGTCATGAAGAGGAGGATTCAGAGATGAACTGTAATGCTAATACTGTTGTAGATGAGCCTTTTAGCAAACATAGTGTAGTAACTCTTGATGGGATTGATGGCAAAGGCATTGAAGAACACATGTGTGTGACTAGTAGCAATCTTGTCACAAAGAAAGAAAGTGCAGAGGTTTTGCCTGAAATTGAGGTTGGTAATGTTCATGATGATCACCATGTGGTGGTTGAACAAATGAATTACAATGTTGATGCAAGTTCGGCAGAGAGAAATTGTAAAGATAACAAGATGTCTGATGAAGCCATTGCAGGGTTTTCTAGTGTTGGGTATGTCACTCTTGTTCCTGGGGAGAAAATTTCTGAGTTTGAGCCAGGAACTGAGCTTGGTGACAGCCAGGAGGTGACTGCACAGGCAAATATCATCTTTGATGCAAGTTTGGATGAGATCATTTGTAAAGAAAGTGAAGCACTGGAGAAGACAACAGCTGGAATTAAGAAAAGCACTTTGGAAGGCATTGAGGAAATCACTATGCTGGAGGAAGAAAATGGAGAGATTTCAGCACCAATTACTCAAACAAAGCTTGATAGGGAGGTCTTAGATCAAGGAGTTGAATTTATAAAGATTAATGACAGTGCTCAGGTTACTTTGGTTGAGACTGTACATGAAAATGATGAAGTTCCAGAAGAGATTTTAGATGAAGTTACCAGTGAAAAAACGATTTTGCTCCCTATGGAAGCAGATTTTGACTGTAATGAAATGAAGGATGTTGTGGGGGTAAAGAATGAAATCTCACTGCAACGTGATGAATTGAAGTCTATTGATCTTGATATTCATGATGCAAAGGATAAAAGCATCTTCATCAATTCAGACCAATGTAGCTCTGCAGATAGAGAAACTATAGATGAAAGAGAACATTCAAGAATCTTGGAATGCAAATTCAATTTTGAAGGTAATTGTTCTGATACAAAGCACACAGATGTTGGTGCTTCACCACTGATCAGTCTAAAAGATTTTGATGATCAGATAGAGTACGAGGAAGTTGCACACATGCATGATAGTGATCATTGTCTTTCATTGGATCTTTTGAGCAACAACAGTAGAATTGCAGCAACGAAAACGCATAAAACCATTGCAGAATCGGTTATGCTGGAGGCAGAAAATGGAGAGGCTTTTACCCCGTTTGGTTCAGAGGGGCTTGGTCAGGAGGTTTCAGATCATGGAGTTGAATTTCCAAATTCTGCAGCTTCAGACGTGAGTCAAGCTGTACATGAAGCTGATGAAAATCTGGATACAAAATCAGATGGGGGTGTAGAGATGATTTGGAAAGGGGATGAAGTGAAGTTTGGTGAGCTTGATGATTCTAGAGAAGAGGTTCTCCCAGAGACTGACAAGAGTTCTCTAATTGTTCCACATGAACTCACTTCCACAGATGGTGAAGCTGTGAATGGAACCATGAAAGAGAATAGTCACTTTGAGGATGTCAATTTTGATTCCATGAAGGAAGAAGATGTTAGCAATTCACCTAAAGTAACTGCTGGGAATTGTGATGATCTCTTGGAAGAGGAGTCTGCAGATGTGAAACACAATGGTCGTGATGTTCAGATAGATCTTAACTGCAGAGACATTGGAGGTGCAGCAGACCTAGTTGTTGAAGATGGCATGGTTTGTGAAATTGGTTCTGATGATAGGAATGGTGACAATATGTGGGTTCAGAAAGCACAGACTTTGCCATGTAAAGTTGATGATGGTAATATATCTTCTTCCAAGCCTGAAGGGGATTCAATTAGTGCCAGTGTCTCACTGCTGAATGTTTCATCATGTCAAGGTGAGCATCTTCACCCTTTCTTTTTGATATGCTTATATATATAGTCAAAATGATAATCTTCATCAACTATCTCTGAAAGCCTCAAAATCTTTATCTGCAAATTACCAGACATTCAATATGTAGAAGCTCTGTAAGTTTAATAAATCATTCTACCAGTTAGGCGGTGGGGAATTAATCTATTTGAGACCAAATGCAGCAGGTGAATATGAATCTCATGTAAAATGTGCAGGAAGCAGTAGCAATACAGAAATCAATGATACCAATGAGGCTGCAGTTTGCTCTCATGCACCGGTTGATTTTTATGAGGATAAAGGTATTTAGAAACTTAGCTTGTAAACTACATAACACAGTTACAAGAATGTATTTCTATCTAACATCTATTGGTCCATTCACAAACAAATATGATATAACACCTAGTTACTTTCATAATTTCTTAGGTGATACTCTTAACTTTGTGGGTAAATCCTCAGAAGATATTAATATTACAAAGGAGAGAGGCATAGCAGATGAGAGCAGTGCTGGGAAGGCTGAGGAAGTACGTGGTTCATCACATAAGTTTGATGATGAGATGGTCTCTTCTGGTGATTCTAAGGAGCCTCCAAAATTTGAAAAGTTTGTCGAGGTTTCTTTATTGGAAGCTGAAAAGGTGGACTGTTGCTCTGTTGTTTCACCAGTCAATGATTCTGTTGATCATGGTAAGTGCTTAATCCACTAGTCTTAAAAAGTTTCAGCTGTTTCAAATTCTTAGATAATCATTTTCTCCTTGATAGAATGTTATTCGTAGTTTTTCATTACTAATGATTTTACAGCAGAAGTTGCTTCAAGGAAGCACTTGACAAGATTAGAAGATACCACTGATGATTCCTCTCTGACCCATCAGATTGGTGTGAATTCCAGTCTTGCCTCATCGGAGACAGCATCCTATGAGTTCACTGACTGGGAAATAGATTTATTTTCTCATAATCATTTCAGTATGGAAGCAGTTTCTGGAACGAGTTTAAGGATTATAGATCAATTCCCTGCAGTCACTGATTCAGTTCTGTATAAAGGTATAGATCATTATTTAATTGGCTGTTCTCAGAAAAGGTTATCTATATATATTTATGGGGAATAATTCTTTAGACTTTCTCTAATTATTTCTCAGCCTTTGCAGCCAAAGATGTCCGCACTGAGAATCTGAAGTTGGAAACAGTTCAGAAGAAAAGTTTAGATGTAGAAGTGGAAGAAATCAACCATTTATCATCTCAGCAATTCAATTCTTCTATGAAAATGAAAAATAACTTGAAAAGCAGCATGACCCAGAGAACTCCCAACAAGTTCTTCAAGGCATTCGATATGAAAGAGAACAGCCCAAGCATCAAGATGGAGCAGATGGGTAATTTCTCAGCAATGAAATCAGGGACAAGGAGGAAAGCCTTGGAGGACCTTCAAAAAACTAGAGAGCGGAACAGCACTGCTCGCTGACCTTTTTTCAAGGATTGGATATTGTAAATATGGGGCCCCAAAAGAGTGGCCCCTCAGTTGACGACCCTGAGCATACCTCATGCAAACATTTGTGGATGAAAACCCCACTAGTGGGTTATTGTTAAATGAGTACTTTGTTGTGTCTCCTTTATTGTATTTGTAGCAAATGAAACTCCAGAATCACTGTCACTTCTGCTTGATTTGCAGTTTGACAGACATTATCAGAGAAAATCTACCTTCTTTATCCATGAGAAGCACTACATTGGAAGAGCTGGTTTATTGCTTGACAGAGCATTGAGATAAGAGTTTAAGTTTACATGTGCTATTAATTTCATCGGATTGATCATAATAGTCTGAGCATAAGACTGGGAAGAATGAGATCTTCAGTATGTAATTGTAAGCTGAAGAGTCCCTCGAGAAAAATTCAAGGACATTTATCACATTAGGCTCTCATTCTGCAGGAGAATATCCTTCAAATTTTCTTCTCTAACCATGGAAATGATGCAAATGGCTATAGAAGATCATTTCCCCCTGCTTTCTCACAACAGAAAATTTTCCTTCATCATACCATATAAGAACAAATTCGAAATCATCAAAACCCAAGTACCAAAAGAGGAGAAAAATCATTTGAAGGAGCCCATATATATGAAGAAGTCCCTTATTGAGAAGGGGATACATTTATGATTAAATCTAACGTATATTCCTTTTGGGATTACAGAATGATCCAACCCCATCCAACCACAAAACCAACGTGTATAAAAAAAGAAAAAAAGAATGAATGGAAATTCTGCAAGACAAATAACCAAGTCATATCTCAGTCCTTTTTATCTACACAACCCCCCGGCCCCCCCACCTCCATTTCCTTCACATCTCAACTCATCTGATGATTCTCATTCACAACCATGCGAGTGTTGAGAGATAGCTTCGTCTTCGATCAAAAACACATCCCTCTTCTGCAATTCCCAGACAGCCTTTCTAAATATAGTTCAAACCATCTAAAATTTAAATTTCATGTAATCCTAGTCACAATCCAATCCACAGACTTCTAATACAATACCACCTTTTGATACAAATGGGTTGACTCTGACCCATAGAAGTGAGAAGATTGAGGCTAGAAGAATTGACCACACAACAATAATGGTGGGAAGCCTATCTTGTTTCCCCATTAACCCCTTGAGGAAGGGGTACAGGTGAACAATGACCCATAAGGCAAAGAACAGCTTACCAAATAGAGGGCCCCATTCTTCATAACCGTTATTGATGGCATCTGAAATCCCAACCATGACTCCAATTATATTCAGGATCAGTAACGTCAGGGGAGGGATCAACAAAGATGTCCACTTAAAAAGGTAGAGCTCTGAAAAGTCTCCATCATCTCCTCCTTTGGATGTAACAGTGAAGTTTGTGTTAACACCTGCCAAAACCTTAAGCAGACCTTGGAAGAGAGCAAACAGATGTGATGAAGCACCACCAATCACCCAGAACTGCTCATTTCTCCACCAGTCATCTATGGCAACCCGTCCCCACTGCATCTCAAGGACACCAGTTGCAGCTATAGATATGAAGAGGGCCATGAAAATAATACTGGCATAGTTGCTAATCTGCACATCATGCAAAAAATTAGGATTAGCTGAAACCATCACAACCCACAACTAATGAAAACTATGCTAAGCACAGGATCCTTGTTTTGGCCTATGGAGATGAATGAATATTCAGGTTTATGAAAAGCTATAGAATCCAGCTACCATCTTAAATGAAAACACCATGATGTTGACTTCAACAAATATCTAGTAGATAGGAAACAAAGTTTGTTTTCATGGATATCAACTGAAGACTAGTATGATCAAGTGAAACTTCTTAAATTTCAAGGAGAAAAGGAAATTTCAAGGCTAATGAAAACTAGAAAAGCAACCTGGAGATTGAACTTGACACAAGATGTCAAAAGTTCCATTCTCCAATGGAAAACCTTGCCTGAATATTAGTAGAAATGTTTTGATGCTTGTGGTTACAGGTATTCTATCATGAACCTACAACTATATAATCTTGTGGTTCTTCCAAGGAAAAGAAAAGAAGATCTCAAAATGGACATTACAGAGATTGATATTTAAGAATGAAATAGAGCTAGAGGTTACCTCGGGGACAATGAACTTCCCAGTGAGGAGACAGAAAGCTGGCAAGGTACAGTAGGCAATCAAGGGAATGGATGTCCACGGATAAACAACTGAGTTGATATAAGAGAAGCGCTCCAACCATTTCAAACCACCTCCATAGCCATACCATATAGGGCAATACCTACTGAAGAAAATCTCAACAGATCCAAGTGCCCAACGTAGAACCTGGTGTAAACGATCTGACAGGTTAATGGGAGCTGACCCCTTAAATGCCGGCCTCTTGGGTATGCAGTACACTGATCGCCAACCATGGCATTGCATCTTGAATCCTGTTAATATATCCTCTGTAACAGAGCCATATATCCACCCAACCTGATTCATAATTCAAAATTTGGAATTTAGATACGGATGAAAAAAAGTTTACACCTTGTTTGGAAGGGACTGGAAAAGCTAGAAGCTTTTAAATTTTAGACAGATGCTTCTTACCTCTTTCCCCCATTCTGTTTTATCTTCATAACCACAGCTAATGACATGGATGGCTTCTTTCAAAAGTGAAGCAGTGGTTGCTCCTTTTGGAACACCACCTTCTTCTAAAAGCGTGGAAGCTATAAAAACTGGAGACTGTCCAAATTTTTTCTCAAATTTCACTTGGGGCATGAGCAATGATCTGTCATTATCTATTCCTGCAATATAAATTCCACAGTAATATTACTACTTTGGCTTTAAAAGCAGTAGACCTGAAGAAAGAAAACCAGTGACCCCCCAATAATTACTACCTTGGACACACATTGAATTAACTAAAAAAACAATAATAGAAAATTCAAAAAATCAACTTCACATGGGGAAAGTTATACACAACATTTTGCCAATTAATTAAGATAAATTAGGAATTTTGCAGGTCATTTAAAAATCACTTGAAATATCTAGAATACAGCAAAAAAAAAAATGCAGATAATAAGACAATATGATTGTGGTTAATGATTAAAAATTGGGAATTTTTCATATTATAAAGAATTACTTGAAATATCTAGACTACTTGCAAAAGTAAATAACAATTGCATATATTAGAATAAGACCCATATTTCTGTCAAAGCCACCCTTACCTTCAATTCCCTCTTCAATATTTTCGAGTGCATGAATTTGCTTTGAAGCTTCCCTGTTTTTCATCTTCTTCTTTTTGTCAGTTGACTTCACTTTCTTGTTTTTCTTCCTTGATCCACAACACAAGCAGCACCATTTTGGCCAACAATTACACGTCTTTCCTGGGGGTTTCTTATTGACAGGGGCATCATATCCATAGAGTGCCTGCCGTCTGAAGACACAACCAGTTCCAACATAAATTGGTCCCTGGATCCCATCCAAACCTTTCATATTGATCTGTTTTTAATTGAAAACAAAAAATTAGCTTTCCTCAATCAAAATTTTACAAATTCACATCTGTGCATCATTGTATCAAATTCACACTGGAGTGCCTTACGTACATCAAAGAATACAACGTTGCGATTTGAGTATCTATCATTGCGATCAATCCCATCAAACCTTTGAGGAAACTGTACATAACAGATTTTCTTTCCTGATGTGGGGTCCATCATGAAGCACATGGCTTCGCGAAGGGCCTTACTGTTGTTTATATAGTGATCACAGTCCACGTTCAGTAGGTAAGGAGCATTAGAGATGATTGCTGAGACTCGCATCTTGAATAAACAGTCAAAACAATAGCCACCAATCAGGAAATGGGAAAACAAAAAATGGGACCCCAAAGAAAAAGAATGAGAGAGAGAGAGAGAGCTCTACCAAAGCATTCATTGCCCCAGCTTTTTTGTGGTGATCAAATCCCGGTCTCTTCTCACGAGACACATAAACTAGACGAGGCAACTCATTTCCTTCAACATCACGAACACCATTATGACCAAGAAAAACCTGTGCAAGGCAAAAATAGAGAAAAAAATCTTTTAATGTCTCAAATCTCAATATGTAGAAGGTCCAGCAAGATGCATGCTGCTCAGGCACAAAAATCCATGAATGCACTCGAAGAAAGAAATCACCCCCTCACCTGGATCATTCCAGGATGGTCCCTGACATTGTTCCCAGGCCATGGAGTCCCATCCTGCATTGTCCAACCTTCCTCAGGAACCTTCTGGGCCATAGAAACCAATGCATTTATCCGAATTTTGAACTCTTCATACTCCCTCTGCACCAATCAGGAACCAAATATTATTGTTTTGAAATCAACTTATTGCTCTCAGCAATGGTTATCATGGCAATACTTTGTCGAAGATAAAAAATCATCACAACAGGACATCTTTTATCACTAAATTCTAAAACTTGTCCTCCACAAGCCATTTTAATGATGCATATTTAATGCCACTCTATATAGTTTAAGATGGCATTTTGTTTAACACACATGCAGCTTATATAGAATGCACATTCATTGGACCAAAATATGAACAGATAAAGATACGAGGTGTTAACCTTCATTGCACGACGTTCCCTAACAAACTCCGGATGCACTTTGTCTTTCAGATAGTCAACCTTCTGAGCAAAGTACCATTCAGGGGCCCTAGGCTCAATGCTGAACTTCTTACAGAATGGGACCCACCTCCTAGCAAACTCAGATGTCTCAGAAAGGGCTTCAAAAGTGAGCATGGCAGCACCATCATCTGAGACATAGCATGCAACTTTCTCGACTGGATAATCCACCGCAAGGATAGACAGAACTGTGTTTGCTGTGATAAGTGGAGGTTCTTTCATGGGATCGACTGTACTAACGAATATGTCTATATCAGCTAATTCAGATGGCTTCCCTTCTTTTTCATACCTGAGAACAAGGTTTAAGACGCATAGCTAAGAAAAGAGTACCATGCATACAACCAAACAAGAAAGAGAAAGGGAGAGAGAGCACCCCAAATACCTCAGTGATAGCCTATCAAGGTATGTTTCCCGCTCAATTGGGTACCACTTTGGGAACTGATCCAGTATCCATGATACAGCAAACCATATTTCACAAATAACTGATGTTAACCATAATGCATATGCATCATTAACCGGGTGGAGGATTCTATAATGAAAGAAGAAGCCAAGAATCACAAGCCGGAGTATAATTATGATTCTGTATGGATTTATCTTGCTTGAAGGAATTGGTATTTTTCTAGATAGAGGTTGCCTGCCTTCATCCATCCTACATAAAAAAACAAAAATAAATAATAAGTCCTTCATATTCAAATAAGAGAAATGGGGAAAACACAAATAATGGAAAGAGGAATGTGATGTTCAGTTCTTAATTAAATTGAGATAATGCTTCCTATACCTCTACTCAGACTAACACAAGGAAATTTTATTTCATAAGATATTGTTACTGTTCCCAATAGGTGAAGACTTCTAACTGTCAGCAATGGGCATGTCAGACATTCATCAACTTGACAAACAGTTCTGATACCTGCTTACCACACTGACAAATGTGTCCACATTCATTTTTTGAAGAAACATGGAGACAAACATGTTTGTAGTGCATTTTTGTTGCAAACACACGAAAGCATTTGCAAAACTATAGATGTAGCTATCTCCCAATATCTATGCTTCAGGAGTTCCATACAAAAATGTGCATGTGGCTGTTTCCAATGTGCATTTAGCTTTTCTAATTCTAATGATAATTGGTTTCTAAATGGATTGTTAATTGACTCACACCTACATCCCTTCCAAGTTCAAGTTAACCACTTTCATGCCTGCAACATGTATGAACAACAATTAATATATTCAGCTCACTAGCAAGTAGCAACCCCAAGTTCAATCACATGTTAGTTAACAAATGTTTAACACCATAAATTTCATCACCCAATAATTTTGTTATACGTTGATCCCTAGCGACCTATTTCTCATTCAAATTCCGCCAAATATTTAACTTATGAGCCATGCCCATAAAGGTGGTGCTCCACTGCTCACGTCCCTTCAACTTTCAATGAACAGCATCTAAGCAGTTTTATCTTTTTTCCTTTTTAAGCTTTTACCATGTAATACTAAAGTGGGCTTTCACATCCATGACACGTTAGATCTTCATAGTAGTAGCGTTGAATTTCTCATTAACACATGTTTACTTTGTTCACATGCATTGCATGTGCCATGGTCCCCTAATGAACGAATACGACCAATTTATGGTTTCGATAAATGACAAAAAATATCTAGCAAATGACCTCATTTCAAGTTTGTCAAGGTTAAAAAGTTGATGCTTCATATTGCTCCAATAACTTGCACTCTGGTATTACATTTAATCCTAACACAATGCCACCGACAAAGCTCTATTTGAGGCAATTTCTTTCACCCAAGAAAAGAACAAAAATAGAAAAAATAAACTCACAGGTGAATAACAATGCTGTTAGCCTGAGAGCTTAAGTTACCAAAAAACAGTTTGATGCATGAAAAGAATTCAAGAAATAGTACTTTAAAATCCCAAATTATACTAAGCTACGAAGAAAAAAGTTACAGGAGAAGATGCAACAAATAGAATATGGTGAAGCAGTGATTGAAAAAATGCACCTACTTGGGCAAATCAGGATCATCCAGTTCATCTTCATCAAAGTTTCCACCATCATTTCCTCCTTGGTGCTTAACAACCTGAAGTTTATCATTCTGCTTTTTCTTCCACTCTTCCATTCGGTCCTTCCACGCAACACTTCCATACCCATATACTGCCAGGTCTTTCTTAGGATCCATTGGTCTGGGTGGCACTGCAACAACAAAACCAGAAGCCACAATAAACATGATGAAGTAAAATGTGAATAGACATAACATTGAGAAAAGGGTTCAATACCATATAAAAACTAATGAGAAGTAACAGGACTTACAGGACATAGAAGAATCAGGAAATGGCATAGGATGGACTCGTTTTCCACGCCCCATGAATGGAGGAATGATAAGGGCATGCTTATCAGAGGAAATCCCGACATCCTTCATTGAAAGCAAGCAAACAACCATTATCATAAAACAGGAATCATTAATTATATGAACATAGTAATGGAACGATGAATAAAAAATGCTGAGTGTTAAATCAACTTACATCTTGGCCATAGGTCAGAAGAGGGATTCCTGAAGGGACTGATGAAGAATCCAGATCCAAAGGTGTACTAACCCCTGAAGTATAGGCATGGCTGCCGATGTTCAGGTGAGCAGAGAGCATAGCCTCTGCAACCTGATGAGGATCCCTACTGTAATTGCTTCTGAAATCAAACTCATTCTCCAAATCATCAATGTCATCTTCCTCTTCATCCCCTTCAACTCTGGGACTACCTGATGTTTTAAGTGTGCTATTAGTGGAATCATCACCAAGTAGAGTAGAGTTTGGGATGAAAAAACACACAGAGTAAAAGAAAAGAAACAGAGTCAACCAAGAAATTATAGAAACCTTTTACCTTTGATGCGTTTGTATCTGGTTTTGCATTGAGGGCAAGCTTGATTACCCTCCCTTCTTTCATACTCGTAGCAGGGTCTGCATACAGGGAATGCACATTCATTACAGGCAACGAATGGCTCCCCATCCACAGTAATCTCTATCTCATCCCCACAAATCTGACAAATCTGCCCACTCAATTCTTTCACGGAAGTCACCTGTATGTCACAGATGCCACAGCAAAGTCAATCGGCATTAGGTCATGAAAACTGGATTTTTTGTTCAACAACCCCAGATAGAATATTGAAGCAGCATATGATTTTTAAACTACTCATTCACACATACAAAAACACACACACACACACACATATGCAGAAATAAAGTATAAAATTTTGGTGCAGACCTGTATGAAACATAGAAAATAAGGGGAAAGGTATGGATTTGTGAAAGTACAGAGTTCCAGAACAAGCATGAGCAAAAGAGCTAAAAGAGTCATGAAAATGAAAAGGGAAGTAAAAGCCATCCCATTCAAGAATCACACCTTTAAAAACAGGAACTTGGATCAGAGGGAAAAAAAAATAATGGAAGATAGTGTCACTAACCCAAGAAGGAAATGGCAGAACCCACAAAAGCTAAATACAGAAAATAATGGAAAAAAAAATGTTATGAGAACAAAATAAAATCACTGTAACAGAAAATGAACAAATGGGTGTCTTCAAAATCAAGAAATGGGGCTGACAAAAAGTTTCATAGACAAGAAGAACGTCGGAAGAAAAAATAGAGAAAACACATTTTTAGATATTTTTCTTAAAATCCAGAAATGGAGTCGATCAAAGAGTTGAAATAAAAAAAATAGAATTAAAAAAAGGAGAGATTTTGAAGGAACTTACTCGTCCAATCTCATCAGCATTGATCAGAACAAACTCGTTCCGGTTGTGTGAACCCGCCACGAGTCTTCCTTTGGTATCCATGAAAGCCCTCAAGAATCAGACCCAGATACAACCCCAAATGCTCGAAATCAAGAAGACCCACCTCACGATATCAATCTCCCAACCCCTCTCATGCGCAAGAAGCAGACTTTTTTTTTTTTTCTCTCCGCCTCTCCCTTTCAGCTCACTTTCTCACAAAATAACCCAACCCCACATCACACAATGAACAAATTCACACCCTAGATAGAGAGAGGGAAATGCAAACAATAAAAAAGAAGAGTGGGGAAAACAACAAAATGAGAAAAAAGTATCACTGTTTTTGTTTGATTGTTTCCTCAAAGAAAACCCAATGTTTGTAAACGTAACAGATGGGTGGGTCTCTCAGAACTCAGAAGTGGGTAGAGCCGATCCGTGACACGGGGTTGCAGATGATGTTAGAGAGAGAGAGAGAGAAAGAAAGGAATCTATTGGGGCGTTGAAATTTCAACGCGTATTGCACAAGAGCGCCCTCCTAATTCATGGCTTTATCATCAACATTGGGGTGGGGCTCAGATTTTGATGGCAGTGGTGCCTCTGCTGGTGGTGGGTGGTGGTGGCCCACCTGAGCTACGGTGGCACACGGTGGGCGACGACTAGGGCACTCTCGTAATTCTATCCCTTTTGCCTCCCCCTTTTTTCTTTTCTTTTTTTCCTAATTTATTTACTCATTTCCATTAAAACAAAATAAATAATAAATAATAAAAAATAAATAAAAAATTAGGTGTTTCCTTTTCTTAGATGTTGATGTGATGTATCTCCCTCACGGCTTTTGTGTGTCCTGTTGTGCAATAAAATTAAAAATAAAACCCCCAAAAAAAAAAAAAAGTAGAGCTAGAGAGAGAATGAGAGTGGAGTTTTTACTTTTTAGAGAGAGAAGGTGGAGGGTTTAGAGAGAGAGAGAGAGGGACAGGATTTTACAATGGGAGGAAAAAGAGGGGTAAGTGACAAACAGCGGGGAGGAGTTTATGAGTTGTAAAGGCTCCACGTGCGGCACGTGTGGACGAACCCGATATCTGGGCGATTTATCGCGATAAATTGAAGAGGAAATAGACAAAGTGACGGTGATTGATTCTTTCTTTGCATTTTTGGAACGCCTTCACTTTTACGTGCATTAAAAGACAAGGAAAGTCTTGGGTGTGAGTGCTCACTGCTCACGCCCCTTCCCCTTCCCCATCCCCCCCTTGGACCACCACACCCCCCATCATCCTACAAATTTTAATCATCCCATCATGTAGCACCATCGTTGTTAATTATTTTACCTATCTTACGTAACGTCAAAAGGATATTTGATAAAACTTAAAATTAAAATTAAAATTAAAAAAAAAAAAATCCAAGGGGCATGAAAGATCATGGTAAAGGTTTTTCCATACAAGAAGGCCAAGTAACCGTTGGCAATACCTCTTGATTTTCAGCAACGGTGGGCTCTTCAGAGTAAAGCTTTTATACTGACTTTATACCTAACACAGCACATTCCAGTCCTTCACTTATCTTCTCTTTACTTGACCTTTTCAAAGAGCTTACATACAAAATATGCAATTTTCTTTACTGGGTTGTTCTACAAAGTCCGAAAAGGATTGAGCAGCTGATGTGCATTCGGGTTGTTCTTTAGACCGAGACAGATAGTATTTTCCAAGGAAACAGTGGGAGACGGCCAAAAAGGCTTTACTGTGAAGAGACGGTGGCAAGTGGGGTGGTTTTTGGATAATTGGATGGCCTTTTTTCCATTAATATTTTGTATTGAATGGAGGGTCTGTGTCTATTCAATGGTCGGTGAATAAACTGTACCATGGTGTGGTCTCATGCCTCAGTGACATCAATGCACTGTTTCATGCCCCCTGCAGAGGTTAATAACTGTACCGAGTCCGTCCATATCCACCATCTGATCTATATACTATGGGTTTCCACTGATCGGATGGGAACGATGGTTGAGTTTGGGGGGGTGGGGGGTGGTTTATTGTTGTTTTCAGTGGTCCTGACTCCACCTGATGGCGTGGAGTGGGTACACTGATGGTAACAAACTAGGGATGGGCATTATCAGAAGGCCCAATTATATACTCTAGTTTGATTGAAACCAATCACATTGTAGTCTGTGGTCTACCTGCCTTTTGGGTATGGACTCTCATTGAATCTGATGAAGTGGTTGGAGACTTTATGTCTATTATCTTAATGACACTAATTAATTGGCATCTGGGGTTGGTAAAATTGTAACTTTTTGGGGCATGGCTGCTTCATAGAAACCATAGAATCATTGTGTGATGGGATGGTAACATTAAATTTAATGTTTTTTATGACATGCATTAAAGTAAATTAGCAAAAAACAATTCATGGGTTTTTTAATTCTCACCCAATGAGATATTGGACATATTCCCATTTTTGTCCCAATTAGAATCCTCAAATTGGATTACAGTTGTTTACAAAAATCAAACTTATTTTTGTTCTCAGAGGTAGATTTTTCAACCACATATTTCTTTCAAATTGGGAAAATCTAAAACAGAATTATAGCTCATTTTTTTCCAAAAATAAAAAAATAAAATATCATTATTATACAAAAACCGTTTAGGAATAATCTAAGTTTTCAAAAAAAAAATTTCAAAATTATTTTTGGGATAATTATTTTTGTAAACCTTTACAAACAAGGTGAAGATTCTCTTTAATAACTATTTTATAAAATAGTTATAAAAAAAAGTTTTTAAAAATAATTTTTAAAAACTGTTATCTAATGTTTTATAAGATAAAAATGTATTTATAACTTTAAAATATTTTTAACTTATTTTTAATATTTTAAAAATAATTTTTATGTATAATAATTTATTTTTAATTATTTTAAATATTTATGTATTTATTTTTTAAAATATCCTTAAAAATAATTAAAAGATGTTATTTAAAAATATTATATTTTTTATTCTTAAGAATAAAAAATAAAAAATAATTTTTAATCATCAAACAAATTTTTCATATTGTCCTTTTAAAGGATTGAAAACTGTTTTAAAAAACGGTCTTAAAGAAAACCCAAAATATCAAGGTTGAAGAAATCGTCATTAGTGTAGGAAGCTGTCGCCTATAGAAGAGGTGAGAGTGAGACAGTGATGAAAATACGAGTTTTAGTTTTGATGAGTAACATACCCAACTATAATCCCTCCCATTTTCATCACTGTCCTTCACCTTTCTCTATGCGAACACTTGGTCCAAAAGAAAAGGTGAAATCAATAATAAAAGGGTTGAAAAAGCAAAAGCAGAAGGAGATCAATAACTGCCAGCAAGGTGGATTGGGTATCAGATCTCTTATATGCAACTCAACCTCTACTTCTCCAATTGCCCCCCTCCTTTTCAAGGCCATGGTCCTCTGTGGGTCACTCTCCCTTCACTTCCACCTTCCCCAAAATCCTTTCCCTCTAGCCTCTATGATGCCCAATAACTTAAGTAGAAGTTCACCTTTATTATTTTTGGGCATTATTGGTACTAACTTCATGTTGTAGTTATAAGTAATTCTATTTATGGTAACATTCTTTTTTATCACTCTTCCATCTTAATCCAACTCAAATTAACCTATTGAATAACCTCCAATTATTTTGTGGTTTCATTTTGTCTGACTTTTGAGAAATCGAAAACTCATTCTTAATTTACGATTTAAGTCAAAATCCGAAACTATAATTAATTTTGCGGGTTTTAATAAAATTTTAAATTGTTTACAAATGAAATTTAGTTGAACGAAAGCCATGTGAAGAGCATCCTTGGATGTTAATAGTATACAAAGAAGCAGTTGATTGACTGCTAATACCAATGATCTTAACTTGCCTTTTGCATTGGACGGTCGGCTGCCATCATTAACTAATGATCCATGATTGAGTATATTCTAATACTGTACACGTGTCCTCCATCCGCTGCACTTCTACAAAAGTGGACGGTTCTCAAGTACCCAGGAGCAATCTTTTAATTAGCACTCGCTTTACCAAATCTGCCGCATCTTTTCCCAAACACCAGGGTTTGGCTTCGTAAACAAGACTCAGCAACCAAATTAAAAATAAGTGAGTAAAACCCTGAAGTACGACACGTGGGATCGCAGCTGGAGTAGCAATCATGCCTTCCACTGGGTAGTGTAACATGCCACGTTAGCAAAAAGTGGGTGTCCCAGAAAACGTGTAATGATGGTGGATTATATTGGAAAAGCAACTTTTCCACGTGGCATGGCATGCCACGTCGATAGCGTAGAGGGTTTTATTACAACTGGAAGACATCTGGCACGCGTTTTTGTTGTAAATTGTCTGGCAGAAGTGGGCCACGTGGTGCCAGAGTAGGTCCACAGACAGCTCAGCGACTGGGATTGTCGGTCGCTTTCGCTAGCTGTAAATCATCATAAGCGGAGAAGCGTCCGTATGCGGATGACGTCATTAATTAGAAACGATTTTATAGAAATGAAAGTAATTTTTGTTGGGTGGTGGGTGAGATTTTTGAATGAAAGTTCGAGAAAGTAGGGAGGGAGAGAGAAAGGAAAAAAAAGTTTAAAAAAAGGCGGGACAGCGTGGCGGGCATTTTGTGGAGGAGGTGGTGTTTGGGGAGTAATAGAATATGGGGCTGATTGGCTAATAGGATAGTAGTTGGGCTACGTGTATGGAGCTGATTGGCTAATCCTGACAGAGAAAATTTTGCCTAGTGAGAGATGATCTCGGGAAAGCAACTATATTTGTTCGAGAAATATTAAATTTTTAATTCATTTGCAATAAATTTAATAGTATATGATATGATATATTTACATTCCAAAAACAAATCTTCCCTTATTTTGATTTAGATACTTTTTTTTTTAAGGTATACTATCAGTATATTAATACTAGATTTTCTCATATAGAAATAGAATAATATAAATAACTATGATATCCGATAAAGTTCTCAATACTGCTTTTTAAGCTGTGATAATTTTGAATCAAAAATAAATAATATCTATATGATTAATTACGATTTTAAAATAGCAAAGTCATATAGTTAGTGTATTATTTAATATTTGAATATTTTATAATTGTTAATAATTTTATAGTTTTCACACACATGTTCCCAATTTTAGATATTAAAACTCGTTTTAGGAAAAAAAATAATTTAAAATTTCTATATCACAAATAATAAAAGTTAATTTCATTCACCATATATGAGGTTTTACTTTACCTAAGCCCGTCCCGTTCCATTAGTTTCATTTGTTTAAAATTTTATTAAATACATTTTATGTCATTATTTTCTTTAGTTTTTTCTATCACTCAAGATATGGGAGTTATTTTATAAAATTTTAACAGGTGAGGATTAAATGTATTTAACAAAATCTTGAAGATAAATTAATGAAATTAATTATAAATAATAACGCTTCCCTTTCTTTTTAGAAAATCACTTAATTAAAAAAACTACATATATATTAATTATCAAATAATCTTTAATGTAAAAGTGAATTTAGGTGAGATTATTCAATATAAATGTTTAGAGTATAATATGCATATTTAAACTAAAATCCTATAAGTTTTAAGTTTTTCAAAAAATTGATAGTTCAATATGTTATCAGAGTTTTGTATGATATGAGATTGTAAACTCGAGCCCGCCTCTCCACCCGTCTATTCCTCCTCTCCCCCTACCTAATTTGCAATTCCGTGGTATAACTCAACTAAGAGAGAAAGGAGAAAATCTATCACTACTGTGGCTATTCATATTCATCAATCCAATATAACTCCAAAAGAGGTCATTTTCAATGTCTATATAATACTATGTTGCATGTAGATATGAAGATGAATTGATAACTGCTAGAATCCAATGTGTTAGGGGACACATTTCACTTCAATCATTGTTTCTGGATTTGCTAATTGCAAAGCTGTCTTCATTTATTTGATGCTTATCATTATTTTTTAACCTATTGGTAAAATATAGGTGGCAAATTTGTTAGGACGGTGGAATTTGTACATTATGATTTGATTATTGATGTAAAATAAGATTTTTTTGGTTGTCTTCTACTATGGTCAAAAATCTTGATTAGTTATTTTACATATCAATTTTCTTAAGTCGTAAATAAAATCATGAATATGAAAACCATTTTTTTTTTTTCACAATAGAAGAGCTTTAACCTTCATTTTAACGAAGAAAAAAAAAACAAATTAAGAGAAGTGTTTTTTTATTGTATTAACTTTCTTACGGAGAGAGATTAAAAAAGAAGAATAAGAAATAAATATGTTCTTTCGTTGTCTTGAGAGAGATTTTCTAATTGAAAGAGAAAAAAAAAACTTTTCTTTTAATAGTATCATACTCTTTGAAAGTTTTAAACTTCAAAACATAGCTCCCTCATTTTTCCATTTTCTTATTTATTGGATTAGATCGGGTCAACCCATTTGGGTGCCCAATCCTAACTCCAACCGTTATCATAAATAAGTGTTTCAATTATTCATTTATCATTAATTTACTTCTCTAACGAGTGATAAAACTTCTTTAAACTTTCAATAACCTAACTAAAATGACATCAGACAATTTACATTTAATCTATATCATGGAACGGTTTCGTACAAAAATTACTTGGCATTAATGCTTAATCACATTGGAGGGCTAACCTATTTTGTTTGATACATTGGACACACTTCAATTATTTATACAGGCAAATAAAACAAAATTGTTCATAATTTTATTCCTACTTGCAAAAAATGAGACAACCAAGTAGCCCTTAAAATACTAACAAGCATAATTTGTAGATTCTTAAGAATGTAGCAGGCATATTGAATAGTGAATACATCTTTCATATTTTTAATCAATTGATTTCCTTGTCTTATATCCATATCTCACATCAGGGTGGATTAGATCTAGTCCACTGAAAATGATGATCACAAAAGTTTATTAAAACAAATGTGAGATTGTGATGTGATTGATACAATTATTTTTATTAAAAAAAAGGGTCAATTGTATGATTCAACACATCCATACATATATTTAATTAATTAATTAATTAATTAATAATAATAATAATAATTCATGACCTCGATTTTCCACTAAATGAGTGGGTGGAATTCTTGAAAACCACTAAATTATGTGGGCAAGTTGTACTTTTTATATTTATTTATTATTGTTATTCAATTTGTCAATCCTTGAATTGATTAAGTCTATGTTCTGGGAAAGTGCCAATTTCTCTCTCCACGTGCATAGCATATGACTAATTTATTAAATTAGTGAAGCTTGAGATCAACCTGCAGCTGCATAAGTTTTAAGGAGATTACAACTTTTGGTTCGAGGAAATCAAGGAAACCTTTGAAGGATTGATAGAAAGGGTTTGGTATTAATCATTTGTGTAGCTCCTATGCTTGATGCTACTACTCCTATTCAACCATTAATATATGGTTTTAATTTTTTGTGCTTAAAATAGTATTAATTTGAGAATGAAAGCTACTTTATTCGATATAATTTGTAAGGGTCTGCGATTAATCTAAACTTAGCTGTTTGTAACCCATCACAGAACCCTCTTTTTTTTTTTTTTTTTCAAATTCTCTATTTGTGAAACTATTTCATTGAAAACAAGTTTCATAAAATTCAACATAGTTTTTGAGATTTCTCATCTGATCGCTCCTGTTAAGCCAAGTTTGAGCATGTGATTATGTTATTAGAATTCTTAGGTTTAGGATCGACAAGAGATCCTCATGAGTCAAGCTAAAAGCGGTAAGACGTTATTTAAATTGACTTTTAAGAAATTAAAAATTATTTTTTAAATTTAATAAGAATTTTTATGTTTATTTTGTTATTTTTATTTAAAACACTTAGTAGAAACTTAATTTTAGGTTATAAAAAAAGCCCTTCTATATTTGATAAAATCTTTATAATACCAATACCAAAATTTCAAAATTATCTTTTACCTTGTGATGAAAGCCCAAAAAAAAAAAGAAAGGAGTAATGCCATGTGAGGCAGAAGAGGCCTTAGCCCACACCCCACCATTTACAAAGACAACAAAACCTTGGACCTGGGCCTCGGAGAACAGGCCCAATGGGAGAGGAATGGGTGGTCCAGTGGTCCTCCATGAATTTGTACGTTACAATACTTCATATATGGACTTGAATGATGTTCTTAATTGCTGGATTTTTTTAAAGATAAATGAGATGGGACAGTCTTATCAACTTCAAATCAGTATTTGTTGATTCATTTTCCTTTCTCAGCCTCTTGAATCCCCATGCACGTAACGGATGTTGCTCTCATGATTTCTCTCTATATATACAAGCCACAGCATACATGCTTCCGCACTCGATCGACATGGCTCTGATGCTGAAGCTCTTTCTTTTTACTCTTCTCTCTGCATGGAGCCTGGGATCCATGGCTTCCGCACGGTACCTGGACAAGAGCTTCAGCCTTGCTGCTCGATTACATGCGGACGACGACTCATCATCCAAGTGCTGGGAGTCTTTGCTTGAGCTTCAGGCATGCACTGGAGAGGTTGTCCTGTTCTTCCTCAATGGTGAGACTCACCTCGGGGCCGGCTGTTGCCAAGCCATTCAGACCATCGAGCACCAATGCTGGCCTGCCATGCTTACTTCCATTGGTTTCACTGCCGAGGAGGGCGACATCCTCCAAGGTTACTGTGATGCAACCACATCCTCTTCGGCTCCCCCACCACCACCACCACCACCACCACCCCCACCACCATCCATGGAGCCTAATGACGTGGTTACCTTGGGTGGCTTTTTCCTCGATCCTTAGTAGAACGCCTTCTTACAAGCAGTTATGTCTTTTACATTTATCTGATCTGCTAGTCTAAATATATGCAGAAAAGGGTGTTTGGAATTAATGAATGATTTTCCTATATATTGCCCCATATTTGTTGCAATTAAATTCCATTTCTTGCTTGAAAAAAAGGTATAATAATTTCCCATCATTGATAGCACTAGTAGTTGTCTTTTATGGGCTGGACGAGACACACAGATCGACCTACAATTCTTCTTACTCAGCCCATGCCCAGTGGTTTGGACTAACATAATTGGAGGCCCAAAAGGGATATCAATAATAAGATAATGTTTGGAAGATCAGTCTATTTTTGTATCTAGATAAGACCAACTCATCCCCCTTTAATTAATGGAGAGGTAACGGCGTGAAGGGCAAGATTCTCAAGGACTCAAAAGCCTTTTTGCTTTGATTTTCCCTCAAGGCATCAGTGCCATACACATAAGTCCATCAGGTAATGAATAAGGAGCGTCAAATCAGGGTGGGATGCGAATATGCGGATTGAAAGCCAAGTATTGATTTTAGTGGTATGAGGTGGGTCATGAATGGATGGTGACATCTAACTATAAGTCTCTCAAAAGACTTCAAACTTCCCCCCATCTCCGCCTTCTTTCATGCTCTCTTATAATTCTCTTTCCACTCTTCTTTTAACGTAGTCATTTTTTTTCCCTTTGGGTAAATAGGATCTAAGCATGGAAGAAGAGAATATTCGGAAGAGTGTTTCAAGAGTTCTTGGCTTTCTGCACATTGTTACTTCATTTTCAAGCTGAGGAATCAATTGATCATTTGTTATGTGCTTGTTTGTGACCATTGTTCAAATGCTAATCAACAGAAGAAGAAATTTACACCCCATAATGCATGACTTGAAATTGTGGTTAGGATAGATTTCATATAATTAACTTCCAACTAACTTCTCATGACCTGCCATTCCTAGTCATCATTCAGTTAGTTATTTCCTTGCTATGCCCATGATCGATGCATCGACCGTTTGCCACTTGATTTCATCCAAAAACCTGTCATTTTCTCTCCGATCTCGATCCACTAGTATGGATCAAACTGGATTCTTTCTTCCTCTGGAATAATGTAAAGCTAGACTAAAATTTTATACATTCCTCTATTGGTTGATGGTTTATTATTAGTGGTGAGATATCTTGTACAAATTGAATCATCAAGTTCATTGGAGTGATGTCCTTGTTGACTATTTAATGGGTCCATGTTTCATGATCATAAGGCCATCTTGCATGATTCAGATATACCCTATTGAGTATACATACACATGCACATTGTTCAAAAACGCCATAGAAAAAGGAAAGGAGGATAAAAAGAAATACAAGTCGTCCACTAGTGCCATATGTGGAAAAGTAGTGAGCATACAGATCTCAACTCCCCTAGAGAAAATTGTCCTCGTATGGAACCTCAACAATGAATTTTGATTTTATGGATTCTAGAGAAAGCTGTCAAGTGATCACAGTCGAGATGTATCTTGATTTAGAAGTTAGAAAAATGAAGGGTTGTTAGGTTAGGGTAGTTAGGGTGATTTAGTCAATGGCACAAAGATGTTATCTTAAAAGTTGTGGAGGAGAGGAGAGGAGAGAGAGTCAGAAAAAAGAATGAACCTATCAGAAGAAAGTAAGAAACATCAAACTATAATCTTATTAACATGGAACGATAATCATGATAAAGCCACACAACAAGAGTTTCACAAGGACACACAGAGAGACCGAGGAAACAAGACACAAACTCATCCAACATAGCTCAGACATAGAAATTATTTAGCATAGTTGCTCACTGGCAATCCTAAATCTAATTACACAACAAGCACACATGCATGCGTCTAGAAAAGGTGGTGATGCTTCTTTCCATGAGCCTCTTCATCTTCTTCCTTGGCTTCTTTCTTCTCGTGATGCTCGTGGAACGCGAACCCGCCAGCTCCCACTGCCGCAGCCGCGGCAATCTCTTCTTCTATCTTGTGCTTGTGGGCATGCTCAGGGTCTTTCTCCGACTTGTGCTTCTCATGCTATAATTCAAGCATCATCAAGACGATAAGAAATAGTTCCTTTGTATAAAATTAATTAAAACAAAAAGATTTTCAAACTTCATGACACACGGGGCATTACCAAGGCGTAAGCGCCAGCAGCAGCGACGCCGAGCTCGCCGAGGTGCTCGAGATGCTTGTGGTGCTTCTCCTCCTTCCTGTAGTCAGGGCCTGGGTCATCTGCTAACACTTCGGTGGTTTCGGCAGCGTAGCCGCTGACACCATCGGTAGCATAGCTGGTGTCGGAGTAGGCGTTGTCGGAGTAGGGAACGGCGTCGTCAACAGGCTTGTCCTTGTGGTGGAAGAGGTGGTGGTGATGCTTCTCCTCCGACATGGTGGTGGTGATCAAATTAGCTGCAGAAACGAGAGAGGAAGATGGTTTGTGAACTGTGAAGGTGTGATGTGGGAGAGTGCAGTGGTGGGGTATTTATAAATGCTGGTTGCGAAGGTGTCCAAAGATCGTGGGAGAGATGAATGGGTATTGGGAATGGCCCGAATGGGTGGGGCCTCACCATTCACCATTCTTATCTACATTTTTCAAATCTCGATGGCTCCTACTATGTCGATACTTTGTTTTTGTGTCGGCAATTTCATTGGATCTTTAACCACGACAATTTTTTAACCACATTTTTAGATTTCCGTGATATTATCATAATTGTTTCTGTTAGTCATTCGTTGGATTTATTTCAAAAGTAGGAAAATGTTTGAAAAATATACATTATCATTTGCGTCTTTGATCCACTCTCAACGGGGAAAAAAGAAATAAGAAAAGAAAACTACAAAGTCTCAGGTAGCAAAGAGTCGATATCAAAGTGTCAAACTTTTCTATCGACGAATTTTTTAAGAAAGAACAATCTATTATTTATAAAATAATTTTTATCTGTTGAGTGATAATCATTCAATTCGATATCGTCAGATCATTAAGGTCGGCTTTTGTCCTTATTCGACGGGTGGATCTTGTAGTCAAACTCTCTTTTACCTTTGCACTCAATGTTCATCTTTGTTTTGCTTGAGAAAACCTTTGTACGCTTCCATTATCTTTTGAGAGACCTACGTTCTATAAAAATTATTTATTTATTCCTTGATGAGGAAATTCAAATTCTTTCACTTAAATTTATTTTATAAAACATTAAAAAAAGGTTAAATATAATAAAATTATTAAAAATTTGAATTTAAGAAATCATTTTTTTTTTAAATTTTGATATCAACATATATGGGTAAAAAACAAAAACAGACAAAAACAAAATATGTTTTTTTGTGCAGTAATCAATTAAAAAATCACTTTCAATTTAATAAAAGATGTAATTTTTAATATCAAAGCTTAGAGAAAAAAGAATTGACTTAATTGCATTGAATTACAAAAATCACACCCCAATGAAGAGGAACCCCATATGGCACCTCCTTTCCTTTTCATAAAGCAAAGACCTTTCATCAGTAGGCATGTGAAGGAGGGAAATGAACTTGGCAGATTCCACCTTAAAGTGCTACAACATGGCACTTGCCCCTCTTTCTAATCAAACTTAACCCCACCTACATTATTTATTGTACATTATCTTTCTCCAACTAATACTAGTATTTCACATCTCACAATTTTTTTTTATTCTATTGGATGCGAGTCTATTATTGTAGTTAGGTCAGCTAATCAGGATCCCATGGATAAGGTGCCGCATATTAATATTTTAGCCTTTTAGGTGTTGCTATTCATCCTCCTTTATGACTTGGGCTCCATTTCTTTGATTGAACCTCACTCTTAGGGTAATTTCTTTTCTTGGACTATTAGTTTATTTGTTGTACATAAAAAAAGGCACTTTAATGGCCGTCATTTGATAAAATATGTTTTATTCTGTACTTTTAAGACGATATTTGTTTTTTAATTAAATAAAATAAATCAAAATATTTGATTTTTTTATTCAACTAAAAATAACCCGTTAACATCGTCTAATATAACTAAAGTGAACTTGTTATCAATAAGTTCACTTTAATTATGTTAGATAATGTCAACATGTTATTTTTAACTGAATAGAAATCAAGTTTACTTTAATTATATTGGATGATATTTACTTTTAACTAATAGAAAAAATTAAATGTTTCGATTTTTTTTATTCAGTAAAAAAACAAACGCCATGATTGAAAGTTCATACTTTTTATATATTTGTACTATTACAGATGGGCTTGGCCCACTTGGGCGTGGGGTAGATATTTGAATTTTGAACAGAATAAAAAAAATAAAAAAAAGGAAAAAAAGGAAAGGGTAAAGACTAAGGAGAAGATAAATCAATAAATCATAAAAGCAGGAAAGGAGAGGTGGAAAATGGTCCTCTGGTCTGGACCAGGAGATAGTGGCCGGTGACGGGGCCCATTGGGTCTGTGTCGGCAAGGCCCCATTTATTTCGGCATCAATATACCTGCCTGATTGGTTCCATGTCTGCCATATGTTTACGCTTTTGTCAATTATTATAAGAAACAACTTCTTTGTCAATAAACTCTTTAATTTTTACTTCTCCATCGTCTTTAATGGGTGTGAAAAAAGTCAATACATTCCTACTGTATTCTTCTCCTTTTTAGTAAGTAAAAACCTACAGGCTACCCTAAACTGAATTTTAAAATATTTCAGAAAATATGAAATTTATTTTTAATTAATAAAAATTTGGATTAAATATCAATCATAACTGATATGGCCGGTGGAAAAGAACGAGTTAGTCACGCTAGGGCCACGGATGTATCACATTCATGGTGTGCCTGGGCTTAGTGGTTGATGTGAGATAGATATAGGTGTAGCGCATAGTGTAAATGGGCCCAGGGAAATTCAAAATCGCGTTGCCACGTTCCATAGAAAGGACAAGAAATTAGAAGCTGCGAGTGGTCCACGTCTTCCAGGTAACCCCCACGCTGCTAACGATTATTCAATGCCTTCCTACTCCGAATCAAACCTAATGTTCAACATCGACATGTCTCATATGACATATCCTTATAGATGAAGTTGGAGAACAGAGAGTAAGGGCGTGTGAGCGGAGATGATTCACACTTGATTGGCAGGTTTCGGATATTTTCTTTGGCTTTGTCCTGGGTTTTTGGAAAGGTTTGATTGGCCCGACCCAATCCTACAACCCATACTAAACCACACAATCGAATCCTACGAGAGACCAAACCCAACCTTAAATCAAGTTTCTCATTATAGGCCTCATAGCCCAACTTAGCACCCCAGCCCAACCTAGCATTGGGAAAAATAAATAATAATTTCTTTTATTATCTTAAACTGCTGAAAGGGATTATTTATCCTACACAGCTTGAACAGAAAAAGAGCCCTTTAAAACTCACCTACTTGAGATTTAAGGCATAAAAAAGTCCTTACCTTTATTGTAAGAGATCATTGGATCAAATGATTCAAATCTGGGACTTGCTCACACAATCAATCCATTTCATGAGACGAATTACCAGTGAGGCTCTCTTCACCATCTACAAGATTTCGGATGTAGCGAGTCAAGTAAGAACTTGGACCATAGCAAATGCTTGATAAAAACCCTCCATACAGTAAGCAATGGATGCCAAGCTTAAACAGATTTTTCCTCTCTTGGTTGGTGTCTCTCTGTGCTTCATACCCACCAGTACTTTCTTCATCCCAACTCGAAGAATCCATGGCAGTGCAGCCTGAATGAGCCTGAAAATCCCAGATCTTGGAAGTTTCCATCTTTTGCAGCCAGTTGGAATCAATGGGATCTTTAAATTTTTTACAAAGATGGTGTCCCTTGATCAGAAAACTCCAAACTTTTGGTGTAATACTTGAGACACAGTTAAGGAACTGCTTAGATATGTTCTCCAATCCTCCATTATGAGCTTGACTCCCAAAAAAATTGGCCTCGAATTCATCCGCTAGTGAGCACTCATAGCATTTATGACTCTGAAGAGATGAAAGATTTATAAAAGGCAACCTCCCTTTCACAAAGGAATTCCATAGTGAGCTTCTAGCAAGACTTAAAAGGGACTCCCCAGCACTCATCCAGAAGTTTGCAATTGATGCGATCAAAGAAGAGTCAGAGAGGAAAATATGGTGGGTTGCACCTGCAAGCAACAAGGAGTATGCTGCACTGGTCTTGATCAAGCTCAAGGCTTCCAGCTCATCTCCATCCATTTCAGAATGCAGATCCAGTAATTGACTAGCATGGACTCTGTATGCAGAAGCCAGTGTTGTGTAGGCGGCCAAAGAGAGATGGTGCAGGGGGTGCAACTTGAAATTTGCCCGTGATTTTCCCTCAATTGGTTCTAACTGCTCATCCGGAAGGCCTTGAGCAAGAACATTCTCAAGCTTCCCACAGCAAGCTTCAGGGTTGCCAACTGACAAATAGTCAGCTATAGCATCATCTACATAATCAGTCAACTTTCTGATTTCCTCCTCTCTACACATGTTATCATCTATGTGATTGAGACTATGAGCCAAAGTTTCCTATAGGGAAGAACAGAGAAATGTCAATCCTTGTTTTATCTTTTATGACAGCACTAGAATTCAGGCACTTCAATTTCAGATAAAAAATGCTTGTGAAGCTCAGACTTCAGAGTTGATACAGAAATATTGTGAGTACTTCATCGTACAAAGTGGCCCCCAAAAAATAACCAGTGTGGACAAGGGAAAGGATAAAACAGGATGAGAAAAGCTACTATGAATTACTCAATAGCTTTTCCTAGTTCCAATTGATATGGAGAAAAAGACTCCAACTGTCTGTCAGCCTTTTGAGAAGGAAAAAGCAGATGTAACTAAGGGAGACAACTTGAAGAAACAAAAGATAGGAAAGGCAAAGAAGAAAATAAATAGAACACATACAGATTCTGGATGCAGCTCTAATTGCAAATGACGCAGTTGACTCAAGGGAGAGAAGCTCTAGGGCTGGTTTAGTTTGCAAGTTGGACATATGTACTTTGGTGTGCCCCTTTTGGCATTTTAATACAATTTGCACTTACCTATCAAAAAAAAAAAGGTTTGCAATTTGGACATAGAAAAGGCTTATGACCATGTTAATTGGAATTTTCTCCTCTCAGTAATGAAAAAGATGGAGTTTGGTCTAAAATGGAGAAAGTGGATTCATTTTTCCTTTGTAAGGATGTCAATCTTAGTCAATGTTTCTCCTTCAGATTACTTTCAGACATCTAGAGGATTGTGGCAGGGTGATCCTCTCTCACCCTATCTCTTCATGATTGTCATGGAAGCTCTACATTGTATACTCTCAAGGGCTGACTAGGGAGTGTTCATTCATGGCTTCAAGGTCAGGGGCAGAAGGGGTGAAGGTTTCCAAGTATTCCATCTCCTGTTTAAGGATGATAGAAAAATTTGGATCAACTAAGATACTGGAGGTGGATTGTAATAGGCTTCAAGGTTGTGTTAGGTCTGAAAATAAACCTGTAAAAAAGGTAACTCATTCTAATGGGGAAAGTGGAGGATGTGGTGAGATCATCATCTTTGCTTGGGTGTAAGATTGGAAGGCTTCCCACTTCTTATCATGGTTTGCCCTTGGGAGTTCTTCATAAGTATTGCGTCGTATGGGATGCTGTCAAGGAAATGTTTGGTAAAAGATTGGCTTCTTGGAAGGTGTGGTATTTGTCAAAAAGAGGAAGATTAGTTCTTTCAAAGAACACTTTCTCGAGCTTATCAATCTATTTTATGGCCTTTTTTTCTATTTCCAGGAAAGTGAGGATCAAATCATAAAGGATTCAGAGAGACTTTTTGTAGGGAAATATTTGGTAAACCAATAAGATGCATTGAGCGAGTTGGTCTAAGGTTTGCAAG
Source organism: Vitis riparia (assembly GCF_004353265.1). Taxonomy (NCBI): domain Eukaryota; kingdom Viridiplantae; phylum Streptophyta; class Magnoliopsida; order Vitales; family Vitaceae; genus Vitis; species Vitis riparia. Next base: position 24,168,814 of record NC_048448.1, read on the forward strand.
GATAAGAAGTTTGGAGGTTTGGGCATTAGAAGATTGGAGGTTCTTAGTTGAGGCGGTACTTGGAAAATGGTTATGAAGGTTTGCCCTTGAGTGGGGGTGCTTGTAAAGGAAGAACATCCAAAGAAAGTGCAGGGAACTGGTCAAGGGGTGGAACATTTGTGAGGTGAGGGAGACTTCTGGTATAAGCCTATGGAAAGACATAAGAAAAGGTTGGGAGGAATTCAACCACAGGATAGCTATCCAAGTTAAAAATGGTAGCCAGACAAAATTTTAGAAGGATGGGTGGGTGGGGGGGAACTGTTTGAAAGAAGCATTTCCTCTATTGTTTAGTCTAGCTTCTCAAAAGAATGCCATTGTTGCAAACATGTGGGATGGGAGAGGTAGTGGAGGCCAGTGGGTGCATTTCAAAAGGCCATTCCAAGATTGGGAAATGGAGGGGGTGTCCTCATTTTTAGAACTTATTTATTTATACAGCAAAAGTGCAAGAAGAAGTGAAAGATATCTTAGTTTGGAAGGAGGATAGGAAGAGAATCTTCAGTACTAAGTTGTACTACAGTTCATTGTGTGCTGAATTTAGAGTGGACTTCCCAACCAAAGAAATTTGGGGGCTCCCAAGCTCTTACGAGATCATGTTTTCTCACTTGGGAAACAGTATGGGACAAGATCTCAACCATAGATTTGTTAATGAAGAGGGGTGGACAATGTTAATAGATATAGTCTTTGCAAAGAGAGTGATGAGTCTGCTGATGAAATTTTCATTCACTGTGCAATGACAAAGGTATTATAGATGTTTGTTTTATTAATTTTTAGTTAGAAATAAGCGTTTCTAGCTACAGTGAGGAATATGCTTCTCAAGTGGAAGTTTTTAAGGTATTGGATAAGAAGAGTCACCATCTTTGACAAATGACACCCCTATGCTTATTCTGGTGTATATGGAAAGAGGGAAACCATAAAATCTTTAATGGGGAAGAGCTTGCATATTAGAGATTAAAAGAGAGCTTTATTAAATCCCTCTTTGATTGGTCCAAAGTTCTGTTAGAAATGGGCAATTCTGAATGATGACTTTTGTAAATGGTCTTAGTTGTGGATAGTTTGGTTTTGAGTTGAGGTTGTTTTTTTATTCTTTGTTTTGTTTTTTTTGTGTTTACTCCCTGTATATGTAAGGTAAGGTATGCCCCTTTCATTGGCATGCTCTTTTAATATATTCTCCTTTTGCTTATCAAAACAAAAAAAGAAATATAAAGAGAACACATAAATCAGGGGAAGGATGAAGGAATTAAACCAATAGGAATGAGAAACAGTTGGGTATATTTTTTCGGCAGAATACTTCATGCAGCAGGGGCAAGATGGGGGAAAACCTTACCACACCTGGTGCCATAAATGTGGCATATATGCATCGTGTTCTAACTCCACACCTAGTACTATAATTTTCACAGAAGACGATCACCCTTCCCCACCCAGCAAATCTAAAATCAAGTTGCAAAATGAATCTTCTAGACTGCTTTCGGATTTCTCCTAAACATCAAAATAAACAAATGATAGGCATACTGTTCCATAGAAGTCTTACTTGCAAAACAAGATCCACATAAGTAGGGGGCGATGCATTACAACGGTTACAGCAACAGGAAAACCGATACTTCACCCATAACTCTGCATGTCTAATTTCCTGGAAAATCAAATCAGTGCAAATAAAAGCGTATAACGTGAACTCAAAAAACAAGAAAAAAAACAGAGTATAGAAGGACGAGTTGGAACACATTTTAGCACAATGCCACTGAGTTCACTTACACTATGGTGATTATGCAAGTAATCTAAAATCATGCAGCTTCTCATTAGGTCGACTTCTTGTCATTTTTCGCAATTGCTTCAAACATAAGGCATAATGCAATAATCTAAAAGCTTAAAAGTAATAGCAGATGCCAAATTTACAAGCACAT